>NW_028136098.1:0-529166 GCF_964662115.1 Mustela nivalis | reverse complement strand
GTAACCCCAAATGAGGATCTACCTGCACCGAACTTGGCGGTACCCCCAATACATAGGCTGACCAGGGCACTAATGCCCTTTCTGACACAGCCTGAGCCTGGATTCCCTGGCCCCTACCAGACAGCTGGCCACACTGAGCACATCGAGCCGCCGTGGCCTTAGGTCGTCATCTCTTCCCAACCTCGGTTTTCTGGTTTCAGAACCTAGACCTTATCTCCAATCACTGCCCAGGGTTGAAGGTGATGCAGAAATCAGAACTCCTTCCCCATGGCAAGAAACCTTGTGGTTGGCATGTTGTCCAACGTTCAGTGTAGTTGAAACCAGTGTGGCACATGATGCCCCGCCCATGCTAGCAGGCCACATTGGTCACAAACACACATTGTGACCCTCAGGCTGAGCCCAGTCCTCAAGTAAGGCCACTCAGTGGCTGGATGAAGAGATAGCATATTGGGCTTGCCATGCCCCTAGGACCCAATTTTTAACCATAGTTCGGGTTGTCCCTTCAGTCTTCCCCACGGCTTTGCTTTGGAATTCCTCTTTTGGTGGGACACCTGAGGTAACAAAACTGAAATGAGTCCTCCCATCCCACAGATTGACGAAAAGCAATTGGGAATCGGGCCAAATCCTCAAAGAGGAAGATTCGTCCATGGCCCATGAGGCCTCCCCGACATTCCACGGCCATCGCTGATACAAAATCCAGAGACAAAAGCCTGAGCAAGCGCCTCAGACTCGCACTTTCTTCATATCCTGAAGAGTTCTTCTCATGGTTTGTAGATCGGGCCTGCCATACCTACGTCCACAAACCAAAGCTGAGTTTGTGTTTTCAGACTTCTGTCCTCAAAGTCTTGGGCCACACACCCTCCAGGCTGGGCCCCTGGAGCCACACATTAGGACTGTGCCTACCAATCCATGGGAATTCTGCCCATTCCATGGTCCCAAATCGTACAAATTAGGAGAAACCTCCAAAGTCCCTGAGGCCATCCCAATAGTGTAGGTCGCCCGGAACAACAAGGGTTGTCTGACACCAGCTGATAATCGACCTCCACTCATACCATAGATGGATGTCCCCAGAGAAGAAGATTGAACCAGAGAGGACACTAGGCCATAATAGGATCCATTGCTTTGGGTTACAGGCATGTGTCCTCAAAAGCCTGATTCCAATACGAGCATAGGGGTTTTCCTGAGGCACCCATCAGAACTCATCTCGTCTCCACAAGGAAACCTGTGCATGGGAGCCATGTCCAAAGCTTAGGAGAGTACTTCAGGGTCCCGGTGCCACCGCCCCATTCCAAGGCCCTCATGGACACAAAAACACATTAGGACCCATCCTCAGTAAAGTCCATTTCAACTCAGCCACCCCGGTTGCCCCGGCAGAGCCATCAGATCTAAACTGTCTTGTTGCTAGGAGACAATTGGAATGCGATGCGGGCTTCCCAGGCATCCATCCGCGAACGGTGCTCTGGAGTCATTCCATATGGGATGTCCTGGAGCTGTCCAACAGGTCTCCATTGTCCCGCAAAAGGAATCCTTGAAGGGGGCATCCCACAACTCCCAACGTGGGAAAACCTCAACGGCCCCGAGATTCCGCTTCCTTCATGAAGCGGCCGTCATGCACAGAAACTCCAATCCGAGCCAACGTCTGATCCTCGCCCTGACTTCAGATGCTTGAGATATTCGTTCAGATCTGCAGGGGGTACCTGCCGTGCCTTCGCCCTGAAACCCAAGTCTAGTTGTCTTCTCAGACTTCCGTTCTCACACTCCTGGCCCCGATGCCCTCAAGTTTGGCAATTCCGGACCCACAATGCCGCACTCTGACTGCCCTCTAGAAAAAAAAAAATTATTGCCTCATGAGCTGCCAAGGCACCTGAAATGAGGATAAACCTACACAGCACTTGACTTTACCCAAATTATATAGTCTAACCTGGGCACTAATGCACTGTCGAACACAACCTGAGCCCGGACCTCCTGACCAACACCCAGAAAACTGACCGCACACTGAGCACATAAAACCCGCCATGGCCTTAGGTCATCATCTCTTCCCTACCTCAGTTTTCAGGCTTCAGAACCGAGACCTTATCTCCAATCACTGCCCAGGGGTGAGTGTGATGCAGAAATCAGAACTCCTCCATACCCATGGCAAGAACCCTTGTGGTTGGCACATTGTCCAACGTTCAGTGTAGGAGAAACCAGCATTCACCCTGAGGCCCCGCCCATTCTTGAGCGATGAGGGCATACACACGCATTGTGACTCTCAGCATGAGTCCTGTATTCTAGTAAGTCCTCTCAGTGGCTGGACCATTAGATGTCATAATGGGCTTGACATGTCTCTAGGCCCCAATTTTTAACCAGATTTCTGATTGTCCAGTCGCCCCTCCCCAGGGCTCTACTCTGGAATCTCTCTTGGGTGGGACACCTGAGGTTAAAAACGAAAACAAAAACAACAAAAGAAAAAAAGGACTTCTTCCAGCCCACAGAACGACCCCAAACTCTTTGGACGGGGCCAAACCACCAGAGAGTAAGACACGTCCATTTCCCATGAAGTCACCCAGAAATTCCACGACCATGAGTGACACGATATCCAGAGACAAAAACTTGAGCAGGAGCCTCACACTCGCCCTTTTTTCAAATCCCGAAGAGTTCTCCTCATGGTCTGTAGATCAGTCCTGCCATACCTATGACCCGAAACATAAGCCGAGTTTGTGTTTTCAGACAACTGTCCAAACAGCCCTGGCCAACACAACCTACAGGCTCAGGCCCCTGTAGCAAAGCCTGAGGACTGTACTTGCCCTCTCCAAGGGAATTGTGTGTTCCCATTCCAATGGCCACAACCCTTCTAATAGGATAAACGGCCAAAGTCCCTGATCCATCTCAATAGAGGTGGCTCTCCAGGAAAAAAAGGGGCAAGATGAGCCCAACTGAGCACCTACCTGCACTCAGACCCATAGACAGATGTCCCCAGAGGTAAAAAGGAAAGAACAGGCCCCTAGGCACTCATCAGATCCATTGCTTTGGTTTCCAGGCATCTCTCCTCAGAGGCCTGGATTTCAAAATCAGCATATAGCTGTTTCTTGACTCACCCATCAGAAAACATCTCATCTACACATGGGAAACTTGCAAGTTGGAGCTGTGTCAAAGCCTCTGTTTAGGAGAACCCTTGAGGGCCCCAGTGCCATCGCTTCATCCAAGGTCTCCATAGACACAAAAGCACATTAGGACCCATCCCCAGGGGTGTCCATTTCAACTCAGCGTCCTCGGTTGCTCCCCACAGATCCAGGAGATCTAACCTGTCTTGTTGCTAGGAGAAAATAGGAATGCTAGGTGGGCTACCCAGCCATCCATCCTTAGAACCCTGCTCAGAATCATTGGCCTGGAGCCAAACAACAGGTCTCAATTGTCCTGCAAAAGACTCTCTGCAGTTTGGAGCTTCTCACAACTCCCATCTTGGGAAAACCCCCATGGCCTCGTGATGCCCCCCCATTCATGAAGGGGCCATCAGGGACAGAAACTCCAACCTGAGCGATCGTCTGATCCTCTCCCTGACTTCAGATGCACGAGATCTCGATTCAGGTCTGTAGATTGTGCCTGCCATGGCCTCACCCAGAAACCTAAGCCTATCTTGTGTTCTCAGACTTTTGTCGTCAGACTACTGGCCCACGAGCCCCCGAGTTTGGCAATCCAGAACTACAATGCAGCACTCTGCCTGCCCTCCAGAAGAAAAACATTGTCCTCTGGGGCTACCCAGTAACCCCAAATGAGGATCTACCTGCACCGAACTTGGCGGTACCCCCAATACATAGGCTGACCAGGGCACTAATGCCCTTTCTGACACAGCCTGAGCCTGGATTCCCTGGCCCCTACCAGACAGCTGGCCACACTGAGCACATCGAGCCGCCGTGGCCTTAGGTCGTCATCTCTTCCCAACCTCGGTTTTCTGGTTTCAGAACCTAGACCTTATCTCCAATCACTGCCCAGGGTTGAAGGTGATGCAGAAATCAGAACTCCTTCCCCATGGCAAGAAACCTTGTGGTTGGCATGTTGTCCAACGTTCAGTGTAGTTGAAACCAGTGTGGCACATGATGCCCCGCCCATGCTAGCAGGCCACATTGGTCACAAACACACATTGTGACCCTCAGGCTGAGCCCAGTCCTCAAGTAAGGCCACTCAGTGGCTGGATGAAGAGATAGCATATTGGGCTTGCCATGCCCCTAGGACCCAATTTTTAACCATAGTTCGGGTTGTCCCTTCAGTCTTCCCCACGGCTTTGCTTTGGAATTCCTCTTTTGGTGGGACACCTGAGGTAACAAAACTGAAATGAGTCCTCCCATCCCACAGATTGACGAAAAGCAATTGGGAATCGGGCCAAATCCTCAAAGAGGAAGATTCGTCCATGGCCCATGAGGCCTCCCCGACATTCCACGGCCATCGCTGATACAAAATCCAGAGACAAAAGCCTGAGCAAGCGCCTCAGACTCGCACTTTCTTCATATCCTGAAGAGTTCTTCTCATGGTTTGTAGATCGGGCCTGCCATACCTACGTCCACAAACCAAAGCTGAGTTTGTGTTTTCAGACTTCTGTCCTCAAAGTCTTGGGCCACACACCCACCAGGCTGGGCCCCTGGAGCCACACATTAGGACTGTGCCTACCAATCCATGGGAATTCTGCCCATTCCATGGTCCCAAATCGTACAAATTAGGAGAAACCTCCAAAGTCCCTGAGGCCATCCCAATAGTGTAGGTCGCCCGGAACAACAAGGGTTGTCTGACACCAGCTGATAATCGACCTCCACTCATACCATAGATGGATGTCCCCAGAGAAGAAGATTGAACCAGAGAGGACACTAGGCCATAATAGGATCCATTGCTTTGGGTTACAGGCATGTGTCCTCAAAAGCCTGATTCCAATACGAGCATAGGGGTTTTCCTGAGGCACCCATCAGAACTCATCTCGTCTCCACAAGGAAACCTGTGCATGGGAGCCATGTCCAAAGCTTAGGAGAGTACTTCAGGGTCCCGGTGCCACCGCCCCATTCCAAGGCCCTCATGGACACAAAAACACATTAGGACCCATCCTCAGTAAAGTCCATTTCAACTCAGCCACCCCGGTTGCCCCGGCAGAGCCATCAGATCTAAACTGTCTTGTTGCTAGGAGACAATTGGAATGCGATGCGGGCTTCCCAGGCATCCATCCGCGAACGGTGCTCTGGAGTCATTCCATATGGGATGTCCTGGAGCTGTCCAACAGGTCTCCATTGTCCCGCAAAAGGAATCCTTGAAGGGGGCATCCCACAACTCCCAACGTGGGAAAACCTCAACGGCCCCGAGATTCCGCTTCCTTCATGAAGCGGCCGTCATGCACAGAAACTCCAATCCGAGCCAACGTCTGATCCTCGCCCTGACTTCAGATGCTTGAGATATTCGTTCAGATCTGCAGGGGGTACCTGCCGTGCCTTCGCCCTGAAACCCAAGTCTAGTTGTCTTCTCAGACTTCCGTTCTCACACTCCTGGCCCCGATGCCCTCAAGTTTGGCAATTCCGGACCCACAATGCCGCACTCTGACTGCCCTCTAGAAAAAAAAAAATTATTGCCTCATGAGCTGCCAAGGCACCTGAAATGAGGATAAACCTACACAGCACTTGACTTTACCCAAATTATATAGTCTAACCTGGGCACTAATGCACTGTCGAACACAACCTGAGCCCGGACCTCCTGACCAACACCCAGAAAACTGACCGCACACTGAGCACATAAAACCCGCCATGGCCTTAGGTCATCATCTCTTCCCTACCTCAGTTTTCAGGCTTCAGAACCGAGACCTTATCTCCAATCACTGCCCAGGGGTGAGTGTGATGCAGAAATCAGAACTCCTCCATACCCATGGCAAGAACCCTTGTGGTTGGCACATTGTCCAACGTTCAGTGTAGGAGAAACCAGCATTCACCCTGAGGCCCCGCCCATTCTTGAGCGATGAGGGCATACACACGCATTGTGACTCTCAGCATGAGTCCTGTATTCTAGTAAGTCCTCTCAGTGGCTGGACCATTAGATGTCATAATGGGCTTGACATGTCTCTAGGCCCCAATTTTTAACCAGATTTCTGATTGTCCAGTCGCCCCTCCCCAGGGCTCTACTCTGGAATCTCTCTTGGGTGGGACACCTGAGGTTAAAAACGAAAACAAAAACAACAAAAGAAAAAAAGGACTTCTTCCAGCCCACAGAACGACCCCAAACTCTTTGGACGGGGCCAAACCACCAGAGAGTAAGACACGTCCATTTCCCATGAAGTCACCCAGAAATTCCACGACCATGAGTGACACGATATCCAGAGACAAAAACTTGAGCAGGAGCCTCACACTCGCCCTTTTTTCAAATCCCGAAGAGTTCTCCTCATGGTCTGTAGATCAGTCCTGCCATACCTATGACCCGAAACATAAGCCGAGTTTGTGTTTTCAGACAACTGTCCAAACAGCCCTGGCCAACACAACCTACAGGCTCAGGCCCCTGTAGCAAAGCCTGAGGACTGTACTTGCCCTCTCCAAGGGAATTGTGTGTTCCCATTCCAATGGCCACAACCCTTCTAATAGGATAAACGGCCAAAGTCCCTGATCCATCTCAATAGAGGTGGCTCTCCAGGAAAAAAAGGGGCAAGATGAGCCCAACTGAGCACCTACCTGCACTCAGACCCATAGACAGATGTCCCCAGAGGTAAAAAGGAAAGAACAGGCCCCTAGGCACTCATCAGATCCATTGCTTTGGTTTCCAGGCATCTCTCCTCAGAGGCCTGGATTTCAAAATCAGCATATAGCTGTTTCTTGACTCACCCATCAGAAAACATCTCATCTACACATGGGAAACTTGCAAGTTGGAGCTGTGTCAAAGCCTCTGTTTAGGAGAACCCTTGAGGGCCCCAGTGCCATCGCTTCATCCAAGGTCTCCATAGACACAAAAGCACATTAGGACCCATCCCCAGGGGTGTCCATTTCAACTCAGCGTCCTCGGTTGCTCCCCACAGATCCAGGAGATCTAACCTGTCTTGTTGCTAGGAGAAAATAGGAATGCTAGGTGGGCTACCCAGCCATCCATCCTTAGAACCCTGCTCAGAATCATTGGCCTGGAGCCAAACAACAGGTCTCAATTGTCCTGCAAAAGACTCTCTGCAGTTTGGAGCTTCTCACAACTCCCATCTTGGGAAAACCCCCATGGCCTCGTGATGCCCCCCCATTCATGAAGGGGCCATCAGGGACAGAAACTCCAACCTGAGCGATCGTCTGATCCTCTCCCTGACTTCAGATGCACGAGATCTCGATTCAGGTCTGTAGATTGTGCCTGCCATGGCCTCACCCAGAAACCTAAGCCTATCTTGTGTTCTCAGACTTTTGTCGTCAGACTACTGGCCCACGAGCCCCCGAGTTTGGCAATCCAGAACTACAATGCAGCACTCTGCCTGCCCTCCAGAAGAAAAACATTGTCCTCTGGGGCTACCCAGTAACCCCAAATGAGGATCTACCTGCACCGAACTTGGCGGTACCCCCAATACATAGGCTGACCAGGGCACTAATGCCCTTTCTGACACAGCCTGAGCCTGGATTCCCTGGCCCCTACCAGACAGCTGGCCACACTGAGCACATCGAGCCGCCGTGGCCTTAGGTCGTCATCTCTTCCCAACCTCGGTTTTCTGGTTTCAGAACCTAGACCTTATCTCCAATCACTGCCCAGGGTTGAAGGTGATGCAGAAATCAGAACTCCTTCCCCATGGCAAGAAACCTTGTGGTTGGCATGTTGTCCAACGTTCAGTGTAGTTGAAACCAGTGTGGCACATGATGCCCCGCCCATGCTAGCAGGCCACATTGGTCACAAACACACATTGTGACCCTCAGGCTGAGCCCAGTCCTCAAGTAAGGCCACTCAGTGGCTGGATGAAGAGATAGCATATTGGGCTTGCCATGCCCCTAGGACCCAATTTTTAACCATAGTTCGGGTTGTCCCTTCAGTCTTCCCCACGGCTTTGCTTTGGAATTCCTCTTTTGGTGGGACACCTGAGGTAACAAAACTGAAATGAGTCCTCCCATCCCACAGATTGACGAAAAGCAATTGGGAATCGGGCCAAATCCTCAAAGAGGAAGATTCGTCCATGGCCCATGAGGCCTCCCCGACATTCCACGGCCATCGCTGATACAAAATCCAGAGACAAAAGCCTGAGCAAGCGCCTCAGACTCGCACTTTCTTCATATCCTGAAGAGTTCTTCTCATGGTTTGTAGATCGGGCCTGCCATACCTACGTCCACAAACCAAAGCTGAGTTTGTGTTTTCAGACTTCTGTCCTCAAAGTCTTGGGCCACACACCCTCCAGGCTGGGCCCCTGGAGCCACACATTAGGACTGTGCCTACCAATCCATGGGAATTCTGCCCATTCCATGGTCCCAAATCGTACAAATTAGGAGAAACCTCCAAAGTCCCTGAGGCCATCCCAATAGTGTAGGTCGCCCGGAACAACAAGGGTTGTCTGACACCAGCTGATAATCGACCTCCACTCATACCATAGATGGATGTCCCCAGAGAAGAAGATTGAACCAGAGAGGACACTAGGCCATAATAGGATCCATTGCTTTGGGTTACAGGCATGTGTCCTCAAAAGCCTGATTCCAATACGAGCATAGGGGTTTTCCTGAGGCACCCATCAGAACTCATCTCGTCTCCACAAGGAAACCTGTGCATGGGAGCCATGTCCAAAGCTTAGGAGAGTACTTCAGGGTCCCGGTGCCACCGCCCCATTCCAAGGCCCTCATGGACACAAAAACACATTAGGACCCATCCTCAGTAAAGTCCATTTCAACTCAGCCACCCCGGTTGCCCCGGCAGAGCCATCAGATCTAAACTGTCTTGTTGCTAGGAGACAATTGGAATGCGATGCGGGCTTCCCAGGCATCCATCCGCGAACGGTGCTCTGGAGTCATTCCATATGGGATGTCCTGGAGCTGTCCAACAGGTCTCCATTGTCCCGCAAAAGGAATCCTTGAAGGGGGCATCCCACAACTCCCAACGTGGGAAAACCTCAACGGCCCCGAGATTCCGCTTCCTTCATGAAGCGGCCGTCATGCACAGAAACTCCAATCCGAGCCAACGTCTGATCCTCGCCCTGACTTCAGATGCTTGAGATATTCGTTCAGATCTGCAGGGGGTACCTGCCGTGCCTTCGCCCTGAAACCCAAGTCTAGTTGTCTTCTCAGACTTCCGTTCTCACACTCCTGGCCCCGATGCCCTCAAGTTTGGCAATTCCGGACCCACAATGCCGCACTCTGACTGCCCTCTAGAAAAAAAAAAATTATTGCCTCATGAGCTGCCAAGGCACCTGAAATGAGGATAAACCTACACAGCACTTGACTTTACCCAAATTATATAGTCTAACCTGGGCACTAATGCACTGTCGAACACAACCTGAGCCCGGACCTCCTGACCAACACCCAGAAAACTGACCGCACACTGAGCACATAAAACCCGCCATGGCCTTAGGTCATCATCTCTTCCCTACCTCAGTTTTCAGGCTTCAGAACCGAGACCTTATCTCCAATCACTGCCCAGGGGTGAGTGTGATGCAGAAATCAGAACTCCTCCATACCCATGGCAAGAACCCTTGTGGTTGGCACATTGTCCAACGTTCAGTGTAGGAGAAACCAGCATTCACCCTGAGGCCCCGCCCATTCTTGAGCGATGAGGGCATACACACGCATTGTGACTCTCAGCATGAGTCCTGTATTCTAGTAAGTCCTCTCAGTGGCTGGACCATTAGATGTCATAATGGGCTTGACATGTCTCTAGGCCCCAATTTTTAACCAGATTTCTGATTGTCCAGTCGCCCCTCCCCAGGGCTCTACTCTGGAATCTCTCTTGGGTGGGACACCTGAGGTTAAAAACGAAAACAAAAACAACAAAAGAAAAAAAGGACTTCTTCCAGCCCACAGAACGACCCCAAACTCTTTGGACGGGGCCAAACCACCAGAGAGTAAGACACGTCCATTTCCCATGAAGTCACCCAGAAATTCCACGACCATGAGTGACACGATATCCAGAGACAAAAACTTGAGCAGGAGCCTCACACTCGCCCTTTTTTCAAATCCCGAAGAGTTCTCCTCATGGTCTGTAGATCAGTCCTGCCATACCTATGACCCGAAACATAAGCCGAGTTTGTGTTTTCAGACAACTGTCCAAACAGCCCTGGCCAACACAACCTACAGGCTCAGGCCCCTGTAGCAAAGCCTGAGGACTGTACTTGCCCTCTCCAAGGGAATTGTGTGTTCCCATTCCAATGGCCACAACCCTTCTAATAGGATAAACGGCCAAAGTCCCTGATCCATCTCAATAGAGGTGGCTCTCCAGGAAAAAAAGGGGCAAGATGAGCCCAACTGAGCACCTACCTGCACTCAGACCCATAGACAGATGTCCCCAGAGGTAAAAAGGAAAGAACAGGCCCCTAGGCACTCATCAGATCCATTGCTTTGGTTTCCAGGCATCTCTCCTCAGAGGCCTGGATTTCAAAATCAGCATATAGCTGTTTCTTGACTCACCCATCAGAAAACATCTCATCTACACATGGGAAACTTGCAAGTTGGAGCTGTGTCAAAGCCTCTGTTTAGGAGAACCCTTGAGGGCCCCAGTGCCATCGCTTCATCCAAGGTCTCCATAGACACAAAAGCACATTAGGACCCATCCCCAGGGGTGTCCATTTCAACTCAGCGTCCTCGGTTGCTCCCCACAGATCCAGGAGATCTAACCTGTCTTGTTGCTAGGAGAAAATAGGAATGCTAGGTGGGCTACCCAGCCATCCATCCTTAGAACCCTGCTCAGAATCATTGGCCTGGAGCCAAACAACAGGTCTCAATTGTCCTGCAAAAGACTCTCTGCAGTTTGGAGCTTCTCACAACTCCCATCTTGGGAAAACCCCCATGGCCTCGTGATGCCCCCCCATTCATGAAGGGGCCATCAGGGACAGAAACTCCAACCTGAGCGATCGTCTGATCCTCTCCCTGACTTCAGATGCACGAGATCTCGATTCAGGTCTGTAGATTGTGCCTGCCATGGCCTCACCCAGAAACCTAAGCCTATCTTGTGTTCTCAGACTTTTGTCGTCAGACTACTGGCCCACGAGCCCCCGAGTTTGGCAATCCAGAACTACAATGCAGCACTCTGCCTGCCCTCCAGAAGAAAAACATTGTCCTCTGGGGCTACCCAGTAACCCCAAATGAGGATCTACCTGCACCGAACTTGGCGGTACCCCCAATACATAGGCTGACCAGGGCACTAATGCCCTTTCTGACACAGCCTGAGCCTGGATTCCCTGGCCCCTACCAGACAGCTGGCCACACTGAGCACATCGAGCCGCCGTGGCCTTAGGTCGTCATCTCTTCCCAACCTCGGTTTTCTGGTTTCAGAACCTAGACCTTATCTCCAATCACTGCCCAGGGTTGAAGGTGATGCAGAAATCAGAACTCCTTCCCCATGGCAAGAAACCTTGTGGTTGGCATGTTGTCCAACGTTCAGTGTAGTTGAAACCAGTGTGGCACATGATGCCCCGCCCATGCTAGCAGGCCACATTGGTCACAAACACACATTGTGACCCTCAGGCTGAGCCCAGTCCTCAAGTAAGGCCACTCAGTGGCTGGATGAAGAGATAGCATATTGGGCTTGCCATGCCCCTAGGACCCAATTTTTAACCATAGTTCGGGTTGTCCCTTCAGTCTTCCCCACGGCTTTGCTTTGGAATTCCTCTTTTGGTGGGACACCTGAGGTAACAAAACTGAAATGAGTCCTCCCATCCCACAGATTGACGAAAAGCAATTGGGAATCGGGCCAAATCCTCAAAGAGGAAGATTCGTCCATGGCCCATGAGGCCTCCCCGACATTCCACGGCCATCGCTGATACAAAATCCAGAGACAAAAGCCTGAGCAAGCGCCTCAGACTCGCACTTTCTTCATATCCTGAAGAGTTCTTCTCATGGTTTGTAGATCGGGCCTGCCATACCTACGTCCACAAACCAAAGCTGAGTTTGTGTTTTCAGACTTCTGTCCTCAAAGTCTTGGGCCACACACCCTCCAGGCTGGGCCCCTGGAGCCACACATTAGGACTGTGCCTACCAATCCATGGGAATTCTGCCCATTCCATGGTCCCAAATCGTACAAATTAGGAGAAACCTCCAAAGTCCCTGAGGCCATCCCAATAGTGTAGGTCGCCCGGAACAACAAGGGTTGTCTGACACCAGCTGATAATCGACCTCCACTCATACCATAGATGGATGTCCCCAGAGAAGAAGATTGAACCAGAGAGGACACTAGGCCATAATAGGATCCATTGCTTTGGGTTACAGGCATGTGTCCTCAAAAGCCTGATTCCAATACGAGCATAGGGGTTTTCCTGAGGCACCCATCAGAACTCATCTCGTCTCCACAAGGAAACCTGTGCATGGGAGCCATGTCCAAAGCTTAGGAGAGTACTTCAGGGTCCCGGTGCCACCGCCCCATTCCAAGGCCCTCATGGACACAAAAACACATTAGGACCCATCCTCAGTAAAGTCCATTTCAACTCAGCCACCCCGGTTGCCCCGGCAGAGCCATCAGATCTAAACTGTCTTGTTGCTAGGAGACAATTGGAATGCGATGCGGGCTTCCCAGGCATCCATCCGCGAACGGTGCTCTGGAGTCATTCCATATGGGATGTCCTGGAGCTGTCCAACAGGTCTCCATTGTCCCGCAAAAGGAATCCTTGAAGGGGGCATCCCACAACTCCCAACGTGGGAAAACCTCAACGGCCCCGAGATTCCGCTTCCTTCATGAAGCGGCCGTCATGCACAGAAACTCCAATCCGAGCCAACGTCTGATCCTCGCCCTGACTTCAGATGCTTGAGATATTCGTTCAGATCTGCAGGGGGTACCTGCCGTGCCTTCGCCCTGAAACCCAAGTCTAGTTGTCTTCTCAGACTTCCGTTCTCACACTCCTGGCCCCGATGCCCTCAAGTTTGGCAATTCCGGACCCACAATGCCGCACTCTGACTGCCCTCTAGAAAAAAAAAAATTATTGCCTCATGAGCTGCCAAGGCACCTGAAATGAGGATAAACCTACACAGCACTTGACTTTACCCAAATTATATAGTCTAACCTGGGCACTAATGCACTGTCGAACACAACCTGAGCCCGGACCTCCTGACCAACACCCAGAAAACTGACCGCACACTGAGCACATAAAACCCGCCATGGCCTTAGGTCATCATCTCTTCCCTACCTCAGTTTTCAGGCTTCAGAACCGAGACCTTATCTCCAATCACTGCCCAGGGGTGAGTGTGATGCAGAAATCAGAACTCCTCCATACCCATGGCAAGAACCCTTGTGGTTGGCACATTGTCCAACGTTCAGTGTAGGAGAAACCAGCATTCACCCTGAGGCCCCGCCCATTCTTGAGCGATGAGGGCATACACACGCATTGTGACTCTCAGCATGAGTCCTGTATTCTAGTAAGTCCTCTCAGTGGCTGGACCATTAGATGTCATAATGGGCTTGACATGTCTCTAGGCCCCAATTTTTAACCAGATTTCTGATTGTCCAGTCGCCCCTCCCCAGGGCTCTACTCTGGAATCTCTCTTGGGTGGGACACCTGAGGTTAAAAACGAAAACAAAAACAACAAAAGAAAAAAAGGACTTCTTCCAGCCCACAGAACGACCCCAAACTCTTTGGACGGGGCCAAACCACCAGAGAGTAAGACACGTCCATTTCCCATGAAGTCACCCAGAAATTCCACGACCATGAGTGACACGATATCCAGAGACAAAAACTTGAGCAGGAGCCTCACACTCGCCCTTTTTTCAAATCCCGAAGAGTTCTCCTCATGGTCTGTAGATCAGTCCTGCCATACCTATGACCCGAAACATAAGCCGAGTTTGTGTTTTCAGACAACTGTCCAAACAGCCCTGGCCAACACAACCTACAGGCTCAGGCCCCTGTAGCAAAGCCTGAGGACTGTACTTGCCCTCTCCAAGGGAATTGTGTGTTCCCATTCCAATGGCCACAACCCTTCTAATAGGATAAACGGCCAAAGTCCCTGATCCATCTCAATAGAGGTGGCTCTCCAGGAAAAAAAGGGGCAAGATGAGCCCAACTGAGCACCTACCTGCACTCAGACCCATAGACAGATGTCCCCAGAGGTAAAAAGGAAAGAACAGGCCCCTAGGCACTCATCAGATCCATTGCTTTGGTTTCCAGGCATCTCTCCTCAGAGGCCTGGATTTCAAAATCAGCATATAGCTGTTTCTTGACTCACCCATCAGAAAACATCTCATCTACACATGGGAAACTTGCAAGTTGGAGCTGTGTCAAAGCCTCTGTTTAGGAGAACCCTTGAGGGCCCCAGTGCCATCGCTTCATCCAAGGTCTCCATAGACACAAAAGCACATTAGGACCCATCCCCAGGGGTGTCCATTTCAACTCAGCGTCCTCGGTTGCTCCCCACAGATCCAGGAGATCTAACCTGTCTTGTTGCTAGGAGAAAATAGGAATGCTAGGTGGGCTACCCAGCCATCCATCCTTAGAACCCTGCTCAGAATCATTGGCCTGGAGCCAAACAACAGGTCTCAATTGTCCTGCAAAAGACTCTCTGCAGTTTGGAGCTTCTCACAACTCCCATCTTGGGAAAACCCCCATGGCCTCGTGATGCCCCCCCATTCATGAAGGGGCCATCAGGGACAGAAACTCCAACCTGAGCGATCGTCTGATCCTCTCCCTGACTTCAGATGCACGAGATCTCGATTCAGGTCTGTAGATTGTGCCTGCCATGGCCTCACCCAGAAACCTAAGCCTATCTTGTGTTCTCAGACTTTTGTCGTCAGACTACTGGCCCACGAGCCCCCGAGTTTGGCAATCCAGAACTACAATGCAGCACTCTGCCTGCCCTCCAGAAGAAAAACATTGTCCTCTGGGGCTACCCAGTAACCCCAAATGAGGATCTACCTGCACCGAACTTGGCGGTACCCCCAATACATAGGCTGACCAGGGCACTAATGCCCTTTCTGACACAGCCTGAGCCTGGATTCCCTGGCCCCTACCAGACAGCTGGCCACACTGAGCACATCGAGCCGCCGTGGCCTTAGGTCGTCATCTCTTCCCAACCTCGGTTTTCTGGTTTCAGAACCTAGACCTTATCTCCAATCACTGCCCAGGGTTGAAGGTGATGCAGAAATCAGAACTCCTTCCCCATGGCAAGAAACCTTGTGGTTGGCATGTTGTCCAACGTTCAGTGTAGTTGAAACCAGTGTGGCACATGATGCCCCGCCCATGCTAGCAGGCCACATTGGTCACAAACACACATTGTGACCCTCAGGCTGAGCCCAGTCCTCAAGTAAGGCCACTCAGTGGCTGGATGAAGAGATAGCATATTGGGCTTGCCATGCCCCTAGGACCCAATTTTTAACCATAGTTCGGGTTGTCCCTTCAGTCTTCCCCACGGCTTTGCTTTGGAATTCCTCTTTTGGTGGGACACCTGAGGTAACAAAACTGAAATGAGTCCTCCCATCCCACAGATTGACGAAAAGCAATTGGGAATCGGGCCAAATCCTCAAAGAGGAAGATTCGTCCATGGCCCATGAGGCCTCCCCGACATTCCACGGCCATCGCTGATACAAAATCCAGAGACAAAAGCCTGAGCAAGCGCCTCAGACTCGCACTTTCTTCATATCCTGAAGAGTTCTTCTCATGGTTTGTAGATCGGGCCTGCCATACCTACGTCCACAAACCAAAGCTGAGTTTGTGTTTTCAGACTTCTGTCCTCAAAGTCTTGGGCCACACACCCTCCAGGCTGGGCCCCTGGAGCCACACATTAGGACTGTGCCTACCAATCCATGGGAATTCTGCCCATTCCATGGTCCCAAATCGTACAAATTAGGAGAAACCTCCAAAGTCCCTGAGGCCATCCCAATAGTGTAGGTCGCCCGGAACAACAAGGGTTGTCTGACACCAGCTGATAATCGACCTCCACTCATACCATAGATGGATGTCCCCAGAGAAGAAGATTGAACCAGAGAGGACACTAGGCCATAATAGGATCCATTGCTTTGGGTTACAGGCATGTGTCCTCAAAAGCCTGATTCCAATACGAGCATAGGGGTTTTCCTGAGGCACCCATCAGAACTCATCTCGTCTCCACAAGGAAACCTGTGCATGGGAGCCATGTCCAAAGCTTAGGAGAGTACTTCAGGGTCCCGGTGCCACCGCCCCATTCCAAGGCCCTCATGGACACAAAAACACATTAGGACCCATCCTCAGTAAAGTCCATTTCAACTCAGCCACCCCGGTTGCCCCGGCAGAGCCATCAGATCTAAACTGTCTTGTTGCTAGGAGACAATTGGAATGCGATGCGGGCTTCCCAGGCATCCATCCGCGAACGGTGCTCTGGAGTCATTCCATATGGGATGTCCTGGAGCTGTCCAACAGGTCTCCATTGTCCCGCAAAAGGAATCCTTGAAGGGGGCATCCCACAACTCCCAACGTGGGAAAACCTCAACGGCCCCGAGATTCCGCTTCCTTCATGAAGCGGCCGTCATGCACAGAAACTCCAATCCGAGCCAACGTCTGATCCTCGCCCTGACTTCAGATGCTTGAGATATTCGTTCAGATCTGCAGGGGGTACCTGCCGTGCCTTCGCCCTGAAACCCAAGTCTAGTTGTCTTCTCAGACTTCCGTTCTCACACTCCTGGCCCCGATGCCCTCAAGTTTGGCAATTCCGGACCCACAATGCCGCACTCTGACTGCCCTCTAGAAAAAAAAAAATTATTGCCTCATGAGCTGCCAAGGCACCTGAAATGAGGATAAACCTACACAGCACTTGACTTTACCCAAATTATATAGTCTAACCTGGGCACTAATGCACTGTCGAACACAACCTGAGCCCGGACCTCCTGACCAACACCCAGAAAACTGACCGCACACTGAGCACATAAAACCCGCCATGGCCTTAGGTCATCATCTCTTCCCTACCTCAGTTTTCAGGCTTCAGAACCGAGACCTTATCTCCAATCACTGCCCAGGGGTGAGTGTGATGCAGAAATCAGAACTCCTCCATACCCATGGCAAGAACCCTTGTGGTTGGCACATTGTCCAACGTTCAGTGTAGGAGAAACCAGCATTCACCCTGAGGCCCCGCCCATTCTTGAGCGATGAGGGCATACACACGCATTGTGACTCTCAGCATGAGTCCTGTATTCTAGTAAGTCCTCTCAGTGGCTGGACCATTAGATGTCATAATGGGCTTGACATGTCTCTAGGCCCCAATTTTTAACCAGATTTCTGATTGTCCAGTCGCCCCTCCCCAGGGCTCTACTCTGGAATCTCTCTTGGGTGGGACACCTGAGGTTAAAAACGAAAACAAAAACAACAAAAGAAAAAAAGGACTTCTTCCAGCCCACAGAACGACCCCAAACTCTTTGGACGGGGCCAAACCACCAGAGAGTAAGACACGTCCATTTCCCATGAAGTCACCCAGAAATTCCACGACCATGAGTGACACGATATCCAGAGACAAAAACTTGAGCAGGAGCCTCACACTCGCCCTTTTTTCAAATCCCGAAGAGTTCTCCTCATGGTCTGTAGATCAGTCCTGCCATACCTATGACCCGAAACATAAGCCGAGTTTGTGTTTTCAGACAACTGTCCAAACAGCCCTGGCCAACACAACCTACAGGCTCAGGCCCCTGTAGCAAAGCCTGAGGACTGTACTTGCCCTCTCCAAGGGAATTGTGTGTTCCCATTCCAATGGCCACAACCCTTCTAATAGGATAAACGGCCAAAGTCCCTGATCCATCTCAATAGAGGTGGCTCTCCAGGAAAAAAAGGGGCAAGATGAGCCCAACTGAGCACCTACCTGCACTCAGACCCATAGACAGATGTCCCCAGAGGTAAAAAGGAAAGAACAGGCCCCTAGGCACTCATCAGATCCATTGCTTTGGTTTCCAGGCATCTCTCCTCAGAGGCCTGGATTTCAAAATCAGCATATAGCTGTTTCTTGACTCACCCATCAGAAAACATCTCATCTACACATGGGAAACTTGCAAGTTGGAGCTGTGTCAAAGCCTCTGTTTAGGAGAACCCTTGAGGGCCCCAGTGCCATCGCTTCATCCAAGGTCTCCATAGACACAAAAGCACATTAGGACCCATCCCCAGGGGTGTCCATTTCAACTCAGCGTCCTCGGTTGCTCCCCACAGATCCAGGAGATCTAACCTGTCTTGTTGCTAGGAGAAAATAGGAATGCTAGGTGGGCTACCCAGCCATCCATCCTTAGAACCCTGCTCAGAATCATTGGCCTGGAGCCAAACAACAGGTCTCAATTGTCCTGCAAAAGACTCTCTGCAGTTTGGAGCTTCTCACAACTCCCATCTTGGGAAAACCCCCATGGCCTCGTGATGCCCCCCCATTCATGAAGGGGCCATCAGGGACAGAAACTCCAACCTGAGCGATCGTCTGATCCTCTCCCTGACTTCAGATGCACGAGATCTCGATTCAGGTCTGTAGATTGTGCCTGCCATGGCCTCACCCAGAAACCTAAGCCTATCTTGTGTTCTCAGACTTTTGTCGTCAGACTACTGGCCCACGAGCCCCCGAGTTTGGCAATCCAGAACTACAATGCAGCACTCTGCCTGCCCTCCAGAAGAAAAACATTGTCCTCTGGGGCTACCCAGTAACCCCAAATGAGGATCTACCTGCACCGAACTTGGCGGTACCCCCAATACATAGGCTGACCAGGGCACTAATGCCCTTTCTGACACAGCCTGAGCCTGGATTCCCTGGCCCCTACCAGACAGCTGGCCACACTGAGCACATCGAGCCGCCGTGGCCTTAGGTCGTCATCTCTTCCCAACCTCGGTTTTCTGGTTTCAGAACCTAGACCTTATCTCCAATCACTGCCCAGGGTTGAAGGTGATGCAGAAATCAGAACTCCTTCCCCATGGCAAGAAACCTTGTGGTTGGCATGTTGTCCAACGTTCAGTGTAGTTGAAACCAGTGTGGCACATGATGCCCCGCCCATGCTAGCAGGCCACATTGGTCACAAACACACATTGTGACCCTCAGGCTGAGCCCAGTCCTCAAGTAAGGCCACTCAGTGGCTGGATGAAGAGATAGCATATTGGGCTTGCCATGCCCCTAGGACCCAATTTTTAACCATAGTTCGGGTTGTCCCTTCAGTCTTCCCCACGGCTTTGCTTTGGAATTCCTCTTTTGGTGGGACACCTGAGGTAACAAAACTGAAATGAGTCCTCCCATCCCACAGATTGACGAAAAGCAATTGGGAATCGGGCCAAATCCTCAAAGAGGAAGATTCGTCCATGGCCCATGAGGCCTCCCCGACATTCCACGGCCATCGCTGATACAAAATCCAGAGACAAAAGCCTGAGCAAGCGCCTCAGACTCGCACTTTCTTCATATCCTGAAGAGTTCTTCTCATGGTTTGTAGATCGGGCCTGCCATACCTACGTCCACAAACCAAAGCTGAGTTTGTGTTTTCAGACTTCTGTCCTCAAAGTCTTGGGCCACACACCCTCCAGGCTGGGCCCCTGGAGCCACACATTAGGACTGTGCCTACCAATCCATGGGAATTCTGCCCATTCCATGGTCCCAAATCGTACAAATTAGGAGAAACCTCCAAAGTCCCTGAGGCCATCCCAATAGTGTAGGTCGCCCGGAACAACAAGGGTTGTCTGACACCAGCTGATAATCGACCTCCACTCATACCATAGATGGATGTCCCCAGAGAAGAAGATTGAACCAGAGAGGACACTAGGCCATAATAGGATCCATTGCTTTGGGTTACAGGCATGTGTCCTCAAAAGCCTGATTCCAATACGAGCATAGGGGTTTTCCTGAGGCACCCATCAGAACTCATCTCGTCTCCACAAGGAAACCTGTGCATGGGAGCCATGTCCAAAGCTTAGGAGAGTACTTCAGGGTCCCGGTGCCACCGCCCCATTCCAAGGCCCTCATGGACACAAAAACACATTAGGACCCATCCTCAGTAAAGTCCATTTCAACTCAGCCACCCCGGTTGCCCCGGCAGAGCCATCAGATCTAAACTGTCTTGTTGCTAGGAGACAATTGGAATGCGATGCGGGCTTCCCAGGCATCCATCCGCGAACGGTGCTCTGGAGTCATTCCATATGGGATGTCCTGGAGCTGTCCAACAGGTCTCCATTGTCCCGCAAAAGGAATCCTTGAAGGGGGCATCCCACAACTCCCAACGTGGGAAAACCTCAACGGCCCCGAGATTCCGCTTCCTTCATGAAGCGGCCGTCATGCACAGAAACTCCAATCCGAGCCAACGTCTGATCCTCGCCCTGACTTCAGATGCTTGAGATATTCGTTCAGATCTGCAGGGGGTACCTGCCGTGCCTTCGCCCTGAAACCCAAGTCTAGTTGTCTTCTCAGACTTCCGTTCTCACACTCCTGGCCCCGATGCCCTCAAGTTTGGCAATTCCGGACCCACAATGCCGCACTCTGACTGCCCTCTAGAAAAAAAAAAATTATTGCCTCATGAGCTGCCAAGGCACCTGAAATGAGGATAAACCTACACAGCACTTGACTTTACCCAAATTATATAGTCTAACCTGGGCACTAATGCACTGTCGAACACAACCTGAGCCCGGACCTCCTGACCAACACCCAGAAAACTGACCGCACACTGAGCACATAAAACCCGCCATGGCCTTAGGTCATCATCTCTTCCCTACCTCAGTTTTCAGGCTTCAGAACCGAGACCTTATCTCCAATCACTGCCCAGGGGTGAGTGTGATGCAGAAATCAGAACTCCTCCATACCCATGGCAAGAACCCTTGTGGTTGGCACATTGTCCAACGTTCAGTGTAGGAGAAACCAGCATTCACCCTGAGGCCCCGCCCATTCTTGAGCGATGAGGGCATACACACGCATTGTGACTCTCAGCATGAGTCCTGTATTCTAGTAAGTCCTCTCAGTGGCTGGACCATTAGATGTCATAATGGGCTTGACATGTCTCTAGGCCCCAATTTTTAACCAGATTTCTGATTGTCCAGTCGCCCCTCCCCAGGGCTCTACTCTGGAATCCCTCATTTGGTGGGACACCTGAGGTTAAAAACGAAAACAACAACAACAAAAGAAAAAAAGGACTTCTTCCAGCCCACAGAATGACCCCAAACTCTTTGGACGGGGCCAAACCACCAGAGATTAAGACTCGTCCATTTCCCATGAAGTCGCCCAGAAATTCCACGACCATGAGTGACACGATATCCAGAGACAAAAACTGGAGCAGGAGCCTCACACTCGCCCTTCTTTCAAATCCCGAAGAGTTCTCCTCATGGTCTGTAGATCAGTCCTGCCATACCTATGACCCGAAACATAAGCCGAGTTTGTGTTTTCAGACAACTGTCCAAACAGCCCTGGCCTACACAAACTACACGCTCAGGCCCCTGGAGCCAAACCTGAGGACTGTACTTGCCCTCTCCAAGGGAATTGTGTGTTCCCATTCCAATGGCCACAACCCTTCTAATAGGATAAACGGCCAAAGTCCCTGATCCATCTCAATAGAGGTGGCTCTCCAGGAAAAAAAGGGGCAAGATGAGCCCAACTGAGCACCTACCTGCACTCAGACCCATAGACAGATGTCCCCAGAGGTAAAAAGGAAAGAACAGGCCCCTAGGCACTCATCAGATCCATTGCTTTGGTTTCCAGGCATCTCTCCTCAGAGGCCTGGATTTCAAAATCAGCATATAGCTGTTTCTTGACTCACCCATCAGAAAACATCTCATCTACACATGGGAAACTTGCAAGTTGGAGCTGTGTCAAAGCCTCTGTTTAGGAGAACCCTTGAGGGCCCCAGTGCCATCGCTTCATCCAAGGTCTCCATAGACACAAAAGCACATTAGGACCCATCCCCAGGGGTGTCCATTTCAACTCAGCGTCCTCGGTTGCTCCCCACAGATCCAGGAGATCTAACCTGTCTTGTTGCTAGGAGACAATAGGAATGCTAGGTGGGCTACCCGCCATCCATCCTTAGATCCCTGCTCAGAATCATTGGCCTGGAGCCAAACAACAGGTCTCAATTGTCCTGCAAAAGACTCTCTGCAGTTTGGAGCTTCTCACAACTCCCATCTTGGGAAAACCCCCATGGCCTCGTGATGCCCCCCCATTCATGAAGGGGCCATCAGGGACAGAAACTCCAACCTGAGCGATCGTCTGATCCTCTCCCTGACTTCAGATGCACGAGATCTCGATTCAGGTCTGTAGATTGTGCCTGCCATGGCCTCACCCAGAAACCTAAGCCTAGCTTGTGTTCTCAGACTTTTGTCGTCAGACTACTGGCCCACGAGCAACCCAGTTTGGCAATCCAGAACTATAATGCAGCACTCTGCCTGCCCTCCAGAAGAAAAACATTGTCCTCTGGGGCTACCCAGTAACCCCAAATGAGGATCTACCTGCACCGAACTTGGCTGTACCCCCAATACATAGGCTGACCAGGGCACTAATGCCCTTTCTGACACAGCCTGAGCCTGGATCCCCTGGCCCCTACCAGACTGCTGGCCACACTGAGCACATCGAGCCGCCGTGGCCTTAGGTCATCATCTCTTCCCAACCTCGGTTTTCTGGTTTCAGAACCTAGACCTTATCTCCAATCACTGTCCAGGGTTGAAGGTGATGCAGAAATCAGAACTCCTTCCCCATGGCAAGAAACCTTGTGGTTGGCATGTTGTCCAACGTTCAGTGTAGTGAAACCAGTGTGGCACATGATGCCCCGCCCATGCTAGCAGGCCACATTGGTCACAAACACACATTGTGACCCTCAGGCTGAGCCCAGTCCTCAAGTAAGGCCACTCAGTGGCTGGATGAAGAGATAGCATATTGGGCTTGCCATGCCCCTAGGACCCAATTTTTAACCATAGTTCGGGTTGTCCCTTCAGTCTTCCCCACGGCTTTGCTTTGGAATTCCTCTTTTGGTGGGACACCTGAGGTAACAAAACTGAAATGAGTCCTCCCATCACACAGATTGACGAAAAGCAATTGGGAATCGGGCCAAATCCTCAAAGAGGAAGATTCGTCCATGGCCCATGAGGCCTCCCCGACATTCCACGGCCATCGCTGATACAAAATCCAGAGACAAAAGCCTGAGCAAGCGCCTCAGACTCGCACTTTCTTCATATCCTGAAGAGTTCTTCTCATGGTTTGTAGATCGGGCCTGCCATACCTACGTCCACAAACCAAAGCTGAGTTTGTGTTTTCAGACTTCTGTCCTCAAAGTCTTGGGCCACACACCCTCCAGGCTGGGCCCCTGGAGCCACACATTAGGACTGTGCCTACCAATCCATGGGAATTCTGCCCATTCCATGGTCCCAAATCGTACAAATTAGGAGAAACCTAAAAAGTCCCTGAGGCCATCCCAATAGTGTAGGTCGCCCGGAACAAACAAGGGTTGTCTGACACCAGCTGATAATCGACCTCCACTCATACCATAGATGGATGTCCCCAGAGAAGAAGATTGAACCAGAGAGGACACTAGGCCATAATAGGATCCATTGCTTTGGGTTACAGGCATGTGTCCTCAAAAGCCTGATTCCAATACGAGCATAGGGGTTTTCCTGAGGCACCCATCAGAACTCATCTCGTCTCCACAAGGAAACCTGTGCATGGGAGCCATGTCCAAAGCTTAGGAGAGTACTTCACGGTCCCGGTGCCACCGCCCCATTCCAAGGCCCTCATGGACACAAAAACACATTAGGACCCATCCTCAGTAAAGTCCATTTCAACTCAGCCACCCCGGTTGCTCCGGCAGAGCCATCAGATCTAAACTGTCTTTTTGCTAGGAGACAATTGGAATTTGATGCGGGCTTCCCAGGCATCCATCCGCGAACGGTGCTCTGGAGTCATTCCATATGGGATGTCCTGGAGCTGTCCAACAGGTCTCCATTGTCCCGCAAAAAGAATCCTTGAAGGGGGCATCCCACAACTCCCAACGTGGGAAAACCTCAACGGCCCCGAGATTCCGCTTCCTTCATGAAGCGGCCGTCATGCACAGAAACTCCAACCCGAGCCAACGTCTGATCCTCGCCCTGACTTCAGATGCTTGAGATATTCGTTCAGATCTGCAGGGGGTACCTGCCGTGCCTTCGCCCTGAAACTCAAGACTAGTTGTCTTCTCAGACTTCCGTTCTCACACTCCTGGCCCCGATGCCCTCAAGTTTGGCAATTCCGGACC
The DNA here is from genome assembly GCF_964662115.1 of Mustela nivalis. Lineage (NCBI taxonomy): Eukaryota > Metazoa > Chordata > Mammalia > Carnivora > Mustelidae > Mustela > Mustela nivalis. Next base: position 504,923 of record NW_028136098.1, on the reverse strand, counting down.
CACAATGCCGCACTCTGACTGCCCTCTAGAAAAAAAAAATTATTGCCTCATGAGCTGCCAAGGCACCTGAAATGAGGATAAACCTACACAGCACTTGACTTTACCCAAATTATATAGTCTAACCTGGGCACTAATGCACTGTCGAACACAACCTGAGCCCGGACCTCCTGACCAACACCAAGAAAACTGACCGCACACTGAGCGCATAAAACCCGCCATGGCCTTAGGTCATCATCTCTTCCCTACCTCAGTTTTCAGGCTTCAGAACCGAGACCTTATCTCCAATCACTGCCCAGGGGTGAGTGTGATGCAGAAATCAGAACTCCTCCTTACCCATGGCAAGAACCCTTGTGGTTGGCAGGTTGTCCAACGTTCAGTGTAGAAGAAACCAGCATTCACCCTGAGGCCCCGCCCATTCTTGAGCGATGAGAGCATACACACGCATTGTGACTCTCAGCATGAGTCCTGTATTCTAGTAAGTCCTCTCAGTGGCTGGACCATTAGATGTCATAATGGGCTTGACATGTCCCTAGGCCCCAATTTTTAACCAGATTTCTGATTGTCCAGTCGCCCCTCCCCAGGGCTCTACTCTGGAATCCCTCATTTGGTGGGACACCTGAGGTTAAAAACGAAAACAACAACAACAAAAGAAAAAAAGGACTTCTTCCAGCCCACAGAATGACCCCAAACTCTTTGGACGGGGCCAAACCACCAGAGAGTAAGACTCGTCCATTTCCCATGAAGTCACCCAGAAATTCCACGACCATGAGTGACACGATATCCAGAGACAAAAACTGGAGCAGGAGCCTCACACTCGCCCTTCTTTCAAATCCCGAAGAGTTCTCCTCATGGTCTGTAGATCAGTCCTGCCATACCTATGACCCAAAACATAAGCCGAGTTTGTGTTTTCAGACAACTGTCCAAACAGCCCTGGCCTACACAACCTACACGCTCAGGCCGCTGGAGCCAAACCTGAGGACTGTACTTGCCCTCTCCAAGGGAATTGTGTGTGCCCATTCCAATGGCCACAACCCTTCTAATAGGATAAACCTCCAAAGTCCCTGATCCATCTCAATAGTGGTGGCTTCCCAGGAAAAAGAGGGGCAATCTGAGCCCAACTGAGCACCTATCTGCACTCAGACCCATAGACTGATGTCCCCAGAGGTAAAAAGGAAAGAACAGGCCCCTAGGCACTAATCAGATCCATTGCTTTGGTTTCCAGGCATCTCTCCTCAGAGGCCTGGATTTCCAAAGCAGCATCTAGATGTTTCTTGACTCACCCATCAGAAAACATCTCATCTACACATGGGAAACTTGCACGTTGGAGCTGTGTCAAAGCCTCTGTTTAGGAGAACAGCTTAGGGCCCCAGTGCCACCGCTTCATTCCAAGGTCTCCATAGACACAAAAGCACATTAGGACCCATCCCCAGGGGTGTCCATTTCAACTCAGCGTCCTCGGTTGCTCCCCACAGATCCAGGAGATCTAACCTGTCTTGTTGCTAGGAGACAATTGGAATGCGAGGTGGGCTACCCAGCCAACCATCTTTAGAACCCTGCTCAGAATCATTGGCCTTGTTCCAAACAACAGGTCTCAATTGTTGTGCAGACGACTCTCTGCAGTTTGGAGCTTCTCACAACTCCCATCATGGGAAAACCCCCATGGCCTCGTGATGCCCCCCATTCATTAGGGGGCCATCAGGGACAGAAACTCCAACCTGAGCGATCGTCTGATCTTCCCCCTGACTTCAGATGCACGAAATCTCGATTCAGGTCTGTAGATTGTGCCTGCCATGGCCTCACCCAGAAACCTAAGTCTAGCTTGTGTTCTCAGACTTTTGTCGTCAGACTACTGGCCCACAAGCCCTCCAGTTTGGCAATCCAGAACTACAATGCAACACTCTGCCTGCCCTCCAGAAGAAAAACATTGTCCTCTGGGGCTACCCAGTAACCCCAAATGAGGATCTACCTACACCGAACTTGGCTGTACCCCCAATACATAGGCTGACCAGGGCACTTATGCCCTTTCTGACACAGCCTGAGCCTGGACCCCTTGGCCCCTCCCAGACAGCTGGCCGCACACTGAGCACATCGAGCCGCTGTGGCCTTAGGTCGTCATCTCTTCCCGACCTCGGTTTTCAGGTTTTAGAACCTAGACCTTATCTCCAATCATGCCCAGGGTTGAAAGTGATGCAGAAATCAGAACTCCTTCCCCATGGCAAGAAACCTTGTGGTTGGCATGTTGTCCAACGTTCGGTGTATTTGAAACCAGTGTGGCATATGATGCCCCGCCCATGCTCGCGGGCCACATTGGTCACAAACACACATTGGGACCCTCAGGCTGAGCACAGTCCTCAAGTAAGGCCACTCAGTGGCTGGATGAAGAGATAGCATATTGGGTATGCCATGCCCCTAGGCCCCAATTTTTAACCATAGTTCGTGTTGTCCCTTCAGTCTTCCCCACGGCTTTGCTTTGGAATTCCTCTTTTGGTGAAACACCTGAGGTAACAAAACTGAAATGAGTCCTCCCATCCCACAGATTGACGAAAAGCAATTGGGAATCGGGCCAAATCCTCAGAGAGGGAGATTCGTCCATGGCCCATGAGGCCTCCCCGACATTCCACGGCCATCGCTGATACAAAATCCAGAGACAAAAGCCTGAGCAAGCGCCTCAGACTCGCACTTTCTTCATATCCTGAAGAGTTCTTCTCATGTTTGTAGATCGGGCCTGCCATACCTACGTCCACAAACCAAAGCTGAGTTTGTGTTTTCAGACTTCTGTTCTCAAAGTCTTGGGCCACACACCCTCCAGGCTGTGCCCCTGGAGCCACACATTAGGACTGTGTCTACCAATCCATGGGAATTCTGCCCATTCCATGGTCCCAAATCGTACAAATTAGGAGAAACCTCCAAAGTCCCTGAGGCTATCCCAATAGTGTAGCTCGCCCGGAACAAACAAGGGCTGTCTGACACCAGCTGATAATCGACCTCCACTCATACCATAGATGGATGTCCCCAGAGAAGAAGATTGAACCAGACAGGACCCTTGGCCATAATAGGATCCATTGCTTTGGGTTACAGGCATGTCTCCTCAAAAGCCTGATTCCAATACGAGCATAGGGGTTTTCCTGAGGCACCCATCAGAACTCATCTCGTCTCCACAAGGAAACCTGTGCATGGGAGCCATGTCCAAAGCTTAGGAGAGTACGTCAGGGTCCCGGTGCCACCGCCCCATTCCAAGGCCCTCATGGACACAAAAACACACTAGGGACCATCCTCAAGAAGGTCCATTTCAACTCAGCCACCCCGGTTGCTCCGGCAGAGCCATGAGATCTAAACTGTTTTCTTGCTAGGAGACCATTGGAATGCGAGGCGGGCTTCCCAGGCGTCCATCCGTGAACGGTGCTCTGGAGTCATTCCATATGAGATGTCCTGGAGCTGTCCAACAGGTTTCCATTGCTCCGCAGAAGGAATCCTTGAAGGGGGCATCCCACAACTCCCAATGTGGGAAAACCTCAATGGCCCCGAGATGCCGCTCCCTTCATGAAGCGGCCGTCATGCACAGAAACTCCAACCTGAGCCAACGTCTGATCCTCGCCCTGACTTCAGTTGCATGAGATATTGGTTCAGATCTGCAGGGGGAACCTGCCGTGCCCTCGCCCTGAAACCCAAGTCTAGCTTGTCTTCTCAGACCTCCGTCCTCACACTCCTGGCCCCGAAGCCCTCAAGTTTGGCAATTCCGGACCCACAATGCAGCACTCTGCCTGCCCTCTAGAAAAAAAAAATTATTGCCTCATGAGCTGCCCAGGCACCTTAAATGAGGGCAAACCTACACAGCACTCGACTTTACCCAATTATATAGACTAACCTGGGCACTAATGCACTGTCGAACACAACCTGAGCCCAGACATCCGGACCAACACCCAGAAAGCTGACCGCACACTAAGCACATAAAACCCGCCATGGCCTTAGGTCATCATCTCTTCCCTACCTCAGTTTTCAGGCTTCAGAACCGAGACCTTATCTGCAATCACTGCACAGGGGTGAGTGTGATGCAGAAATCAGAACTCCTCCTTACCCATGGCAAGAACCCTTGTGGTTGGCACGTTGTCCAACGTTCAGTGTAGGAGAAACCAGCATTCACCCTGAGGCCCCGCCCATTCTTGAGTTCGACGAGGGCATAAACACGCATTGATACTCTCAGCATGAGTCCTGTCTTCTAGTAAGTCCTCTCAGTGGCTGGACCATTAGATGTCATAATGGGCTTGACATGTCCCTAGGCCCCAATTTTTAACCAGATTTCTGATTGTCCAGTCGCCCCTCCCCAGGGCTCTACTCTGGAATCCCTCATTTGGTGGGACACCTGAGGTTAAAAACGAAAACAACAACAACAAAAGAAAAAGCGGACTTCTTCCAGCCCACAGAATGACCCCAAACTCTTTGGACGGGGCCAAACCACCAGACAGTAAGACTCGTCCATTTCCCATGAAGTCACCCAGAAATTCCACGACCATGAGTGACACGATATCCAGAGACAAAAAATTGAGCAGGAGCCTCACACTCGCCCTTCTTTCAAATCCCGAAGAGTTCTCCTCATGGTCTGTAGATCAGTCCTGCCATACCTATGACCCGAAACATAAGCCGAGTTTGTGTTTTCAGACAACTGTCCAAACAGCCCTAGCCTACACAACCTACACGCTCAGACCCCTGGAGCCAAACCTGAGGACTGTACTTGCCCTCTCCAAGGGAATTGTGTGTGCCCATTCCAATGGCCACAACCCTTCTAATAGGATAAACCTCCAAAGTCCCTGATCCATCTCAATATTGGTGGCTTCCCAGGAAAAACAGGGGCAATCTGAGCCCAACTGAGCACCTACCTGCACTCAGACCCATAGACTGATGTCCCCAGAGGTAAAAAGGAAAGAACAGGCCCCTAGGCACTCATCAGATCCATTGCTTTGGTTTCCAGGCATCTCTCCTCAGAGGCCTGGATTTCAAAAGCAGCATCTAGCTGTTTCTTGACTCACCCATCAGAAAACATCTCACCTACACATGGGAAACTTGCACGTTGGAGCTGTGTCAAAGCCTCTGTTTAGGAGAACCCTTTAGGGCCCCAGTGCCACCGCTTCATTCCAAGGTCTCCATAGACACAAAAGCACATTAGGACCCATCCCCAGAGGTGACCATTTCAACTCAGCGTCCTCGGTTGCTCCCCACAGATCCAGGAGATCTAACCTGTCTTGTTGCTAGGAGACAATTGGAATGCGAGGTGGGCTACCCAGCCATCCATCCTTATAACCCTGCTCAGAATCATTGGCCTGGTTCCAAACAAACGGTCTCAATTGTCCTGCAAGAGCTCTCTGCAGTTTGGAGCTTCTCACAACTCCCATCATGGGAAAACCTACATGGCCTCGTGATGCCCACCCATTCATTAAGGGGCCATAAGGGACAGAAACTCCAACCTGAGCGATCGTCTGATCCTCGCCCTGACTTCAGATGCACGAGATCTCTATTCAGGTCTGTAGTTTGTGCCTGCCATGTCCTCACCCAGAAACCTAAGCCTAGCTTGTGTTCTCAGATTTTGTCGTCAGACTACTGGCCCACAACCCTCCAGTTTGGCAATCCAGAACTACAATGCAGCACTCTGCCTGCCCTCCAGAAGAAAAACATTGTCCTCTGGGGATACCCAGTAACCCCAAATGAGGATCAACCTGCACCGACCTTGGCTGTACCCCAAATACATAGGCTGACCAGGGCACTAATGCCATTTCTGACACAGCCTGAGCCTGGACCCCCGGCCCCTCCCAGACAGCTGGCCACACACTGAGCACATCGAGCCACCGTGGCCATAGGTTGTCATCTCTTCCAAACCTCGGTTTTCAGGTTTCAGAACCTAGACCTTATCTCCAATCACTGCCCAGGGTTGAAGGTGATGCAGAAATCAGAACTCCTTCCCCATGGCAAGAAACCTTGTGGTTGGCATGTTGACCAACGTTCAGTGTATTTGAAACCAGTGTGGCCCATGAGGCCCCGCCCATGCTCGCGGGCCACATTGGTCACAAACACACATTGGGACCCTCAGGCTGAGCCCAGTCGTCAAGTAAGGCCACTCAGTGGCTGGATGAAGTGATAGCATATTGGGTATGCCATGCCCCTAGGCCCCAATTTTTAACCATAGTTCGTGTTGTCCCTTCAGTCTTCCCCACGGCTTTGCTTTGGAATTCCTCTTTTGGTGAAACACCTGAGGTAACAAAACTGAAATGAGTCCTCCCATCCCACAGATTGACGAAAAGCATTTGGGAATCGGGCCAAATCCTCAGAGAGGGAGATTCGTCCATGGCCCATGAGGCCTCCTTGACATTCCACGGCCATCGCTGATACAAAATCCAGAGACAAAAGCCTGAGCAAGCGCCTCAGACTCGCACTTTCTTCATATCCTGAAGAGTTGTTCTCATGGTTTGTAGATCGGGCCTGCCATACCTACGTCCACAAACCTAAGCTGAGTTTGTGTTTTCAGACTTCTGTCCTCAAAGTCTTGGGCCACACACCCTCCAGGCTGGGCCCCTGGAGCCACACATTAGGACTGTGCCTACCAATCCATGGGAATTCTGCCCATTCCATGGTCCAAAATTGTACAAATTAGGAGAAACCTCCAAAGTCCCTGAGGCCATCCCAATCGTCTAGGTCGCCCGGAACAAACAAGGGCTGTCTGACACCAGCTGATAATCGACCTCCACTCATACCATAGATGGATGTCCCTAGAGAAGCAGATTGACCCAGACAGGACCCTAGGCCATAATAGGATCCATTGCTTTGGGTTACAGGCATGTCTCCTCAAAAGCCTGATTCCAATACGAGCATAGGGGTTTTCCTGAGGCACCCATCAGAACTCATCTCGTCTCCACAAGGAAACCTGTGCATGGGAGCCATGTCCAAAGCTTAGGAGAGTACTTCAGGGTCCCGGTGACACCGCCCCATTCCAAGGCCCTCATGGACACAAAAACACACTAGGGACCATCCTCAAGAAGGTCCATTTCAACTCAGCCACCCCGGTTGCTCCGGCAGAGCCATCAGATCTAAACTGTCTTCTTGCTAGGAGACCATTGGAATGCGAGGCGGGCTTCCCAGGCGTCCATCCGCGAACGGTGCTCTGGAGTCATTCCATATGGGATGTCCTGGAGCTATCCAACAAGTTTCCATTGATCCGCAGAAGGAATCCTTGAAGGGGGCATCCCACAACTCCCAACGTGGGAAAACCTCAATGGCCCCGATATTCCGCTCCCTTCATGAAGGGTCCGTCATGCACAGAAACTCCAACCTGAGCCAACGTCTGATCCTCGACCTGACTTCAGTTGCATGAGATATTGGTTCAGATCTGCAGGGGGTACCTGCCGTGCCCTCGTCCTGAATCCCAAGTCTAGCTTGTCTTCTCAGACTTCCGTCCTCACACTCCTGGCCCTGAAGCCCTCAAGTTTGGCAATTCCGGACCCACAATGCAGCACTCTGCCTGCCCTCTAGAAAAAAAATTATTTCCTCATGAGCTGCCCAGGCACCTTAAATGAGGGTAAACCTACACAGCACTCGACTTTACCCAAATTATATAGACTAACCTGGGCACTAATGCACTGTCGAACACAACCTGAGCCCAGACCTCCTGACCAACACCCAGAAAGCTGACCGCACACTGAGCACATAAAACCCGCCATGGCCTTAGGTCATCATCTCTTTCCTACCTCAGTTTTCAGGATTCAGAACCGAGACCTTATCTCCAATCACTGCACAGGGGTGAGTGTGATGCAGAAATTAGAAGTCCTCCCTACCCATGGCAAGAACCATTGTGGTTGGCACGTTGTCCAAAGTTCAGTGTAGGAGAAACCAGCATTCACCCTGAGGCCCCGCCCATTCTTGAGTGCGATGAGGGCATAAACACGCATTGTGACTCTCAGCATGATTCCTGTCTTCTAGTAAGTCCTCTCAGTGGCTGGAAAATTAGATGTCATAATGGGCTTGACATGTCCCTAGGCCCCAATTTTTAACCAGATTTCTGAATGTCCAGTCGCCCCTCCCCAGGGATCTACTCTGGAATCCCTCATTTGGTGGGACACCTGAGGTTAAAAACGAAAACAACAACAACAAAAGAAAAAGCGGACTTCTTCCAGCCCACAGAATGACCCCAAACTCTTTGGACGGGGCCAAACCACCAGAGAGTAAGACTCGTCCATTTCCCATGAAGTCACCCAGAAATTCCACGACCACGAGGGACACGATATCCAGAGACAAAAACTTGAGCAGGAGCCTCACACTCGCCCTTCTTTCAAATCCCGAAGAGTTCTCCTCATGGTCTGTAGATCAGTCCTGCCATACCTATGACCCGAAACATAAGCCGAGTTTGTGTTTTCAGACAACTGTCCAAACAGCCCTGGCCTACACAACCTACACGCTCAGGCCCCTGGAGCCAAACCTGAGGACTGTACTTGCCCTCTCCAAGGGAATTGTGTGTTCCCATTCCAATGGCCACAACCCTTCTAATAGGATAAACCTCCAAAGTCCCTGATCCATCTCAATAGTGGTGGCTTCCCAGGAAAAACAGGGGCAAACTGAGCCCAACTGAGCACCTACCTGCACTCAGACCCATAGACTGATGTCCCCAGAGGTAAAAAGGAAAGAACAGGCCCCTAGGCACTAATCAGATCCATTGCTTTGGTTTCCAGGCATCTCTCCTCAGAGGCCTGGATTTCAAAAGCAGCATATAGCTGTTTCTTGACTCACCCATCAGAAAACATCTCATCTACACATGGGAAACTTGCACGTTGGAGCTGTGTCAAAGCCTCTGTTTTGGAGAACCCTTTAGGGCCCCAGTGCCACCGCTTCATTCCAAGGTCTCCATAGACACAAAAGCACATTAGGACCCATCCCCAGGGGTGTCCATTTCAACTCAGCGTCCTCGGTTGCTCCCCACAGATCCAGGAGATCTAACCTGTCTGGTTGCTAGGAGACAATTGGAATGCGAGGTGGGCTACCCAGCCAGCCATCCATAGTACCCTGCTCAGAATCATTGGCCTGGTTCCAAACAACAGGTCTCAATTGTCCTGCAGAAGACTCTCTGCAGTTTGGAGCTTCTCACAACTCCCATCATGGGAAAACCCCCATGGCCTTGTGATGCCCCCCCATTCATTAAGGGGCCATCAGGGACAGAAACTCCAACCTGAGCGATCGTCTGATCCTCGCCCTGACTTCATATGCACGAGATCTCGATTCAGGTCTGTAGATTGTGCCTGCCATGGCCTCACCCAGAAACCTAAGCCTAGCTTGTGTTCTCAGATTTTGTCGTCAGACTACTGGCCCACAACCCTCCAGTTTGGCAATCCAGAACTACAAAGCAGCACTCTGCCTGCCCTCCAGAAGAAAAACATTGTCCTCTGGGGATACCCAGTAAACACAAATGAGGATCAACCTGCACCGACCTTGGCTGTACCCCAAATACATAGGCTGACCAGGGCACTAATGCCCTTTCTGACACAGCCTGTGCCTGGACCCCCGGCCCCTCCCAGAGAGCTGGCCGCACACTGAGCACATCGAGCCGCCATGGCCTTAGGTCGTCATCTCTTCCCAACCTCGGTTTTCAGGTTTCAGAACCTAGACCTTATCTCCAAACACTGCCCAGGGTTGAAGGTGATGCAGAAATCAGAACTCCTTCCCCATGGCAAGAAACCTTGTGGTTGGCATGTTGTCCAACGTTCGGTGTATTTGAAACCAGTGTGGCACATGAGGCCCCGCCCATGCTCGCGGGCCACATTGGTCACAAACACACATTGGGACCCTCAGGCTGAGCCCAGTCCTCAAGTCAGGCCACTCAGTGGCTGGATGAAGAGATAGCATATTGGGTATGCCATGCCCCTAGGCCCCAATTTTTAACCATAGATCGTGTTGTCCCTTCAGTCTTCCCCACGGCTTTGCTTTGGAATTCCTCTTTTGGTGGGACACCTGAGGTTACAAAACTGAAATGATTCCTCCCATCCCACAGATTGACGAAAAGCAATTGGGAATCGGGCCAAATCCTCAGAGAGGAAGATTCGTCCATCGCCCATGAGGCCTCCCCGACATTCCACGGCCATCGCTGATACAAAATCCAGAGACAAAAGCCTGAGCAAGCGCCTCAGACTCGCACTTTCTTCATATCCTGAAGAGTTCTTCTCATGGTTTGTAGATCGGGCCTGCCATACCTACGTCCCCAAACCTAAGCTGAGTTTGTATTTTCAGACTTCTGTCCTCAAAGTCTTGGGCCACACACCCTCCAGGCTGGGCCCTTGGAGCCACACATTAGGACTGTGCCTACCAATCCATGGGAAATCTGCCCATTCCATGGTCCAAAATCGTAGAAATTAGGAGAAAACTCCAAAGTCCCTGAGGCCATCCCAATAGTGTAGGTCGCACGGAACAAACAAGTGCTGTCTGACACCACCTGATAATCGACCTCCACTCATACCATAGATGGATGTCCCCAGAGAAGAAGATTGACCCAGACAGGACCCTAGGCCATAATAGGATCCATTGCTTTGGGTTACAGTAATGTGTCCTCAAAAGCCTGATTCCAATACCTGCATAGGGCTTTTCCTAAGGCACCCATCAGAACTCATCTCGTCTCCACAAGGAAACCTGTGCATGGGAGCCATGTCCAAAGCTTAGGAGAGTACTTCAGGGTCCTGGTGCCACCGCCCCATTCCAAGGCCCTCATGGACACAAAAACACATTAGGACCCATCCTCAGGAAAGTCCATTTCAACTCAGCCACCCCGGTTGCTCCGGCAGAGCCATCAGATCTAAACTGTCTTGTTGCTAGGAGACAATTGGAATGCGAGGCGGGCTTCCCAGGCATCCATCCGCGAACGGTGCTCTGGAGTCATTCCATATGGGATGTCCTGGAGCTGTCCCACAGGTCTCAACTGTCCCGCAGAAAGAATCCTTGAAGGGGGCATCCCACAACTCCCAACGTGGGAAAACCTCAATGGCCCCAAGATTCCGCTCCCTTCATGAAGCGGCCTTAAATGCACAGAAACTTCAACCTGAGCCAACGTCTGATCCTCGCTCTGACTTCAGACGCATGAGATATTGGTTCAGATCTGCAGGGGGTACCTGCCGTGCCCTCGCCCTGAAACCAAGTCTAGCTTGTCTTCTCAGACTTCCGTCCTTACAGTCCTGGCTTCGAAGCCTTCAAGTTTGGCAATTCCGGACCCACAATTCAGCACTCTGCCTGCCCTCTAGAAAAAAAATTATTTCCTCATGAGCTGCCCAGGCACCTTAAATGAGGGTAAACCTACACAGCACTCGACTTTACCCAAATTATATAGTCTGACATGGGCACTAATGCACTGTCGAACACAACCTGAGCCCGGACCTCCTGACCAACACCCAGAAAATTGACCGCACACTGAGCACATAAAACCCGCCATGGCCTTAGGTCATCATCTCTTCCCTACCTCAGTTTTCAGGCTTCAGAACCGAGACCTTATCTCCAATCACTGCCCAGGGGTGAGTGTGATGCAGAAATCAGAACTCCTCCTTACCCATGGCAAGAACCCTTGTGGTTGGCACGTTGTCCACCGTTCAGTGTAGGAGAAATCAGCATTCACCCTGAGGCCCCACCCATTCTTGAGTGCGACGAGGGCATACACAAGCATTGTGACCCTCAGCATGAGTCCTGTCCTCTCGTAAGTCCTCTGAGTGGCTGGACCATTAGATGTCATAATGGGCTTGACATGTCCCTAGGACCCAATTTTTAACCAGATTTCTGATTGTCCAGTCGCCCCTCCCCAGGGCTCTACTCTGGAATCCCTCATTTGGTGGGACACCTGAGGTTAATAAGGAAAACAACAACAACAACAACAACAACAAACGGACTTCTTCCAGCCTACAGAATGACCCCAAACTCTTTGGACGGGACCAAACCACCAAGAGTAAGACTCGTCCATTTCCCATGAAGTCACCCAGAAATTCCACGACCATCAGTGACACGATATCCAGAGACAAAAACATGAGCAGGAGCCTCACATTCGCCCTTCTTTCAAATCCCGAAGAGTTCTCCTCATGGTCTTTAGATCAGTCCTGCCATACCTATGACCCGAAACATAAGCCGAATTTGTGTTTTCAGACAACTGTCCAAACAGTCCTGGCCTACACAACCTACAGGCTCAGGCCCCTGGAGCCAAACCTGAGGACTGTACTTGCCCTCTTCAAGGGAATTGTGTGTGCACATTCCCATGGCCACAAACCTTCTAATAGGATAAACCTCCAAAGTCCCTGATCCATCTCAATAGTGGTGGCTTCCCAGGAAAAACAGGGGCCATCTGAGCCCAACTGAGCACCTACCTGCACTCAGACCCATAGACAGATGTCCCCAGAGGTAAAAAGGAAAGAACAGGCCCCTAGGCACTAATCAGATCCATTGCTTTGGTTTCCAGGCATCTCTCCTCAGAGGCCTGGATTTCCAAAGCAGCATCTAGATGTTTCTTGACTCACCCATCAGAAAACATCTCTTCTACACATGGGAAACTTGCACGTTGGAGCTGTGTCAAAGCCTCTGTTTAGGAGAACCCTTTAGGGCCCCAGTGCCACCGCTTCATTCCAAGGTCTCCATAGACACAAAAGCACATTAGGACCCATCCCCAGGGGTGTCCATTTCAACTCAGCGTCCTCGGTTGCGCCCCACAGATCCAGGAGATCTAACCTGTCTGGTTGCTAGGAGACAATTGGAATGCGAGGTGGGCTACCCAGCCATCCATCCTTAGAACCCTGCTCAGAATCATTGGCCTGGAGCCAAACAACAGGTCTCAATTGTCCTGCAGAAGACTCTCTGCAGTTTGGAGCTTCTCACAACTCCCATCGTGGGAAAACCCCCATGGGCTCGTGATGCCCCCCCATTCATGAAGGGGCCATCAGGGACAGAAACTCCAACCTGAGCGATCGTCTGATCCTCGCCCTGACTTCAGATGCACGAGATCTCGATTCAGGTCTGTAGATTGTGCCTGCCATGGCCTCACCCAGAAACCTAAGCCTAGCTTGTGTTCTCAGACTTTTGTCGTCAGACTACTGGCCCACAAGCCTTCCAGTTTGGCAATCCAGAACTACAATGCAGCACTCTGCCTGCCCTCCAGAAGAAAAACATTGTCCTCTGGGGATACCCAGTAACCCCAAATGAAAATCAACCTGCACCGATTTGGCTGTACCCCAAATACATAGGCTGACCAGGGCACTAATGCACTTTCTGACACAGCCTGAGCCTGGAACCCCGGCCCCTCCCAGACAGCTGGCCGCAAACTGAGCACATCGAGCCACCGTGGCCTTAGATCGTCATCTCTTCCCAACCTCGGTTTTCAGGTTTCAGAACCTAGACCTTATCTCCAATCACTGCCCAGGCTTGAAGGTGATGCAGAAATCAGAACTCCTTCCCCATGGCAAGAAACCTTGTGGTTGGCATGTTGTCCAACGTTAAGTGTAGTTGAAACCAGTGTGGCCCATGAGGCCCCGCCCATGCTCGCGGGCCACATTGGTCACAAACACACATTGGGACCCTCAGGCTGAGCCCAGTCGTCAAGTAAGGCCACTCAGTGGCTGGATGAAGAGATAGCATATTGGGCTTGCCATGCCCCTAGGACCCAATTTTTAACCATAGTTCGGGTTGTCCCTTCAGTCTTCCCCACGGCTTGGCTTTGGAATTCCTCTTTTGGTGGGACACCTGAGGTAACAAAACTGAAATGAGTCCTCCCATCCCACAGATTGACGAAAAGCAATTGGGAATCGGGCCAAATCCTCAGAGAGGAAGATTCGTCCATGGCCCATGAGGCCTCCCCGACATTCCACGGCCATCGCTGATACAAAATCCAGAGACAAAAGCCTGAGCAAGCGCCTCAGACTAGCACTTTCTTTATATCCTGAAGAGTTCTTCTCATGGTTTTTAGATTAGGCCTGCCATACCTACGTCCCCAAACCTAAGCTGAGTTTGTGTTTTCAGACTTCTGTCCTCAAAGTCTTGGGCCACACACCCTTCAGCCTGGGCCCCTGGAGCCACACATTAGGACTGTGCCTACCAATCCATGGGAATTCTGCCCATTCCATGGTCCAAAATCGTACAAATTAGGAGAAACGTCCAAAGTCCCTGAGGCCATCCCAATAGTGTAGGTCACCCGGAACACACAAGGGCTGTCTGACACCAGCTGATAATCGACCTCCACTCATACCATAGATGGATGTCCCCAGAGAAGAAGATTGAACCAGACAGGACCCTAGGCCATAATAGGATCCATTGCTTGAGGTTACAGGCATGTGTCCTCAAAAGCCTGATTCCAATACGAGCATAGGGGTTTTCCTGAGGCACCCATCAGAACTCATCTCGTCTCCACAAGGAAACCTGTGCATGGGAGCCATGTCCAAAGCTTAGCAGAGTACTTCAGGGTCCCGGTGCCACCGCCCCATTCCAAGGCCCTCATGGACACAAAAACACATTAGGACCCATTCTCAGGAAAGTCCATTTCAACTCAGCCACCCCGGTTGCTCCGGCAGAGCCATCAGATCTAAACTGTCTTGATGCTAGGAGACAATTGGAATGCGAGATGGGCTTTCCAGGCATCCATCCGTGAATGGTGCTCTGGAGTCATTCCATATGGGATGACCTGGAGCTGTCCCACAGGTCTCAACTGTCCCGCAGAAAGAATCCTTGAAGGGGGCATCCCACAACTCCCAACGTGGGAAAACCTCAATGGCCCCGAGATTCCGCTCCCTTCATGAAGCGGCCGTAAATGCACAGAAACTCCAACCTGAGCCAACGTCTGATCCTCGCTCTGACTTCAGACGCATGAGATATTGGTTCAGATCTGCAGGGGGTACCTGCCGTGCCCTCGCCCTGAAACCCAAGTCTAGCTTGTCTTCTCAGACTTCCGTCCTCACACTCCTGGCCCCGAAGCCCTCAAATTTGGCAATTCCGAACCCACAATGCAGCACTCTGCCTGCCCTCTAGAAAAAAAATTATTGCCTCATGAGCTGCCCAGGCACCTTAAATGAGGGTAAACCTACACAGCACTCGACTTTACCCAAATTATATAGTCTAACCTGGTCACTAATGCACTGTCGAACACAACCTGAGCCCGGATCTCCTGACCAACACCCAGAAAACTGACCGCACACTGAGCACATAAAACCCGCCATGGCCTTAGGTCATCATCTCTTCCCTACCTCAGTTTTCAGGCTTCAGAACCGAGACCTTATCTCCAATCACTGCCCAGGGGTGAGTGTGATGCAGAAATCAGAACTCCTCCTTACCCATGGCAAGAACCCTTGTGGTTGGCACGTTGTCCACCGTTCAGTGTAGGAGAAATCAGCATTCACCCTGAGGCCCCACCCATTCTTGAGTGCGAAGAGGGCATACACACGCATTGTGACCCTCAGCATGAGTCCTGTCCTCTAGTAAGTCCTCTCAGTGGCTGGACCATTAGATGTCATAATGGGCTTGACATGTCCCTAGGACACAATATTTAACCAGATTTCTGATTGTCCAGTCGCCCCTCCCCAGGGCTCTACTCTGGAATCCCTCATTTGGTGGGACACCTGAGGTTAAAAACGACAACAACAACAACAAAAGAAAAAACGGACTTCTTCCAGCCCACAGAATGACCCCAAACTCTTTGGACGGGGCCAAACCACCAGAGAGTAAGACTCATCCATTTCCCATGAAGTTACCCAGAAATTCCACGACCATGAGTGACACGATATCCAGAGACAAAAACTTGAGCAGGAGCCTCACACTCGCCCTTCTTTCAAATCCCGAAGACTTCTCCTCATGGTCTGTAGATCAGTCCTGCCATACCTATGACCCGAAACATAAGCCGAGTTTGTGTTTTCAGACAACTGTCCAAACAGACCTGGCCTACACAACCTACACGCTCAGGCCCCTGGAGCCAAACCTGAGGACTGTACTTGCCCTCTCCAAGGGAATTGTGTGTGCCCATTCCAATGGCCACAACCCTTCTAATAGGATAAACCTGCAAAGTCCCTGATCCATCTCAATAGTGGTGGCTTCCCAGGAAAAACAGGGGCAATCTGAGCCCAACTGAGCAACTACCTGCACTCAGACCCATAGACAGATGTCCCCAGAGTTAAAAAGGAAAGAACAGGCCCCTAGGCACTAATCAGATCCATTGCTTTGGTTTCCAGGCATCTCTCCTCAGAGGCCTGGATTTCAAAAGCAGCATCTAGCTGTTTCTTGACTCACCCATCAGAAAACATCTCATCTACACATGGGAAACTTGCACGTTGGAGCTGTGTCAAAGCCTCTGTTTAGGAGAACCCTTTAGGGCCCCAGTGCCACCGCTTCATTCCAAGGTCTCCATAGACACAAAAGCACATTAGGACCCATCCCCAGGGGTCTCCATTTCAACTCAGCGTCCTCGGTTGCTCCCCACAGATCCAGGAGATCTAACCTGTCTGGTTGCTAGGAGACAATTGGAATGCGAGGTGGGCTACCCAGCCATCCATCCTTAGAACCCTGCTCAGAATCATTGGCCTGGAGCCAAACAACAGGTCTCAATTGTCCTGCAAAAGACTCTCTGCAGTTTGGAGCTTCTCACAAGTCCCATCGTGGGAAAACCCCCATGGGCTCGTGATGCCCCCCCATTCATGAAGGGGCCATCAGAGACAGAAACTCCAACCTGAGCGATCGTCTGATCCTCGCCCTGACTTCAGATGCACGAGATCTCGATTCAGGTCTGTAGATTGTGCCTGACATGGCCTCACCCAGAAACCTAAGCCTAGCTTGTATTCTCAGGCTTTTGTCGTCAGACTACTGGCCCACAAGCCTTCCAGTTTGGCAATCCAGAACTACAATGCAGCACTCTGCCTGCCCTCCAGAAGAAAAACATTGTCCTCTGGGGATACCCAGTAACCCCAAATGAAAATCAACCAGCACCGATTTGGCTGTACCCCAAATACATAGGCTGACCAGGGCACTAATGACCTTTCTGAAACAGCCTGAGCCTGGAACCCCGGGTCCTCCCAGACAGCTGGCCGCAAACTGAGCACATCGAGCCACCATGGCCTTAGATCGTCATCTCTTCCCAACCTCGGTTTTCAGATTTCAGAACCTAGACCTTATCTCCAATCACTGCCCAGGCTTGAAGGTGATGCAGAAATCAGAACTCCTTCCACATGGCAAGAAACCTTGTGGTTGGCATGTTGTCCAACGTTAAGTGTAGTTGAAACCAGTGTGGCCCATGAGGCCCCGCCCATGCTCGCGGGCCACATTGGTCACAAACACACATTGGGACCCTCAGGCTGAGCCCAGTCGTCAAGTAAGGCCACTCAGTGGCTGGATGAAGAGATAGCATATTGGGCTTGCCATGCCCCTAGGACCCAATTTTTAACCATAGTTCGGGTTGTCCCTTCAGTCTTCCCCACGGCTTAGCTTTGGAATTCCTCTTTTGGTGGGACACCTGAGGTAACAAAACTGAAATGAGTCCTCCCATCCCACAGATTGACGAAAAGCAATTGGGAATCGGGCCAAATCCTCAGAGAGGAAGATTCGTCCATGGCCCATGAGGCCTCCCCGACATTCCACGGTAATCGCTGATACAAATCCAGAGACAAAAGCCTGAGCAAGCGCCTCAGAGTCGCACTTTCTTCATATCCTGAAGAGTTCTTCTCAAGGTTTTTAGATTAGGCCTGCCATACCTACGTCCCCAAACCTAAGCTGAGTTTGTGTTTTCAGACTTCTGTCCTCAAAGTCTTGGGCCACACACCCTTCAGGCTGGGCCCCTGGAGCCACACATTAGGACTGTGCCTACCAATCCATGGGAATTCTGCCCATTCCATGGTCCAAAATCGTACAAATTAGGAGAAACGTCCAAAGTCCCTGAGGCCATCCCAATAGTGTAGGTCACCCAGAACACACAAGGGCTGTCTGACACCAGCTGATAATCGACCTCCACTCATACCATAGATGGATGTCCCTAGAGAAGCAGATTGAACCAGACAGGACCCTAGGCCATAATAGGATCCATTTCTTTAGGATACAGGCATGTGTCCTCAAAAGCCTGATTCCAATACGAGCATAGGGGTTTTCCTGAGGCACCCATCAGAACTCATCTCGTCTCCACAAGGAAACCTGTGCATGGGAGCCATGTCCAAAGCTTAGCAGAGTACTTCAGGGTCCCGGTGCCACCGCCCCATTCCAAGGCCCTCATGGACACAAAAACACATTAGGACCCATCCTCAGGAAAGTCCATTTCAACTCAGCCACCCCGGTTGCTCCGGCAGAGCCATCAGATCTAAACTGTCTTGTTGCTAGGAGACAATTGGAATGCGAGGCGGGCTTTCCAGGCATCCATCCGCGAACGGTGCTCTGGAGTCATTCCATATGGGATGTCCTGGAGCTGTCCCACAGGTCTCAACTGTCCCGCAGAAAGAATCCTTGAAGGGGGCATCCCACAACTCCCCACGTGGGAAAACTTCAATGGCCCCGAGATTCTGCTCCCTTCATGAAGCGGCCATAAATGCACAGAAACTCCAACCTGAGCCAACGTCTGTTCCTCGCTCTGACTTCAGACGCATTAGATATTGGTTCAGATCTGCAGGGGGTACCTGCAGTGCACTCGCCCTGAAACCCAAGACTAGCTTGTCTTCTCAGACTTCCGTCCTCACACTCCTGGCCCCGAAGCCCTCAAAATTGGCAATTCCGGACCCACAATGCAGCACTCTGCCTGCCCTCTAGAAAAAAAATTATTGCCACATGAGCTGCCCAGGCACCTTAAATGAGGGTAAACCTACACAGAACTCGACTTTACCCAAATTATATAGTCCAACCTGGTCACTAATGCACTGTCGAACACAACCTGAGCCCGGACCTCCTGACCAACACCCAGAAAACTGACCTCACACTGAGCACATAAAACCCGCCATGGCCTTAGGTCATCATCTCTTCCCTACCTCAGTTTTCAGGCTTCAGAACCGAGACCTTATCTCCAATCACTGCCCAGGGGTGAGTGTGATGCAGAAATCAGAACTCCTCCTTACCCATGGCAAGAACCCTTGTGGTTGGCACGTTGTCCACCGTTCAGTGTAGGAGAAATCAGCATTCACCCTGAGGCCCCACCCATTCTTGAGTGCGAAGAGGGCATACACACGCATTGTGACCCTCAGCATGAGTCCTGTCCTCTAGTAAGTCCTCTCAGTGGCTGGACCATTAGATGTCATAATGGGCTTGACATGTCCCTAGGACCCAATTTTTAACCAGATTTCTGATTGTCCAGTCGCCCCTCCCCAGGGCTCTACTCTGGAATCCCTCATTTGGTGGGACACCTGTGGTTAATAAGAAAAACAACAACAACAACAAAAAAAAAACGGACTTCTTCCAGCCCACAGAATGACCCCAAACTCTTTGGACGGGGCCAAACCACCAGACAGTAAGACTCGTCCATTTCCCATGAAGTCACCCAGTAATTCCACGACCATCAGTGACACGATGTCCAGAGACAAAAACATGAGCATGAGCCTCACATTCGCCCTTCTTTCAAATCCCGAAGAGTTCTCCTCATGGTCTGTAGATCAGTCCTGCCATACCTATGACCCGAAACATAAGCCGAATTTGTGTTTTCAGACAACTGTCCAAACAGCCCTGGTCTACACAACCTACAGGCTCAGGCCCCTGGAGCCAAACCTGAGGACTGTACTTGCCCTCTCCAAGGGAATTGTGTGTGCCCATTCCATGGCCACAACCCTTCTAATAGGATAAACCTCCAAAGTACCTGATCCATTTCAATAGTGGTGGCTTCCCAGGAAAAACAGGGGCAATCTGAGCCCAACTGAGCACCTACCTGCACACAGACCCATAGACAGATGTCCCCAGAGTTAAAAAGGAAAGAACAGGCCCCTAGGCACTAATCAGATCCATTGCTTTGGTTTCCAGACATCTCTCCTCAGAGGCCTGGATTTCCAAAGCAGCATCTAGATGTTTCTTGACTCACCCATCAGAAAACATCTCATCTACACATGGGAAACTTGCACGTTGGAGCTGTGTCAAAGCCTCTGTTTAGGAGAACCCTTTAGGGCCCCAGTGCCACCGCTTCATTCCAAGGTCTCCATAGACACAAAAGCACATTAGGACCCATCCCTAGGGGTGTCCATTTCAACTCAGCGTCCTCGGTTGCTCCCCACAGATCCAGGAGATCTAACCTGTCTGGTTGCTAGGAGACAATTGGAATGCGAGGTGGGATACCCAGCCATCCATTCTTAGAACCCTGCTCAGAATCATTGGCCTGGAGCTAAACAACAGGTCTCAATTATCCTGCAGAAGACTCTCTGCAGTTTAAAGCTTCTCACAACTCCCATCGTGGGAAAACCCCCATGGGCTCGTGATGCCCCCCCATTCATGAAGGGGCCATCAAGGACAGAAACTCCAACCTGAGCGATCGTCTGAACCTCGCCCTGACTTCAGATGCACGAGATCTCGATTCAGGTCTGTAGATTGTGCCTGCCATGGCCTCACCCAGAAACCTAAGCCTAGCTTGTGTTCTCAGACTTTTGTCGTCAGACTACTGGCCCACAAGCCTTCCAGTTTGGCAATCCAGAACTACAATGCAGCACTCTGCCTGCCCTCGAGAAGAAAAACATTGTCCTCTGGGGCTACCCAGTAACCCCAAATGAAAATCAACCTGCACCGATTTGGCTGTACCCCAAATACATAGGCTGACCAGGGCACTAATGCCCTTTCTGACACAGCCTGAGCCTGGAACCCCGGCCCCTCCCAGACAGCTGGCCGCAAACTGAGCACATCGAGCCACTGTGGCCTTAGGTCGTCATCTCTTCCCAACCTCGGTTTTCAGGTTTCAGAACCTAGACCTTATTTCCAATCACTGCCCAGGCTTGAAGGTGATGCAGAAATCAGAACTCCTTCCCCATGGCAAGAAACCTTGTGGTTGGCATGTTGTCCAACGTTAAGTGTAGTTGAAATCAGTGTGGCCCATGAGGCCCCGCCCATGCTCGCGGGCCACATTGGTCACAAACACACATTGGGACCCTCAGGCTGAGCCCAGTCGTCAAGTAAGGCCACTCAGTGGCTGGATGAAGAGATAGCATATTGGGCTTGCCATGCCCCTAGGACCCAATTTTTAACCATAGTTCGGGTTGTCCCTTCAGTCTTCCCCACGGCTTAGCTTTGGAATTCCTCTTTTGGTGGGACACCTGAGGTAACAAAACTGAAATGAGTCCTCCCATCCCACAGATTGACGAAAAGCAATTGGGAATCGGGCCAAATCCTCAGAGAGGAAGATTCGTCCATGGCCCATGAGGCCTCCCCGACATTCCACGGTAATCGCTGATACAAATCCAGAGACAAAAGCCTGAGCAAGCGCCTCAGACTCGCACTTTCTTCATATCCTGAAGAGTTCTTCTCAAGGTTTTTAGATTAGGCCTGCCATACCTACGTCCCCAAACCTAAGCTGAGTTTGTGTTTTCAGACTTCTGTCCTCAAAGTCTTGGGCCACACACCCTTCAGGCTGGGCCCCTGGAGCCACACATTAGGACTGTGCCTACCAATCCATGGGAATTCTGCCCATTCCATGGTCCAAAATCGTACAAATTAGGAGAAACGTCCAAAGTCCCTGAGGCCATCCCAATAGTGTAGGTCACCCAGAACACACAAGGGCTGTCTGACACCAGCTGATAATCGACCTCCACTCATACCATAGATGGATGTCCCTAGAGAAGCAGATTGAACCAGACAGGACCCTAGGCCATAATAGGATCCATTTCTTTAGGATAAGGGCATGTGTCCTCAAAAGCCTGATTCCAATACGAGCATAGGGGTTTTTCTGAGGCACCCATCAGAACTCATCTCGTCTCCACAAGGAAACCTGTGCATGGGAGCCATGTCCAAAGCTTAGGAGAGTACTTCAGGGTCCCGGTGCCACCGCCCCATTCCAAGGCCCTCATGGACACAAAAACACATTAGGACCCATCCTCAGGAAAGTCCATTTCAACTCAGCCACCCCGGTTGCTCCGGCAGAGCCATCAGATCTAAACTGTCTTGTTGCTAGGAGACAATTGGAATGCGAGGCGGGCTTTCCAGGCATCCATCCGCGAATGGTTCTCTGGAGTCATTCCATATGGGATGTCCTGGAGCTGTCCCACAG
Source organism: Mustela nivalis (assembly GCF_964662115.1). Classification (NCBI taxonomy): domain Eukaryota; kingdom Metazoa; phylum Chordata; class Mammalia; order Carnivora; family Mustelidae; genus Mustela; species Mustela nivalis. Next base: position 482,755 of record NW_028136098.1, on the reverse strand, counting down.
GTCTCAACTGTCCCGCAGAAAGAATCCTTGAAGGGGGCATCCCACAACTCCCAACGTGGGAAAACCTCAATGGCCCCGAGATTCTGCTCCCTTCATGAAGCGGCCGTAAATGCACAGAAACCCCAACCTGAGCCAACGTCTGATCCTCGCTCTGACTTCAGACGCATTAGATATTGGTTCAGATCTGCAGGGGGTACCTGCCGTGCCCTCGCCCTGAAACCCTAGTGTAGCTTGTCTTCTCAGACTTCCGTCCTCACACTCCTGGCCCCGAAGCCCTCAAATTTGGCAATTCCGGACCCACAATGCAGCACTCTGCCTGCCCTCTAAAAAAAAAATTATTCCTCATGAGCTGCCCAGGCACCTTAAATGAGGGTAAACCTACACAGCACTCGACTTTACCCAAATTATATAGTCTAACCTGGTCACTAATGCACTGTCGAACACAACCTTAGCCCGGACCTCCTGACCAACACTTAGAAAACTGACCGCACACTGAGCACATAAAACCCTCCATGGCCTTAGGTCATCATGTCTTCCCTACCTCAGTTTTCAGGCTTCAGAACCGAGACCTTATCTCCAATCACTGCCCAGGGGTGAGTGTGATGCAGAAATCAGAACTCCTCCTTACCCATGGCAAGAACCCTTGTGGTTGGCACGTTGTCCACCGTTCAGTGTAGGAGAACTCAGCATTCACCCTGAGGCCCCACCCATTCTTGAGTGCGACGAGGGCATACACACGCATTGTGACCCTCAGCATGAGTCCTGTCTTCTAGTAAGTCCTCTCAGTGGCTGGACCATTAGATGTCATAATGGGCTTGACATGTACCTAGGCCCCAATTTTTAACCAGATTTCTGATTGTCCAGTCGCCCCTCCCCAGGGCTCTACTCTGGAATCCCTCATTTGGTGGGACACCTGAGGTTAATAATGAAAACAACAACAACAAAAAAAAAACGGACTTCTTCCAGCCTACAGTATGACCCCAAACTCTTTGGACGGGGCCAAACCACCAAACAGTAAGACTCGACCATTTCCCATGAAGTCACCCAGAAATTACACGACCATGAGTGACACGATATCCAGAGACAAAAACATGAGCAGGAGCCTCACAATCGCCCTTCTTTCAAATCCCGAAGAGTTCTCCTCATGGTCTGTAGATCAGTCCTGCCATACCTATGACCCGAAACATAAGCCGAATTTCTGTTTCAGACAACTGTCCAAACAGCCCTGGCCTATACAACCTACAGGCTCAGGCCCCTGGAGCCAAACCTGAGGACTGTACTTGCCCTCTTCAAGGGAATTGTGTGTGCCCATTCCCATGGCCACAACCCTTCTAATAGGATAAACCTCCAAAGTACCTAATCCATCTCAATAGTGGTGGCTTCCAGGAAAAACAGGGGCCATCTGAGCCCAACTGAGCAACTACCTGCACTCAGATCCATAGACAGATGTCCCCAGAGTTAAAAATGAAAGAACAGGCCCCTAGGCACTAATCAGATCCATTGCTTTGGTTTCCAGGCATCTCTCCTCAGAGGCCTGGATTTCAAAAGCAGCATCTAGATGTTTCTTGACTCACCCATCAGAAAACATCTCATCTACACATGGGAAACTTGCACGTTGGAGCTGTGTCAAAGCCTCTGTTTAGGAGAACCCTTTAGGGCCCCAGTGCCACCGCTTCATTCCAAGGTCTCCATAGACACAAAAGCACATTAGGACCCATCCCCAGGGGTGTCCATTTCAACTCAGCGTCCTCGGTTGCTCCCCACAGATCCAGGAGATCTAACCTGTCTTGTTGCTAGGAGACAATTGGAATGCGAGGTGGGCTACCCAGCCAGCCATCCATAGTACCCTGCTCAGAATCATTGGCCTGGTTCCAAACAACAGGTCTCAATTGTTCTGCAGAAGACTCTCTGCAGTTTGGAGCTTCTCACAACTCCCATCATGGGAAAACCCCCATGGCCTTGTGATGCCCCCCCATTCATTAAGGGGCCATCAGGGACAGAAACTCCAACCTGAGCGATCGTCTGAACCTCGCCCTGACTTCAGATGCACGAGATCTCGATTCAGGTCTGTAGATTGTGCCTGCCATGGCCTCACCCAGAAACCTAAGCCTAGCTTGTGTTCTCAGATTTTGTCGTCAGACTACTGGCCCACAACCCTCCAGTTTGGCAATCCAGAACTACAATGCAGCACTCTGCCTGCCCTCAAGAAGAGACACATTGTCCTCTGGGGATACCCAGTAACCACAAATGTGGATCAACCTGCACCGACCTTGGCTGTACCCCAAATACATAGGCTGACCAGGGCACTAATGCCCTTTCTGACACAGCCTGAGCCTGGACCCCCGGCCCCTCCCAGACAGCTGGCCGCACACTGAGCACATCGAGCCGCCGTGGCCTTAGGTCGTCATCTCTTCCCAACCTCGGTTTTCAGGTTTCAGAACCTAGACCTTATCTCCAATCACTGCCCAGGGTTGAAGGTGATGCAGGAATCAGAACTCCTTCCAAATGGCAAGAAACCTTGTGGTTGGCATGTTGTCCAACGTTCGGTGTATTTGAAACCAGTGTGGCACATGAGGCCCCGCCCATGCTCGCGGGCCACATTGGTCACAAACACACATTGGGACCCTCAGGTTGAGCCCAGTCGTCAAGTAAGGCCACTCAGTGGCTGGATGAAGAGATAGCATATTGGGTATGCCATGCCCCTAAACCCCAATTTTTAACCATAGTTTGTGTTGTCCCTTCAATCTTCCCCACGGCTTGGCTTTGGAATTCCTCTTTTGGTCGGACACCTGAGGTTACAAAACTGAAATGAGTCCTCCCATCCCACAGATTGACGAAAAGCATTTGGGAATCGGGCCAAATCCTCAGAGAGAAAGATTCGTCCATCGCCCATGAGGCCTCCCCGACATTCCACGGCCATCGCTGATACAAAATCCAGAGACAAAAGCCTGAGCAAGCGCCTCAGACTCGCACTTTCTTCATATCCTGAAGAGTTCTTCTCATGGTTTGTAGATCGGGCCTGCCATACCTACGTCCCCAAACCTAAGCTGAGTTTGTATTTTCAGACTTCTGTCCTCATTGTCTTGGGCCACACACCCTCCAGGCTGGGCCCCTTGAGCCACACATTAGGACTATGCCTACCAATCCATGGGAATTCTGCCCAATCCATGGTCCAAAATCGTACAAATTAGGAGAAAACTCCAAAGTCCCTGAGGCCATCCCAATAGTGTAGGTCGCCCGGAACAAACAAGGGCTGTCTGACACCAGCTGATAATCGACCTCCACTCATACCATAGATGGATGTCCCCAGAGAAGAAAATTGAACCAGACAGGACCCTAGACCATAATAGGATCCATTGCTTTGGGTTACAGGAATGTGTCCTCAAAAGCCTGATTCCAATACGAGCATAGGGCTTTTCCTAAGGCACCCATCAGAACTCATCTCGTCTCCACAAGGAAACCTGTGCATGGGAGCCATGTCCAAAGATTAGGAGAGTACTTCAGGGTCCCGGTGCCACCGCCCCATTCCAAGGCTCTCATGGACACAAAAACACATTAGGACCCATCCTCAGGAAAGTCCATTTCAACTCAGCCACCCCGGTTGCTCCAGCAGAGCCATCAGATCTAAACTGTCTTGTTGCTAGGAGACAATTGGAATGCGAGGCGGGCTTTCCAGGCATTCATCCGCGAACGGTGCTCTGGAGTCATTCCATATGGGATGTCCTGGAGCTGTCCCACCGGTCTCAACTGTCCCGCAGAAAGAATCCTTGAAGGGGGCATCCCACAACTCCCAACGTGGGAAAACCTCAATGGCCCCAAGATTCCGCTCTCTTCATGAAGCGGCCGTAAATGCACAGAAACTTCAACCTGAGCCAACGTCTGATCCTCGCTCTGACTTCAGACGCATGAGATATTGGTTCAGATCTGCAGGGGGTACCTGCCGTGCCGTCGCCCTGAAACCCAAGTCTAGCTTGTCTTCTCAGACTTCCGTCCTCACAGTCCTGGCTTAGAAGCCCTCAAGTTTGGCAATTCCGGACCCACAATTCAGCACTCTGCCTGCCCTCTAGAAAAAAAATTATTGCCTCATGAGCTGCCCAGGCATCTTAAATGAGGGTAAACCTACACAGCACTCGACTTTACCCAAATTATATAGTCTGACCTGGGCACTAATGCACTGTCGAACACAACCTGAGCCCGGACCTCCTGACCAACACCCAGAAAACTGACCTCACACTGAGCACATAAAACCCGCCATGGCCTTAGGTCATCATCTCTTCCCTACCTCAGTTTTCAGGCTTCAGAACCGAGACCTTATCTCCAACCACTGCCCAGGGATGAGTGTGATGCAGAAATCAGAACTCCTCCTTACCCATGGCAAGAACCCTTGTGGTTGGCACGTTGTCCACCGTTCAGTGTAGGAGAAATCAGCATTCACCCTGAGGCCCCACCCATTCTTGAGTGCGACCAGGGCATACACACGCATTGTGACCCTCAGCATGAGTCCTGTCCTCTAGTAAGTCCTCTCAGTGGCTGGACCATTAGATGTCATAATGGGCTTGACATGTCCCTAGGACCCAATTTTTAACCAGATTTCTGATTGTCCAGTCGCCCCTCCCCAGGGCTCTACTCTGGAATCCCTCATTTGGTGGGACACCTGAGGTTAATAAGGAAAACAACAACAACAACAACAAAAAAAAAAAAACGGACCTCTTCCAGCCTACAGTATGACCCCAAACTCTTTGGACGGGGCCAAACCACCAGAGAGTAAGACTCGTCCATTTCCCATGAAGTCACCCAGAAATTTCACGACCATCAGTGACACGATATCCAGAGACAAAAACATGAGCAGGAGCCTCACATTCGCCCTTCTTTCAAATCCCGAAGAGTTCTCCTCATGGTCTGTAGATCAGTCCTGCCATACCTATGACCCGAAATATAAGCCGAGTTTGTGTTTTCAGACAACTGTCCAAACAGCCCTGGTCTACACAACCTACAGGCTCAGGCCCCTGGAGCCAAACCTGAGGCCTGTACTTGCCCTCTCCAAGGGAATTGTGTGTGCCCATTCCCATGGCCACAACCATTCTAATAGGATAAACCTCCAAAGTACCTGATCCATCTCAATAGTGGTGGCTTCCCAGGAAAAACAGGGGCAATCTGAGCCCAACTGAGCACCTACCTGCACTCAGACCCATAGACTGATGTCCCCAGAGGTAAAAAGGAAATAACAGGCCCCTAGGCACTCATCAGATCCATTGCTTTGGTTTCCAGGCATCTCTCCTCAGAGGCCTGGATTTCAAAAGCAGCATCTAGATGTTTCTTGACTCACCCATCAGAAAACATCTCATCTACACATGGGAAACTTGCACGTTGGAGCTGTGTCAAAGCCTCTGTTTAGGAGAACCCTTTAGGGCCCCAGTGCCACCGCTTCATTCCAAGGTCTCCATAGACACAAAAGCACATTAGGACCCATCCCCAGGGGTGTCCATTTCAACTCAGCGTCCTCGGATGCTCCCCACAGATCCAGGAGATCTAACCTGTCTTGTTGCTAGGAGACAATTGGAATGCGAGGTGGGCTACCCAGCCATCCATCTGTAGAACCCTGCTCAGAATCATTGGCCTGGCGCCAAACAACAGGTCTCAATTGTCCTGCAGAAGACACTCTGCAGTTTGGAGCTTCTCACAACTCCCATTGGGAAAACCCCCATGGCCTCGTGTAGCCCCCCCTATCATGAAGTGGCCATCAGGGACAGAAACTCCAACCTGAGCGATCGTCTGATCCTCGCCCTGACTACTGATGCACGAGTTCTCGATTCAGTTCTGTAGATTTTGCCTGCCATGGCCTCTCCCAGAAAACTAAGCCTAGCTTGTGTTCTCAGACTTTTGTCGTCAGACTACTAGCCCACAAGCCCTCCAGTTTGGCAATCAAGAACTACAATGCAGCACTCTGTCTGCCCTCCAGAAGAAAAACATTGTCCTCTGGGGCTACCCAGTAACCCCAAATGAGGATCAACCTGCACCGACCTTGCCTGTACCCCAAATACATAGGCTGACCAGGGCACTAATGCCCTTTCTGACACAGTCTGAGCCTTGACCCCCTGGACCCTCCCGGACAGCTGTCCGCACACTGAGCACATCGAGCCGCCATGGCCTTAGGTCTTCATCTCTTCCCAACCTCGGTTTTCAGGTTTCAGAACCTAGACCTTATCTCCAATCACTGCCCAGGGTTGAGGGTGATGCAGAAATCAGAACTCCTTCCCCATGGCAAGAAACCTTGTGGTTGGCATGTTGTCCAACATTCAGTGTAGTTGAAACCAATGTGGCCCATGAGGACCCGCCCATGCTCGCGGGCCACAATGGTCACAAACACACATGTGACCCTCAGGCTGAGCCCAGTCCTCAAGTAAGGCCAGTCAGTGGCTGGATGAAGAGATAGCATATTGGGCTTGCCATGCCCCTAGGCACCAATTTTTATCCATAGTTCGGGTTGTCCCTTCAGTCTTCCCCACGGCTTGGCTTTGGAATTCCTCTTTTGGTGGGACACCTGAGGTAACAAAACTGAAATGAGTCCTCCCATCCCACAGATTGACGAAAAGCAATTGGGAATCGGGCCAAATCCTCAGAGAGGTAGATTCGTCCATGGCCCAAGAGGCCTCCCCGACATTCCACGGCCATCGCTGATTCAAAATCCAGAGAGAAAAGCCTGAGCAAGCGCCTCAGACTCGCACTTTCTTCATATCCTGAAGAGTTCTTCTCATGGTTTGTAGATCGGGCCTGCCATACCTACGTCCCCAAAACTAAGCTGAGTTTGTGTTTTCAGACTTCTGTCCTCAAAGACTTGGGCCACATACCCTCCAGGCTAGGCCCCTGGAGCCCCACATTGGGACTGTGCCTACCAATCCATGGGAATTCTGCTCATTCCATGGTCCAAAATCGTACAAATTAGGAGAAACCTCCAATCCTTGAGGCCATCCCAATAGTGTAGGTCGCCTGGAACAAACAAGGGCTGTCTGACACCAGCTGATAATTGAACTCCACTCATACCATAGATGGATGTCCCCAGAGAAGAAGATTGAACCAGACAGGACCCTAGGCCATAATAGGATCCATTGATTTGGGTTACAGGCATGTCTCCTAAAAATCCTCATTCAAATACGAGCATAGGGGTTTTCCTGAGGCAGCCATCAGAACTCATCTCGTCTCCACAAGGAAACCTGTGCATCGGAGCCATGTCCAAAGCTTAGGAGAGTACTTCAGGGTCCCGTTGCCACCGGCCCATTCCAAGGCCCTCATGGACACAAAAACACATTAGGACCCATTCTCAGGAAAGTCCATTTCAACTCAGCCACCCCTGTTGCTCTGGCAGAGACATCAGATCTAAACTGTCTTGTTGCTAGGAGACAATTGGAATGCGAGGCGGGCTTCCCAGGCAGCCATCCGCGAACGGTGATCTGGAGTCATTCCATATGGGATGTCCTGGAGCTGTCCAACAGGTCTCAATTGTCCCGCAGAAGGAATCCTTGAGGGGGGAATCCCACAACTCCCAAAATGGGAAAACCTCAATGGCCTCGAGATTCCTCTCCGTTCATGAAGCGGCCGTCATCCACAGAAACTCCACCCTGAGCCAATATCTGATCCTCGCCCTGACTTCAGATGCATGAGATATTGGTTCAGATCTGCAGGGGGAACCTGCCGTGCCCTCGCCCTGAAACCCAAGTCTAGCTTGTCTTCTCAGACTTCCATCCTCACACTCCTGGCGCCGAAGCCCTCAAGTTTCGCAATTCCGGACCCACAATGCAGCACTCTGCCTGCCTTCTAAAAGAAAATTATTGCCTCATGAGCTGCCCAGGCACCTTAAATGAGGGTAAACCTACACAGCACTCGACTTTACCCAAATTATATAGTCTAACCTGGGCACTAATGCACTGTCGAACACAACCTGAGCCGGGACCTCCTGACCAACACCCAGAAAGCTGACCGCACACTGAGCACATAAAACCCGCCATGGCCTTAGGTCATCATCTCTTCCCTACCTCAGTTTTCAGGCTTCAGAACCGAGACCTTATCTCCAATCACTGCCCAGGGGCGAGTGTGATGCAGAAATCAGAACTCCTCCTTACCAATGGCAAGAACCCTTGTGGTTGGCACGTTGTCCAACGTTCAGTGTAGGAGAAACCAGCATTCACCCTGAGGCCCCGCCCATTCTTGAGTGCGACGAGGGCATACACACGCATTGTGACCCTCAGCATGAGTCCTGTCCTCTAGTAAGTCCTCTCAGTGGCTGGACTATTAGATGTCATAATGGGCTTGACATGTCCCTAGGCCCCAATTTTTAACCAGATTTCTGATTGTCCAGTCGCCCCTCCCCAGGGCTCTACTCTGGAATCCCTCATTTGGTGGGACACCTGAGGTTAAAAAAGAAAACAACAACAACAACAACAAAAACGGACTTCTTCCAGCCCACAGAATGACCCCAAACTCTTTGGACGGGGCCAAACCACCAGAGAGTAAGACTCATCCATTTCCCATGAAGTCACCCAGAAATTCCACGACCATGAGTGACACGATATCCAGAGACAAAAACTTGAGCAGGAGCCTCACTCTCGCCCTTCTTTCAAATCCCGAAGAGTTCTCCTCATGGTCTGTAGATCAGTCCTGCCATACCTATGACCCGAAACATAAGCCGAGTTTGTGTTTTCAGACAACTGTCCAAACAGCCCTGGCCTACACAACCTACAGGCTCAGGCTCCTGGAGCCAAACCTAAGGACTGTAATTGCCCTCTCCAAGGGAATTATGTGTGCCCATTCCAATGGCCACAACCCTTCTAATAGGATAAACCTCCAAAGTCCCTGATCCATCTCAATAGTGGTGGCTTCCCAGGAAAAACAGGGGCAATCTGAGCCAAACTGAGCACCTACCTGCACTCAGACCCCTAGACAGATGTCCCCAGAGGTATGAAGGAAAGAACAGGCCCCTTGGCACTAATAGATCCATTGCTTTGGTTTCCAGTTATCTCTCCTCAGAGGCCTGGATTTCAAAAGCAGCATCTAGCTGTTTCTTGACTCACCCATCAGAAAACATCACATCTACACATGGGAAACTTGCACGTTGGAGCTGTGTCAAAGCCTCTGTTTAGGAGAACCCTTTAGGGCCCCAGTGCCACCACTTCATTCCAAGGTCTCCATAGACACAAAAGCACGTTAGGACCCATCCACAGGGGTGTCCATTTCAACTCAGCGTCCTCGGTTGCTCCCCACAGATCCAGGAGATCTAACCTGTCTTGTTGCTAGGAGACAATTGGAATGAGAGGTGGGCTACCCAGCCATCCATCCTTAGAACCCTGCTCAGAATCATTGGCCTGGAGCCAAACAACCGGTCTCAATTGTCCTGCAGAAGACACTGCAGTTTGGAGCTTCTCACAACTCCCATTGGGAAAATCCCCATGGCCTCTTGATGCCCCCCCATTCATGAAGGGGCCATCTGGGACAGAAACTCCAACCTGAGCGATATTTGATCCTCGCCCTCACTTCAGATGCTCGAGATATCAATTCAGGTCTGTAGATTGTGCCTGCCATGGCCTCACCCAGAAACCTAAGCCTAGCTTGTGTTCTCAGACTTTTGTCGTCAGACTACTGGCCCACAAGCTCTCCAGTTTGGCAATCCAGAACTACAATGCAGCACTCTGCCTGCCCTCCAGAAGAAAAACATTGTCCTCTGGGGCTACCCAGTAACCCCAAATGAGGATCAACCTTCACCGACCTAGGCTGTACCCCAAATACATAGGCTGACCAGGGCACTAATGCCCTTTCTGACACAGCCTGAGCCTGGACTCCCTGGCCCCTCCCAGACAGCTGTCTGCACAGTGAGCACATTGAGCCGCCATGGGCTTAGGTCGTCATCTCTTCCCAACCTCGGTTTTCATGTTTCAAAACCTAACCTTATCTCCAATCACTGCCCACGGTTGAAGGTGATGCAGAAATCAGAACTCCTTCCCCATGGCAAGAAACCTTGTGGTTGGCATGTTGTCCAACGTTCAGTGTAGTTTAAACCAGTGTTGCCCATGAGGCCCCGCCCATGCTAGCAGGCCACATTGGTCACAAACACACATTGTGACCCTCAGGCTGAGCCCAGTCCTCAAGTAAGGCCACTCAGTGGCTGGATGAAGAGATAGCATATTGGGCTTGCCATGCCCCTAGGCCCCAATTTTTAACCATAGTTCGCGTTGTCCCTTCAGTCTTCTCCACGGCTTGGCTTTGGAATTCCTCTTTTGGTGGGACACGTGAGGTAACAAAACTGAAAGAGTCCTCCCATCCCACAGATTGACGAAAAGCAATTGGGAATCGGGCCAAATCCTCAGAGAGGAAGATTCGTCCATGGCCGAAGAGGCCTCCCCGACATTCCACGGCCATTGCTGATTCAAAATCCAGAGACAAAAGCCTGAGCAAGCGCCTCAGACTCGCACTTTCTTCATATCCTGAAGAGTTCTTCTCATGGTTTGTAGATCGTGCCTGCCATACCTATGTCCCCAAACCCTAGCTGAGTTTGTGTTTTCAGACTTCTGTCCTCAAAGTCTTGGGCCACACACCATCCAGGCTGGGCCCCTGGAGCCACACATTAGGACTGTGCCTACCAATCCATGGGAATTCTGCCCATTCCATGGTCCAAAATCGTACAAATTAGGAGAAACCTCCAAAGTCCCTGAGTCCATCCCAATACTGTAGGTCGCCCGGAAGAAACAAGGGCTGTCTGACACCAGCTGATAATCTACCTCCACTCATACCATAGATGGATGTCCCCAGAGAAGAAAATTGAACCAGACAGGACCCTAGGCCATAATAGGATCCATTGCTTTGGGTTACAGGCATGCCTCCTAAAAAGCCTCATTCCAATACGAGCATAGGTGTTTTCCTGAGGCACCCATCAGAACTCATCTCGTCTCCACAAGGAAACCTGTGCATGGGAGCCATGTCCAAAGCTTAGGAGAGTACTTCAGGGTCCCGGTGCCACCGCCCCATTCCAAGGCCCTCATGGACACAAAAACACATTAGGACCCATCCTCAGGAAAGTCCATTTCAACTCAGCCACCCCGGTTGCTCCGGCAGAGACATCAGATCTAAACTGTCTTGTTGCTAGGAGACAATTGGAATGCGAGGCGGGCTTCCCAGGCAGCCATCCGTGAACGGTGGTCTGGAGTCATTCCATATGGGATGTCCTGGAGCTGTCCAACAGGTCTCAATTGTCCCGCAGAAGGAATCCTTGAAGGGGGCATCCCACAACTCCCAAAATGGGAAAACCTCAATGGCCTCGAGATTCCTCCCCGTTCATGAAGCGGCCTTCATCCACAGAAACTCCACCCTGAGCCAACATCTGATCCTCGCCCTGACTTCAGATGCATGAGATATTGTTTCAGATCTGCAGGGGGAACCTGCCGTGCCCTCGCCCTGAAACCCAAGTCTAGCTTGTCTTCTCAGACTTCCATCCTCACACTCCTGGCGCCGAAGCCCTCAAGTTTCGCAATTCCGGACCCACAATGCAGCACTCTGCCTGCCCTCTAAAAGAAAATTATTGCCTCATGAGCTGCCCAATGATGGCCGTGGAATGTGGGGAGGCCTCATGGGGCATGGATGAATCTTCCTCTCTGTGCATTTGGCCCGGTCCCAATAGTTTTTTGTCAATCTGTGGTATGGGAGGTCTCCTTTCAGGTTTGTTACCTCAGGTTTCCCAACCAAAGAGGAATTCCAAAGCAGAGCCCTGGGGAAGAGTGACGGGACAACCCAAACTATGGTTAAAAATTGGGGCCTAGGGGCATGGCTGGCCCAATATGCTGTCTCTTCATCCAGCCACTGAGAGGCCTTCCTTGAGGACTGGCTCAGGCTGAGGGTCACAATGTGTGTTTTTGACCAATGTGGCCCACGAGCATGGGCGGGGCCACATGGGCCACACTGGTTTCAACAACACTGAACTTTGGACAACATGCCAGTCACAAGGTTTCTAGCCATGGGGAAGGAGTTCTGATTTCTGCATCATTTTCAACCCTTGGCTGTGGTTGGAGATAAGGTCTATGTTCTGAAGCCTGAAAACCGCAGTTGGGAAGAGATGACGACCTAAGGCCATGGCGGGTCTGAGGTGCTCAGTGTGCGGTCAGCTTCCTTGCTGTTGTTCAGGAGGTTCGGGCTCAGGTTGTGTCAGACAGTGGATTAGTGCCCAGTTTAGACTATATAATTTGGGTACAGTCGAGTGCCGTGTAGGTTTATCCTCATTTGAGGTGCCTGGGCAGCTCTTTAGGCAAGATATTTTTTCTAGAGTTCAGGCAGAGTGCTGCATTGTGGGATCCGGAATTGCCAACGTGAGGGCTTCTGGGCTAGGCGTGTGAGGACAGAAGTTTGAGAACACAAGCTAGATGGGCTTCAGGCCAAGGGCACGGCAGTTACCCCCTGCATATCTGAACCAATATCTCAAGCATCTGAAGTCACGGCGAGGATCAGACGTTGGCTCAGGTTGGTGTCTGTGCATGACTGCGCCTTCATGAAGGGAGCAATGTCTCAAGGCCATGGAGGTTTTCCCATGTTGGGAGTTGTGGGATGCCCCCTTCAAGGATTCCTTCTGCGGGACCATTGACACCTGTTGGGCAGCACCAGGACATCCCCTATGGAATGACTCCAGAGAATCGTTTGAGGATGGATGCCAGGGAAGCCTGCCTCGCATTCCAATTGTCTCCTAGCAACAAGACAGTTGAGATGTATTGGCTCTGCGGAAGCAAACGGGGTGGCTGAGTTGAAATGGACTTTCCCGAGGATGGGGCCTAATGTGTGTTTGTGTCCATGGGGGCCTTAGAATTGGGCGGTGGCACCGGGACCCTGCAGTATTCTCATAAACTTTAGACATAGCTCCCATGCACAAGTATCCTGTGGAGACGAGATTTGTTCTGATGGGTGCTTCAGGTATTTCCCTATGCTGGAATTGGAATCCAGGCTTTTGAGGAGACATGCCTGTAAACCAAAGCAATGGTTTCGATAATGGCGAAGGGTCCTGTCTGGTTCAATCTATTCTCTGGGGACATCCATCTATGGTATGAGTGGAGGTAGATGCTCAGCTGGTATCAGTCCGCCCTTGTTTGACCTGGGAGACCTACACTATTGGGATGGCCTCGGGGACTTTGGAGGGTTCTTCTAATTTGTCCGAATTTGGACAATGGAATGGGCAGAATTCCCATGGATTGGGTAGGCACATTTCTAATGTGTGGCTTCATGGGCTGCAGCCTGTAGGGTGTGTGGCCCAGGACTTTGAGGACAGAAGTCTGAAAACACAAACTCAACTTTGGTGTGGGGATGTAGGTATGGCAGGCCCAATCTACACACCATGAGAAGAACTCTTCAGGATATTAAGAAAGAGCGAGTCTGAGGCGCTTTCTCAGGCTTTTGTCTCTATATTTTGTATCAACAATGGACGAGGAATGTGGGGAGGACTTATGGGCCATGGACGAATCTTCCTCTCTGTGGATTTGGCCGGTCCCAATTATTTTTCGTCAGTCTGTGGGATGGGAGGTCTCCTTTCAGGTTTGTTACCTCAGGTGTCCCAACCAAAGAGCAATTCAAAAGCAGATCTCTGGGGAAGAGTAAAGGGACAAGCCAAACTATGGTTAAAAATTGGGGCCTAGGGTCATGGCAGGCCCAATATGCTGTCTCTTCATCCAGCCACTGTGAGGCCTTACTTGAGGACTGGCTCAGGCTGAGGGTCACAATGTGTGTTTTTGACCATAGTGGCCCGCGAGCATGGGCGGGGCCTCATGGGCCACACTGGTTTCAACTACACTGAACTTTGGACAACATGCCAGTCACAAGGTTTCTAACCATGGGGAAGGAGTTCTGATTTCTGCATCATTTTCAACCCTGGGCAGTGGTTGGAGATAAGGTCTATGTTCTGAATCCTGAAAACCGCAGTGGGGAAGAGATGATGACCTAAGGCCATGGCGGGTCTGGCGTGCTCAGTGTGCGACAGAGCATCAGTGTTTAAGGTAGCCTATGCAATTGGGGTGTTGCCGAGGGCCAAGCAGTTTGACCCTCCATGCCAAGAGCAAGCTTTACAGCCATGGGGAAGCAGGACTTCTGTTTGTTGCTTGCGATACCCAGCTGTGTGGAGAATTGATATAATGTCTAGGTACAGATATCTGAAAACCAAGGTTAGGAAGAAGTGACGGCATAAGAATATGGCGTGTCCGAAGTGCTGGGTGTGCGGCCAGCTTTCTCCTTGTCTGTCTGGACGTCTGGCTTCAGGCTGTGTCAGACAGAGCATGAGTGCCCAGAGCAGCCTATCCAGTTCGGGTACCGTCGAGGCCCGAGCAGGTTGATCCTCATCTGGGTTTTCTGGAGAGCCCCACAGCGAAACGTTTTTCTTCCGTTGGGCAGACACTGGGCTGGGTTGTGGTTCTGGAGTTCCTAGTCTGGAGGGCTTGTTTGCCAGGAGTGTGAGGAAGGAAGTCTGAAAAGACAAGCTAGCATGAGGTTTGGGACCGAGGGCACGGCAGGCCCACTCTGCAGAGGCTGAATCGAGATCTCCTGCACTGAGGTCATGACAACTATGAGACGTGCCTCAGGCTAGAGTTTTTGTCCAGCATGTCCTTTTCCTGTAGGGTGTGGGGGCTTCATGAGGCCAGGGAGGTTTGCCTACGATGGGATTTGTGAACTACTCCAACCTCAAGGTTTCCTTCAGCATGACAGTCGAGTCCTATTGGATGGTTCCAGGAGGCCTCATACGGAAAGACTCGAGAGCAGGTGTTTAAGCATGGATGCCTGGGAACGCCACCTCATATTCCCACTCTTAGTCAGGACAACACAGGCTCAATCTGTGCGCTCCTGGGTGAGCTACCCAGAGGGGAGAGTTGAAATGGACTCTCCTGAAGATGAGTCCTACTGTGTCTTGGTGGCCTGGGAGACCTTGGAATGTGGAGATGGCTCAGGGACTCTGCAGGATTCTCCAAGCTGAGGTGTTTGTCACGGCTCCAACAAGGAAGCTTCCCATGTGGAGATGAGAGGAGTTCTGTTCAGTGCCTCAGGAAAGCCCCATATCCTGTTCTTCGAACCAAAGCCTCTGAGGAGTGACACCTGGAAACCAAAGCAAGAGTTGAGATTAGGGCCTATGGGCCTGTCCGGCTCAACCTTCTATCTCTGTTGACATCTGTGTGCATGCCTTCGTGGAGGTAGCTGCTCAGCTTGTGTTCGAATGCCCCTGTGTGTCCAGGGAGGCTCCCAATAGTGGGATGTCCTCGGGGGCCTTGAGGTTTCTCATATTCTGGAGGTGTGTGGCCAAAGGAATGGACAGAGTTTCCCAGGAGACAGCAGGCACGGTCCTGTGGTATGGCTCCAGAGGACCCAGCCTAGAGGCTGTGTTTGCCAGGGCTGTGGGGACAGATGTCTGAAAAAGCAAACTTGTCTCAGCTAGGGACGAAGGTAATGGCAGGCCTGATCTCCAGTCCGTGAGGGGAGATCCTCTGGATATCAAAGGAGGGCAAGTGGGAGGCAGTCGCTCAGGCTTTTGTCTCTTGGTGTTGCGTTCACAGTGGCCGTTCAGGGTAGGGGTTTCTTCAGGGGCCGAGGAAGAGCTTTCCTCTCGGGGGATTGTCCAAGTGCCCAAGTGTTTCGGTTCATTCTGTGGGAAGGGAAGAGTACTGTTTTCTGCCACAGGGGACCCCCCAGGAGAGGGACTCTAGAGCACAGCAGTGGGTTCCCTCAACAGGAGTACACACCATCTAGTTAGTCCTGGGTGCCTATGGGCATGGCAAGCCACATATGCGGGCTCTTGGTCCAGTCACTGAGAGGCGTTACTTGAATAAGGTACTCACGCTGAGGGTCACAATGTGTGTTTGTGCCCAAGGCGGCCCTCACGCTTGGGCGTGGCCTCATGGGCCATGCCATTTTCTCCTACACTGAAGGTTTGACTCACTGCCAGCAGCAAGGTTTCTTGCCATGGGGAAGGAGGGGTTCTGACTTGTGCATCAGGTTCCCCCCTGTGCAGGGATTGGAGATAAGGTTTAGGTTCCAATGACTGAAAACCCAGGTTGGGAATGGATGGTGGCCTAAGGCAGTGGTGGGTCCAATGTGCTGGGTGTGCAGCCAGCTGTGTCGGTGTCTGTTGGAATGTCTGGCCTCAGGCTATTTGCAACAGAGCATCACTGTTTAGGGTAGCCTATGCAATTGGGGTGTTGCAGAGGGCCAAGCAGTTTGATCCTCATTTGGGGTTTCTGGGCAGCGCAATAGACAATGTTTTTCTCCTGGGAGGCAGGCACAGTGCTTCATTGTGGCCCCAGAATTCCCAGTAGGGAGGGTTTGTGGGCCTTGAGTGAGAAGACGGAAGTCTGAAAACACATGCTAGGGTGAGGATTGGAGCCAAGGGCAGAGCAGGCCCACTCTGCAGAGGCTGAATCAAAATCTCCTGCATCAGAAGTCAGGCTGAGGATCAGACGATGGCTGAGGCTGGAGTATGTGTCCATGATGGCACCTTCATGAAGCGGGGTCCTCATGAGGTCAAGGAAGTTTTCCCACGCTGAGTTTGGAGGTTGCCCCTAACCACAAGGTTCCTTCTGCGGGACATTCGAGTCCTGTTGCATGGCTCCAGGACATACCATACGGAAGGACTGGAGAGCAGGGTTCGAAGGATGGATCCCTGTACAGCATGCCTCGCATTCCCATTGGCCATTAGCAACAAGATATGTTTGATCTGGTGCCTCTGGGGCACGCTACCCAGGGGGCTGAGTTGAAATGTCCTCTCCTGAGGATTCGTCATAATGTGCGTTTGGGTCCATGGAGACCTTGGAATGTGCTGGTTGTTCAGTGGCCCTGCGGAACTCTCCTACCTGAAGGGTTTGATACATCCCCAGTAAGAAAGCTCCCCACGTGGAGACGAGAGAGGTTTGGTTTGGTGCCTCGGAAAAGCCCCGTGTGCTGGTCTACGAAAACAGTCCTCTGAGGACTGAAACATGGAAACCAAAGCTAAGGTTCAGATTAGGGCCTGGGGGCCTGTCCATTTCAACCTTCTGTCTCTGGGGACACTGTCTGAGAGTCTAAGTGGAGATAGTTGCTCCGCTGGTGTCAGAGAGCCCCTCTTTGTCCAGGGTGGCCTACACTTTTGATGGCCTCAGGGGCCTTGGAGCTTTTCCCTAACCTGTAGGGTTATGGTCAATGGTTTGGGCACACTTTCCTTGGAGAGGGCAGACACAATCTTTCGCTGTGGCTCCAGAGGCCCTAGTTGGAGGTTGTGTGGGTGCAGGCTGTGGGCACAGAAGTCTGAAAACACAAACTCAGCTTATGAGTGGCGCCTAGGATATGGAAGGTCGGATGTACAGCATGAGAGGGAGCTCCTGGGACTCTGAAACAAGGGCGAGTGGGAGGCGTTCCTTCAGGCTTTTGTCTCTGGATGTTGTGTCCGGGAGGGCCGTGGATTGGAGGGGTGGCCTCAGCGACTGTGGACGAGTATCCCTCTCTGGGGATTTTTTCCAGGTCCAAAGAGTTTGGGGTCATTTTGTGGGAAGGATGGAGTCGTGTTGTCTGGCTCATGTGTCTCTCCAAGTAAGGGATTCCAGAACAGAGCCCCAGGTACGGGCGGGGCGACTGGAAAACTCAAACCCTGGTAAGAATTGGGTGTATAGGGGCTTGGCAAGCCCCATATGCGGGCTCTTGGTCCAGGCCCTGACAGGCCTTTCTTTGACATGGGGCTCATGCTGAGGGTCACAGTGTGAATTTGTGCCCAAGCAGCTCTCAAGTTTGGGCGTGGCATCTGGGGCCATGAAGGTTTCTCCAACCCTGAAGGTGTGACTCCATGCCAATAGCAAGCTTTACAGCCATGGGGAAGCAGGACTTCTCTTTTGTGCTTGCGATACACAGCTGTGTGGAGAATTGATAAAATGTCTAGGTTCAGTTATCTGAAACCAAGGTTAGGAAGAGGTGACGGCATAATTATATGGAGTGTCCGAAGTACAGGGTGTGTGGCTAGCTGTCTCCTTGTCTGTCTGGACGTCTGGCTTCAGGCTGTGTCAGACAGAGCATGAGTGCCCAGAGCAGCCTATCCAGGTCAGCTACCGTCGAGGCCCGAGCAGGTTGATCCTCATCTGGGTATTCTGGAGAGCCCCACAGGGAAACGTTTCTCTTCTGTTGGGCAGACACTGGGCTAGGTTGTGGTTCTAGAGTTCCTAGTCTGGAGGGCTTGTTTGCCAGGAGTGTGAGGATGGAAGTCTGAAAAGACAAGCTAGCGTGAGGTTTGGGACCGAGGGCACGGCTGGCCCAATCTGCAGAGGCTGAATCGAGATCTCCTGCACTGAGGTCATGTCAATTATGAGACGTGCCTCAGGCTAGAGTTTTTGTCCAACATGGCCTCTTCCTGTGGGGTGTGGGGGCTTCATGAAGCCAGGGAGGTTTGCCTACGATGGGATTTGTGAACTACTCCAAACCTCAAGGTTTCCTTCTGCATGACAGTCGAGTCCTATTGGATGGTGACAGGATGCTTCATACGGAAAGACTCGAGAGCAGGTGTCTAAGCATGGATGCCTGGGAACGCCTCCTCATATTCCCACTCTTAGTCAGGACAACACAGGCTCAATATGTGGGCTCCTGGGTGACCTACCCAGAGGGGAGAGTTGAAATGGACTCTCCTGAAGATGAGTCCTACTGTGGCTTGGTGGCCTGGGAGACCTTGGAATGTGGAGGTGGCTCAGGGACTCTGCAGGATTCTGCAACCTGAGGTGTTTGACACGGTTCCAACAAGGAAGTTTCCCATGTGGAGACGAGAGGAGTTCTGTTCTGTGCCTCAGGAAAGCCCCATACCCTGTTCTTCGAACCAAAGCCTCTGAGGAGTGACACCTGGAAACCAAAGCAAGAGTTGAGATTAGGGCCTAAGGTCCTGTCCTTCTCAACCTTCTATCTCTGTTGACATCTGTGTGCATACCTTCGTGGAGGTAGCTGCTCAGCTTGTGTCCGAATGACCCTGTGTGTCCAGGGAGGCTCCCAGTAGTGGGATGTCCTCGGGGGCCTTGAGGTTTCTCATATTCTGGAGGTGTGTGGCCAAAGGAATGGACACAGTTTCCCAGGAGACAGCAGGCACGGTCATGTGGTATGGCACAGAGGACCCAGCCAGAGGCTGTGTTTGCCAGGGCTGTGGGGACAGATGTCTGAAAAAGCAAACTTGGCTCAGCTAGGGGCCAAGGTAATGGCAGGCCTGATCTCCAGTTCGTGAGGGAGATCCTCTGGATATCAAAGGAGGGCAAGTGGGAGGCAGTCGTTCAGGCTTTTGTCTCTGGGTGTTGCGTTCACAGTGGCCGTTCAGGGTAGTGGTTTCTTCAGGGGCCGAGGCAGAGCCTTCATCTCGGAAGATAGTTCAAGCTCCCAAGTGTTTGGGTTCATTCTGTGGGAAGGGAATTGTACTGTATTCTGCCACAGGGGACCCCCCAGGAGAGGGACTCTAGAGCACAGCAGTGGGTTCCCTCAACTGGAGTACACACCATTTAGTTAGTCCTGGGTGCCTATGGGCAAGGCAATCCACATATGCGGGCTCTTGGTCCAGTCACTGAGAGGCGTTACTTGAATAAGGTACTCACGCTGAGGGACTCAATGTGTGTTTGTGCCCATGCGGCCCTCACGCATGGGTGTGGCCTCATGGGCCATGCCGTTTTCTCCTACACTGAAGGTTTGACTCACTGCCAGCAGCACGGTTTCTTGCCATGGGGAAGGAGGGGTTCTGACTTGTGCATCAGGTTCCCCCCTGTGCAGGGATTGGAGATAAGGTCTAGGTTCCGATGACTGAAATCCCAGGTTGGGAATGGATTGTGGCCTAAGGCAGTGGTGGGTCCAATGTGCTGGGTGTGCAGCCAGCTGTGTTGGTGTCTGTTGGAAGGTCTGGCCTCAGGCTATTTGCGACAGAGCATCACTGTTTAAGGTAGCCTATGCAATTGGGGTGTTGCCGAGGGCCAAGCAGTTTGATCCTCATTTGGGGTTTCTGGGCTGCGCCATAGAAAATGTTTTTCTTCTGGGAGGCAGGCACAGTGCTTCATTGTGGCCCCAGAATTCCCAGTAGGGAGGGTTTGTTGGCCTGGAGTGAGAAAACGGAAGTCTGAAAACACAAGCTAGGGTGAGGATTGGAGCCAAGGGCAGAGCAGGCCCACTCTGCAGAAACTGAATCAAAATCTCCTGCATCTGAAGGCAGGCTGAGGATCAGACGTTGGCTGAGGCTGGAGTATGTGTCCATAATGGCACCTTCATGAAGCGGGGGCCTCATGAGGTCAAGGAAGTTTTCCCACGCTGAGTTTGGAGGTTGCCCCAAACCACCAGGTTCCTTCTGCGGGATATTCGAGTCCTGTTGCATGGCCCCAGGACATACCATACGGAAGGACTGGAGAGCAGGGTTCGAAGGATGGATCCCTGTACAGCATGCCTCGCATTCCCATTGGCCATTAGCGACAAGATATGTTTGATCTGGTGCCTCTGGGGCACGCTACCCAGGGGGCTGAGTTGAAATGGCCTCTCCTGAGGATGCGTCATAATGTGCGTTTGGGTCCATGGAGACCTTGGAATGTGCTGGTTGTTCAGTGGCCCTGCGGAACTCTCCTACCTGAAGGGTTTGATACATCCCCAGTAAGAAAGCTCCCAATGTGGAGATGAGAGAGGTTTGGTTGGGTGCCTCGGAAAAGCCTCGTGTGCTGGTCTACGAAAACAGTCCTCAGAGGACGGACACATGGAAACCCAAGCAAGGTTCAGATTAGGGCCTGGGAGCCTATCCATTTCAACCTTCTGTCTCTGGGGACACTGTCTGAGAGTCTAAGTGGAGATAGTTGCTCCGCTGGTGTCAGAGAGCCCCTCTTTGTCCAGGGTGGCCTACACTATTGATGGCCTCAGGGGACGTGGAGCTTTTCCCTAACCTGTTGGGTTGTGGTCAATGGTTTGGGCACACTTTCCTTGGAGAGGGCGGGCACAATCTTTCGCTGTGGCTCAAGAGGCCCTAGCCTGGAGGTTGTGTGGGTCCAGGCTGTGGGCACAGAAGTCTGAACACACAAACTCAGCTTATGAGTGGAGCCTAGGGTATGGCAGGCCGGATGTACAGCCCGAGAGGGATCTCCTGGGACTCTGAAATAAGGGCGAGTGGGAGGCGTTCCTTCAGGGTTTTGTCTCTAGATGTTGTGTCCGGGATAGCCGTGGATTGGAGGGGTGGCCTCAGGGACTGTGGACGAGTATCCCTCTCTGGGGCTTTGTCCCAGCTCCCAAGAGTTTGGGGTCATTTTGTGGGAAGGGTGGAGTCGTGTTTTCTGGCTCATGTGTCTCTGCAAGAAAGGGATTCCAGACCAGAGCCCCAGGTACGGTCGGGGCGACTGGAAAACTCAAACCATGGTGAGGATTGGGTGCATAGGGGCTTGGCAAGCCCCATATGTGGGCTCTTGGTCCAGGCCCTGACAGGCCTTTCTTTGACATGGGGCTCATGCTGAGGGTCACAGTGTGAACTTGTGCCCAAGCAGCACTCACCTTTGGGCGTGGCATCAGGGGCCATGAAAATTTCTCCCACCTTGAAGGTGTGACTCCATGCCAAGAGCAAGCTTAACAGCCATGGGGAAGGAGGAGTTCTTTTTTGTGCTTGCGATACCCAGCTGTGTGGAGAATTGATATAATGTCTAGGTTCAGATATCTGAAAACCAAGGTTAGGAAGAGGTGACGGCATTATACCATGGCGTGTCCGAAGTGCTGGGTGTGCCGCCAGCTGTCTCCTTGTCTGTCTGGATGTCTGGCTTCAGGCTGTGTCAGACAGAGCATGAGTGTCCAGAGCAGCCTATACAGTTCGGGTACCGTCGAGGCCCAAGCAGGTTGATCCTCATCTGGGTTTTCTGGAGAGCCCCACAGGGAAACGTTTTTCTTCCGTTGGACAGACAATGGGCTGGGTTGTGGTTCTGGAGTTCCTAGTCCGAAGGGCTTGTTTGCCAGGAGTGTGAGGAAGGAAATCTGAAAACACAAGCTAGCGTGAGGTTTGGGACCGAGGGCACGGCAGGCCCACTCTGCAGAGGCTGAATCGAGATCTCCTGCACTGAGGTCATGTCAACTATGAGACGTGCCTCAGGCTAGAGTTTTTGTCCAGCATGGCCTCTTCCTGTAGGGTGTGGGGGCTTCGTGAGGCCAGGGAGGTTTGCCTACGATGGGATTTGTGAACCAAACCTCAAGGTTTCCTTCTTCACGACAGTCGAGTCCTATTGGATGGTTCCAGGAGGCCCCATACTGAAAGACTCGAGAGCAGGTGTCTAAGCATGGATGCCTGGGAACGCCACCTCATATTCCCACTCTTTAGTCAGGACAAGGCACGCTCAATCTGCGGGTTCCTGGGTGAGCTCCCCAGAGGGGAGAGTTGAAATGGTCTCTCCTGAAGATGAGTCCTACTGTGGCTTGGTGGCCTGAGAGACCTTGGAATGTGGAGGTGGCTCACGGACTCTGCAGGATTCTCCAAGCTGAGGTGTTTCACACGGCTCCAACAAGGGAGCTTCCCATGTGGAGATGAGAGGAGTTCTGTTCAGTGCCTCAGGAAAGCCCCATATCCTGTTCTTCGAACCAAAGCCTCTGAGGAGTGACACCTGGAAACCAAAGCAAGAGTTGAGATTAGGGCCTAAGGGCCTGTCCGTCTCAACCTTCAATCTCTGTTGACATCTGTGTGCATGCCTTCGTGGAGGTAGCTGCTCAGCTTATGTCTGAATGCCCCTGTGTGTCCGGGAGGTTCCCAGTAGTGGGATGTCCTCGGGGGCCTTGAGGTTTCTCATATTCTGGAGGTGTGTGGCCAAAGGAATGGACACAGTTTCCCAGGAGACAGCAGGCACGGTCCTGTGGTATGGCTCCAGAGGACTGAGCCTAGAGGCTGTGTTTGCCAGGGCTGTGGGGACAGATGTCTGAAAAAGCAAACTTGGCTCAGCTAGGGGCCAAGGTAATGGCAGGTTTGATCTCCAGTCCGTGAGGGGAGATCCTCTGGATATCAAAGAGGGCAAGTGGGAGGCAGTCACTCAGGCTTTTGTCTCTGGGTGTTGCGTTCACAGTGGCAGTTCAGGGTAGGGGTTGCTTCAGGACCGAGGAAGAGCCTACCTCACGGGGGATAGTCCAAGCTCCCAAGTGTTTGGGTTCATTCTGCGGGAAGGGAAAAGTACTGTTTTCTGCCACAGGGGACCCCCCAGGAGTGGGACTCTCGAGCACAGCAGTGGGTTCCCTCAACTGGAATACACACCATCTAGTTAGTCCTGGGTGCCTGTGAGCAAGGCAAGCCACATATGCGGGCACTTGGTCCAGTCACTGAGAGGCGTTACTTGAATAAGGTACTCACGCTGAGGGTCACAATGTGTGTTTGTGCCCAAGGCGGCCCTCACGCAAGGGCGTGGCCTCATGGACAATGCCGTTTTCTCCTACACTGAAGGTTTGACTCACTGCCAGCAGCAAGGTTTATTGCCATGGGGAAGGATGGGTTCTGACTTGTGCATCAGGTTCCCCACTGTACAGGGATTGGAGATAAGGTCTAGTTTCCCAGGTTGGGAATGGATGGTGGCCTAAGGCAGTGGCGGTCCAATGTGCTGGGTGTGCAGCCAGCTGTGTCTGTGTCTTTTGGACGGTCAGGGCTCAGGCTATTTGCGACAGAGTATCAGTGTTTAAGGTAGCCTATGCAATTGGGGTGTTGCCGAAAGCCAAGAAGTTTGATCCTCATTTGGGGTTTCTGGGCAGCACCATAGACAATGTTTTTTCCCTGGGAGGTAGGCAGAGTGCTTCATTGTGGCCCCAGAATTCCCAATAGGGAGGGTTTGTGGGCCAGGTGTGTGAGGACGGAAGTCTGAAAACACAAGCTAGGGTGAGGATTGGAGCCAAGGCTGGCAGGCCCACTCTGCAGAGGCTGAATCAAAATCTCCTGCATCAGAAGTCAGGCTGAGGATCAGATGTTGACTGAGGCTGGAGTATGTGTCCATGATGGCACCTTCATGAGGCCAGTGAAGTTTTCCCACGCTGAGTTTGGAGGTTGCCCCAAACCACAAGGTTTCCTTCTGCGGGACATTCGAGTCCTGTTGCATGGCTCCAGGGCATACCATACGGAAGGACTGGAGAGCAGGGATCGAAGAATGGATCCCTGTACAGCATGCCTCGCATTCCCATTGGCCATTAGCGACAAGATATGTTTGATCTGCTGCCTCTGGGGCACGCAACCCAGGGGGCTGAGTTGAAATGTCCTCTCCTGAGGATGCGTCATAATGTGCGTTTGGGTCCATGGAGACCTTGGAATGTGCTGGTTGTTCAGTGGCCCTGCGGAACTCTCCTACCTGAAGGGTTTGATACATCCCCAGTAAGAAAGCTCCCCATGTGGAGACGAGAGAGGTTTGGTTGGGTGATTCGGAAAAGCCCCGTGTGCTGGTCTACGAAAACAGTCCTCTGAGGACGGACACATGGAAACCAAAGTAAGGTTCAGATTAGGGCCTGGGGGCCTATCCATTTCAACCTTCTGTCTCTGGGGACACTGTCTGAGAATCTAAGTGGAGATAGTTGCTCCGCTGGTGTCAGAGAGCCCCTCTTTGTCCAGGGTGGCCTACACTATTGATGGCCTCAGGGGCGTTGGAGCTTTTCCCTAACCTGTAGGGTTCTGGTCATTGGATTGGGCACACTTTCCTTGGAGAGGGCAGGCACCATCTTTCGCTGTGGCTCCAGAGGCCCTAGCCTGGAGGTTGTGTGGGTCCAGGCTGTGGGCACAGAAGTCTGAAAACTCAAAATCAGCATATGAGTGGCGCCTAGGGTATGGCAGTCTGGATGTACAGCCCGAGAGGGAGCTCCTGGGCCTCTGAAAGAAGGGCGAGTGGGAGGCGTTCCTTCAGGCTTTTGTCTCTGGATGTTGTGTCCTGGATAGCCGTGGATTGGAGGGGTGGCCTCAGGGACTGTCGACGAGTATCCCTCTCTGGGGATTTGTCCCAGCTCCCAATAGTTTGGGGTCATTTTATGGGAAGGGTGGAGTCGTGTTTTCTGGCTCATGTGTCTCTCCAAGAAAGGTATTCCAGAGCAGAGCCCCAGGTACGGGCGGGGCGACTGGAAAACTCAAACCCTGGTGAGGATCTGGTGCATAGGGGCTTGGCAAGCCCCATCTGCGGGCTCTTGGTCCAGGCCCTGACAGGCCTTTCTTTGACATGGGGCTCGTGCTGAGGGTCACAGTGTGAATTTGTGCCCAAGCAGCACTCTAGTTTGGGCGTGGCATCAGGGGCCATGAAGGTTTCTCCCACCCTGAAGGTGTGACTCCATGCCAAGAGCAACCTTGACAGCCATGGGGAAGGAGGAGTTCTGTTTTGTGCTTGTGATACCCAGCTGTGTGGAGAATTGATATAATGTCTAGGTCAGATATCTGAAACCAAGGTTAGGAAGAGGTGACGGCATAAGACCATGGCGTGTCCGAAGTGCTGGGTGTGCGGCCAGCTGTCTCCTTGTCTGTTTGGACGTCTGGCTTCAGGCTGTGTCAGACAGAGCATGAGTGCCCAGACCAGCCTATCCAGTTCGGGCACCATCGAGGCCCGAGCAGGTTGATCCTCATCGGGGTTTTCTGGAGAGCCCCACAGGGAAACGTTTTTCTTCCGTTGGACAGACAATGGGCTGGGTTGTGGTTCTGGAGTTCCTAGTCCGGGGGGCTTGTTTGCCAGGAGTGTGAGGAAGGAAGTCTGAAAACACAAGCTAGCGTGTGGTTTAGGACCGAGGGCACGGCAGGCCCACTCTGCAGTGGCTGAATCGAGATCTCCTGCACTGAGGTCATGTCAACTATGAGACGTGCCTCAGGATAGAATTTTTGTCCAGCATGGCCTCTTCCTGAAGGGTGTGGAGGCTTCAGAGGCCAGGGAGGTTTGCCTACGATGGGATTTGTGAACCAAACCTCAAGATTTCCTTCTTCACGACAGTCGAGTCCTATTGGATGGTTCCAGGAGGCCCCATACTGAAAGACTCGAGAGCAGGTGTCTAAGCATGGATGCCTGGGAACGCCACCTCATATTCCCACTCTTTAGTCAGGACAAGGCAGGCTCAATCTGCGGGTTCCGGGGTGAGCTCCCCAGAGGGGAGATTTGAAATGGTCTCTCCTGAAGATGAGTCCTACTGTGGCTTGGTGGCCTGGGAGACCTTGGAATGTGGAGGTGGCTCATGGACTCTGCAGGATTCTCCAAGCTGAGGTGTTTCACACGGCTCCAACAAGGGAGCTTCCCATGTGGAGATGAGAGGAGTTCTGTTCAGTGCCTCAGGAAAGCCCCATATCCTGTTCTTCGAACCAAAACCTCTGAGGAGTGACACCTGGAAACCAAAGCAAGAGTTGAGATTAGGGCCTAAGGGCCTGTCCGTCTCAACCTTCTATCTCTGTTGACATCTGTGTGCATGCCTTCGTGGAGGTAGCTGCTCAGCTTATGTCTGAATGCCCCTGTGTGTCCGGGAGGTTCCCAGTAGTGGGATGTCCTCGGGGGCCTTGAGGTTTCTCATATTCTGGAGGTGTGTGGCCAAAGGAATGGACACAGTTTCCCAGGAGACAGCAGGCACGGTCCTGTGGTATGGCTCCAGAGGACCGAGCCTAGAGGCTGTGTTTGCCAGGGCTGTGGGGACAGATGTCTGAAAAAGCAAACTTGGCTCAGCTAGGGGCCAAGGTAATGGCAGGTTTGATCTCCAGTCCGTGAGGGGAGATCCTCTGGATATCAAAGGAGGGCAAGTGGGAGGCAGTCACTCAGGCTTTTGTCTCTGGGTGTTGCGTTCACAGTGGCAGTTCAGGGTAGGGGTTGCTTCAGGACCGAGGAAGAGCCTACCTCACGGGGGATAGTCCAAGCTCCCAAGTGTTTGGGTTCATTCTGCGGGAAGGGAAAAGTACTGTTTTCTGCCACAGGGGACCCCCCAGGAGTGGGACTCTCGAGCACAGCAGTGGGTTCCCTCAACTGGAATACACACCATCTAGTTAGTCCTGGGTGCCTGTGAGCAAGGCAAGCCACATATGCGGGCACTTGGTCCAGTCACTGAGAGGCGTTACTTGAATAAGGTACTCACGCTGAGGGTCACAATGTGTGTTTGTGCCCAAGGCGGCCCTCACGCAAGGGCGTGGCCTCATGGACAATGCCGTTTTCTCCTACACTGAAGGTTTGACTCACTGCCAGCAGCAAGGTTTATTGCCATGGGGAAGGATGGGTTCTGACTTGTGCATCAGGTTCCCCACTGTACAGGGATTGGAGATAAGGTCTAGTTTCCCAGGTTGGGAATGGATGGTGGCCTAAGGCAGTGGCGGTCCAATGTGCTGGGTGTGCAGCCAGCTGTGTCTGTGTCTTTTGGACGGTCAGGGCTCAGGCTATTTGCGACAGAGTATCAGTGTTTAAGGTAGCCTATGCAATTGGGGTGTTGCCAAAAGCCAAGAAGTTTGATCCTCATTTGGGGTTTCTGGGCAGCACCATAGACAATGTTTTTTCCCTGGGAGGTAGGCAGAGTGCTTCATTGTGGCCCCAGAATTCCCAATAGGGAGGGTTTGTGGGCCAGGTGTGTGAGGACGGAAGTCTGAAAACACAAGCTAGGGTGAGGATTGGAGCCAAGGCTGGCAGGCCCACTCTGCAGAGGCTGAATCAAAATCTCCTGCATCAGAAGTCAGGCTGAGGATCAGATGTTGACTGAGGCTGGAGTATGTGTCCATGATGGCACCTTCATGAGGCCAGTGAAGTTTTCCCACGCTGAGTTTGGAGGTTGCCCCAAACCACAAGGTTTCCTTCTGCGGGACATTCGAGTCCTGTTGCATGGCTCCAGGGCATACCATACGGAAGGACTGGAGAGCAGGGATCGAAGAATGGATCCCTGTACAGCATGCCTCGCATTCCCATTGGCCATTAGCGACAAGATATGTTTGATCTGCTGCCTCTGGGGCACGCAACCCAGGGGGCTGAGTTGAAATGTCCTCTCCTGAGGATGCGTCATAATGTGCGTTTGGGTCCATGGAGACCTTGGAATGTGCTGGTTGTTCAGTGGCCCTGCGGAACTCTCCTACCTGAAGGGTTTGATACATCCCCAGTAAGAAAGCTCCGCATGTGGAGACGAGAGAGGTTTGGTTGGGTGATTCGGAAAAGCCCCGTGTGCTGGTCTACGAAAACAGTCCTCTGAGGACGGACACATGGAAACCAAAGTAAGGTTCAGATTAGGGCCTGGGGGCCTATCCATTTCAACCTTCTGTCTCTGGGGACACTGTCTGAGAATCTAAGTGGAGATAGTTGCTCCGCTGGTGTCAGAGAGCCCCTCTTTGTCCAGGGTGGCCTACACTATTGATGGCCTCAGGGGCGTTGGAGCTTTTCCCTAACCTGTAGGGTTCTGGTCATTGGATTGGGCACACTTTCCTTGGAGAGGGCAGGCACCATCTTTCGCTGTGGCTCCAGAGGCCCTAGCCTGGAGGTTGTGTGGGTCCAGGCTGTGGGCACAGAAGTCTGAAAACTCAAAATCAGCATATGAGTGGCGCCTAGGGTATGGCAGGCCGGATGTACAGCCCGAGAGGGAGCTCCTGGGCCTCTGAAAGAAGGGCGAGTGGGAGGCGTTCCTTCAGGCTTTTGTCTCTGGATGTTGTGTCCGGGATAGCCGTGGATTGGAGGGGTGGCCTCAGGGACTGTCGACGAGTATCCCTCTCTGGGGATTTGTCCCAGCTCCCAATAGTTTGGGGTCATTTTATGGGAAGGGTGGAGTCGTGTTTTCTGGCTCATGTGTCTCTCCAAGAAAGGTATTCCAGAGCAGAGCCCCAGGTACGGGCGGGGCGACTGGAAAACTCAAACCCTGGTGAGGATCTGGTGCATAGGGGCTTGGCAAGCCCCATCTGCGGGCTCTTGGTCCAGGCCCTGACAGGCCTTTCTTTGACATGGGGCTCGTGCTGAGGGTCACAGTGTGAATTTGTGCCCAAGCAGCACTCTAGTTTGGGCGTGGCATCAGGGGCCATGAAGGTTTCTCCCACCCTGAAGGTGTGACTCCATGCCAAGAGCAACCTTGACAGCCATGGGGAAGGAGGAGTTCTGTTTTGTGCTTGTGATACCCAGCTGTGTGGAGAATTGATATAATGTCTAGGTCAGATATCTGAAACCAAGGTTAGGAAGAGGTGACGGCATAAGACCATGGCGTGTCCGAAGTGCTGGGTGTGCGGCCAGCTGTCTCCTTGTCTGTTTGGACGTCTGGCTTCAGGCTCTGTCAGACAGAGCATGAGTGCCCAGACCAGCCTATCCAGTTCGGGCACCATCGAGGCCCGAGCAGGTTGATCCTCATCGGGGTTTTCTGGAGAGCCCCACAGGGAAACGTTTTTCTTCCGTTGGACAGACAATGGGCTGGGTTGTGGTTCTGGAGTTCCTAGTCCGGAGGGCTTGTTTGCCAGGAGTGTGAGGAAGGAAGTCTGAAAACACAAGCTAGCGTGTGGTTTAGGACCGAGGGCACGGCAGGCCCACTCTGCAGAGGCTGAATCGAGATCTCCTGCACTGAGGTCATGTCAACTATGAGACGTGCCTCAGGATAGAATTTTTGTCCAGCATGGCCTCTTCCTGAAGGGTGTGGAGGCTTCAGAGGCCAGGGAGGTTTGCCTACGATGGGATTTGTGAACCAAACCTCAAGATTTCCTTCTTCACGACAGTCGAGTCCTATTGGATGGTTCCAGGAGGCCCCATACTGAAAGACTCGAGAGCAGGTGTCTAAGCATGGATGCCTGGGAACGCCACCTCATATTCCCACTCTTTAGTCAGGACAAGGCAGGCTCAATCTGCGGGTTCCGGGGTGAGCTCCCCAGAGGGGAGATTTGAAATGGTCTCTCCTGAAGATGAGTCCTACTGTGGCTTGGTGGCCTGGGAGACCTTGGAATGTGGAGGTGGCTCACGGACTCTGCAGGATTCTCCAAGCTGAGGTGTTTCACACGGCTCCAACAAGGGAGCTTCCCATGTGGAGATGAGAGGAGTTCTGTTCAGTGCCTCAGGAAAGCCCCATATCCTGTTCTTCGAACCAAAACCTCTGAGGAGTGACACCTGGAAACCAAAGCAAGAGTTGAGATTAGGGCCTAAGGGCCTGTCCGTCTCAACCTTCTATCTCTGTTGACATCTGTGTGCATGCCTTCGTGGAGGTAGCTGCTCAGCTTATGTCTGAATGCCCCTGTGTGTCCGGGAGGTTCCCAGTAGTGGGATGTCCTCGGGGGCCTTGAGGTTTCTCATATTCTGGAGGTGTGTGGCCAAAGGAATGGACACAGTTTCCCAGGAGACAGCAGGCACGGTCCTGTGGTATGGCTCCAGAGGACCGAGCCTAGAGGCTGTGTTTGCCAGGGCTGTGGGGACAGATGTCTGAAAAAGCAAACTTGGCTCAGCTAGGGGCCAAGGTAATGGCAGGCCTGATCTCCAGTCCGTGAGGGGAGATCCTCTGGATATCAAAGGAGGGCAAGTGGGAGGCAGTCACTCAGGATTTTGTCTCTGGGTGTTGCGTTCACAGTGGTTGTTCAGGGTAGGTGTTGCTTCAGGGACCGAGGAAGAGCCTACCTCACGGGGGATAGTCCAAGCTCCCAAGTGTTTGGGTTCATTCTGCGGGAAGGGAAAAGTACTGTTTTCTGCCACAGGGGACCCCCAGGAGTGGGACTTCCGAGCACAGCAGTGGGTTCCCTCAACTGGAATACACACCATCTAGTTAGTCCTGGGTGCCTGTGAGCAAGGCAAGCCACATATGCGGGCACTTGGTCCAGTCACTGAGAGACGTTACTTGAATAAGGTACTCACACTGAGGGTCACAATGTGTGTTTGTGCCCAAGGCGGCCCTCACGCAAGGGCGTGGCCTCATGGACAATGCCGTTTTCTCCTACACTGAAGGTTTGACTCACTGCCAGCAGCAAGGTTTATTGCCATGGGGAAGGATGGGTTCTGACTTGTGCATCAGGTTCCCCCCTGTACAGGGATTGGAGATAAGGTCTAGTTTCCCAGGTTGGGAATGGATGGTGGCCTAAGGCAGTGGCGGGTCCAATGTGCTGGGTGTGCAGCCAGCTCTGTCTGTCTTTTGGACGGTCAGGGCTCAGGCTATTTGCGACAGAGTATCAGTGTTTAAGGTAGCCTATGCAATTGGGGTGTTGCCGAGGGCCAAGAAGTTTGATCCTCATTTGGGGTTTCTGGGCAGCACCATAGACAATGTTTTTTCCCTGGGAGGCAGGCAGAGTGCTTCATTGTGGCCCCAGAATTCCCAATAGGGAGGGTTTGTGGGCCAGGTGTGTGAGGACGGAAGTCTGAAAACACAAGCTAGGGTGAGGTTTGGAGCCAAGGCTGGCAGGCCCACTCTGCAGAGGCTGAATCAAAATCTCCTGCATCAGAAGTCAGGCTGAGGATCAGATGTTGACTGAGGCTGGAGTATGTGTCCATGATGGCACCTTCATGAGGCCAGTGAAGTTTTCCCACGCTGAGTTTGGAGGTTGCCCCAAACCACAAGGTTTCCTTATGCGGGACATTCGAGTCCTGTTGCATGGCTCCAGGGCATACCATACGGAAGGACTGGAGAGCGGGGATCGAAGAATGGATCCCTGTACAGCATGCCTCGCATTCCCGTTGGCCATTAGCGACAAGATATGTTTGATCTGCTGCCTCTGGGGCACGCAACCCAGGGGGCTGAGTTGAAATGTCCTCTCCTGAGGATGCGTCATAATGTGCGTTTGGGTCCATGGAGACCTTGGAATGTGCTGGTTGTTCAGTGGCCCTGCGGAACTCTCCTACCTGAAGGGTTTGATACATCCCCAGTAAGAAAGCTCCCCATGTGGAGACGAGAGAGGTTTGGTTGGGTGATTCGGAAAAGCCCCGTGTGCTGGTCTATGAAAACAGTCCTCTGAGGACGGACACATGGAAACCAAAGTAAGGTTCAGATTAGGGCCTGGGGGCCTATCCATTTCAACCTTCTGTCTCTGGGGACACTGTCTGAGAATCTAAGTGGAGATAGTTGCTCCGCTGGTGTCAGAGAGCCCCTCTTTGTCCAGGGTGGCCTACACTATTGATGGCCTCAGGGGCGTTGGAGCTTTTCCCTAACCTGTAGGGTTCTGGTCATTGGATTGGGCACACTTTCCTTGGAGAGGGCAGGCACCATCTTTCGCTGTGGCTCCAGAGGCCCTAGCCTGGAGGTTGTGTGGGTCCAGGCTGTGGGCACAGAAGTCTGAAAACTCAAAATCAGCATATGAGTGGCGCCTAGGGTATGGCAGGCCGGATGTACAGCCCGAGAGGGAGCTCCTGGGCCTCTGAAAGAAGGGCGAGTGGGAGGCGTTCCTTCAGGCTTTTGTCTCTGGATGTTGTGTCCGGGATAGCCGTGGATTGGAGGGGTGGCCTCAGGGACTGTCGACGAGTATCCCTCTCTGGGGATTTGTCCCAGCTCCCAATAGTTTGGGGTCATTTTATGGGAAGGGTGGAGTCGTGTTTTCTGGCTCATGTGTCTCTCCAAGAAAGGTATTCCAGAGCAGAGCCCCAGGTACGGGCGGGGCGACTGGAAAACTCAAACCCTGGTGAGGATCTGGTGCATAGGGGCTTGGCAAGCCCCATCTGCGGGCTCTTGGTCCAGGCCCTGACAGGCCTTTCTTTGACATGGGGCTCGTGCTGAGGGTCACAGTGTGAATTTGTGCCCAAGCAGCACTCTAGTTTGGGCGTGGCATCAGGGGCCATGAAGGTTTCTCCCACCCTGAAGGTGTGACTCCATGCCAAGAGCAACCTTGACAGCCATGGGGAAGGAGGAGTTCTGTTTTGTGCTTGTGATACCCAGCTGTGTGGAGAATTGATATAATGTCTAGGTTCAGATATCTGAAACCAAGGTTAGGAAGAGGTGACGGCATAAGACCATGGCGTGTCCGAAGTGCTGGGTGTGCGGCCAGCTGTCTCCTTGTCTGTTTGGACGTCTGGCTTCAGGCTGTGTCAGACAGAGCATGAGTGCCCAGACCAGCCTATCCAGTTCGGGTACCATCGAGGCCCGAGCAGGTTGATCCTCATCGGGGTTTTCTGGAGAGCCCCACAGGGAAACGTTTTTCTTCCGTTGGACAGACAATGGGCTGGGTTGTGGTTCTGGAGTTCCTAGTCCGGAGGGCTTGTTTGCCAGGAGTGTGAGGAAGGAAGTCTGAAAACACAAGCTAGCGTGTGGTTTAGGACCGAGGGCACGGCAGGCCCACTCTGCAGAGGCTGAATCGAGATCTCCTGCACTGAGGTCATGTCAACTATGAGACGTGCCTCAGGATAGAATTTTTGTCCAGCATGGCCTCTTCCTGAAGGGTGTGGAGGCTTCAGAGGCCAGGGAGGTTTGCCTACGATGGGATTTGTGAACCAAACCTCAAGATTTCCTTCTTCACGACAGTCGAGTCCTATTGGATGGTTCCAGGAGGCCCCATACTGAAAGACTCGAGAGCAGGTGTCTAAGCATGGATGCCTGGGAACGCCACCTCATATTCCCACTCTTTAGTCAGGACAAGGCAGGCTCAATCTGCGGGTTCCGGGGTGAGCTCCCCAGAGGGGAGATTTGAAATGGTCTCTCCTGAAGATGAGTCCTACTGTGGCTTGGTGGCCTGGGAGACCTTGGAATGTGGAGGTGGCTCACGGACTCTGCAGGATTCTCCAAGCTG
This sequence comes from Mustela nivalis, assembly GCF_964662115.1. Lineage (NCBI taxonomy): Eukaryota > Metazoa > Chordata > Mammalia > Carnivora > Mustelidae > Mustela > Mustela nivalis. The sequence goes on along the minus strand of NW_028136098.1, from coordinate 449,169 downwards.
AGGTGTTTCACACGGCTCCAACAAGGGAGCTTCCCATGTGGAGATGAGAGGAGTTCTGTTCAGTGCCTCAGGAAAGCCCCATATCCTGTTCTTCGAACCAAAACCTCTGAGGAGTGACACCTGGAAACCAAAGCAAGAGTTGAGATTAGGGCCTAAGGGCCTGTCCGTCTCAACCTTCTATCTCTGTTGACATCTGTGTGCATGCCTTCGTGGAGGTAGCTGCTCAGCTTATGTCTGAATGCCCCTGTGTGTCCGGGAGGTTCCCAGTAGTGGGATGTCCTCGGGGGCCTTGAGGTTTCTCATATTCTGGAGGTGTGTGGCCAAAGGAATGGACACAGTTTCCCAGGAGACAGCAGGCACGGTCCTGTGGTATGGCTCCAGAGGACCGAGCCTAGAGGCTGTGTTTGCCAGGGCTGTGGGGACAGATGTCTGAAAAAGCAAACTTGGCTCAGCTAGGGGCCAAGGTAATGGCAGGCCTGATCTCCAGTCCGTGAGGGGAGATCCTCTGGATATCAAAGGAGGGCAAGTGGGAGGCAGTCACTCAGGATTTTGTCTCTGGGTGTTGCGTTCACAGTGGTTGTTCAGGGTAGGTGTTGCTTCAGGGACCGAGGAAGAGCCTACCTCACGGGGGATAGTCCAAGCTCCCAAGTGTTTGGGTTCATTCTGCGGGAAGGGAAAAGTACTGTTTTCTGCCACAGGGGACCCCCAGGAGTGGGACTCTCGAGCACAGCAGTGGGTTCCCTCAACTGGAATACACACCATCTAGTTAGACCTGGGTGCCTGTGAGCAAGGCAAGCCACATATGCGGGCACTTGGTCCAGTCACTGAGAGACGTTACTTGAATAAGGTACTCACGCTGAGGGTCACAATGTGTGTTTGTGCCCAAGGCGGCCCTCACGCAAGGGCGTGGCCTCATGGACAATGCCGTTTTCTCCTACACTGAAGGTTTGACTCACTGCCAGCAGCAAGGTTTATTGCCATGGGGAAGGAGGGGTTCTGACTTGTGCATCAGGTTCCCCCCTGTACAGGGATTGGAGATAAGGTCTAGTTTCCCAGGTTGGGAATGGATGGTGGCCTAAGGCAGTGGCGGGTCCAATGTGCTGGGTGTGCAGCCAGCTCTGTCTGTCTTTTGGACGGTCAGGGCTCAGGCTATTTGCGACAGAGTATCAGTGTTTAAGGTAGCCTATGCAATTGGGGTGTTGCCGAGGGCCAAGAAGTTTGATCCTCATTTGGGGTTTCTGGGCAGCACCATAGACAATGTTTTTTCCCTGGGAGGCAGGCAGAGTGCTTCATTGTGGCCCCAGAATTCCCAATAGGGAGGGTTTGTGGGCCAGGTGTGTGAGGACGGAAGTCTGAAAACACAAGCTAGGGTGAGGTTTGGAGCCAAGGCTGGCAGGCCCACTCTGCAGAGGCTGAATCAAAATCTCCTGCATCAGAAGTCAGGCTGAGGATCAGATGTTGGCTGAGGCTGGAGTATGTGTCCATGATGGCACCTTCATGAGGCCAGTGAAGTTTTCCCACGCTGAGTTTGGAGGTTGCCCCAAACCACAAGGTTTCCTTCTGCGGGACATTCGAGTCCTGTTGCATGGCTCCAGGGCATACCATACGGAAGGACTGGAGAGCAGGGATCGAAGAATGGATCCCTGTACAGCATGCCTCGCATTCCCATTGGCCATTAGCGACAAGATATGTTTGATCTGCTGCCTCTGGGGCACGCAACCCAGGGGGCTGAGTTGAAATGTCCTCTCCTGAGGATGCGTCATAATGTGCGTTTGGGTCCATGGAGACCTTGGAATGTGCTGGTTGTTCAGTGGCCCTGCGGAACTCTCCTACCTGAAGGGTTTGATACATCCCCAGTAAGAAAGCTCCCCATGTGGAGACGAGAGAGGTTTGGTTGGGTGATTCGGAAAAGCCCCGTGTGCTGGTCTACGAAAACAGTCCTCTGAGGACGGACACATGGAAACCAAAGTAAGGTTCAGATTAGGGCCTGGGGGCCTATCCATTTCAACCTTCTGTCTCTGGGGACACTGTCTGAGAATCTAAGTGGAGATAGTTGCTCCGCTGGTGTCAGAGAGCCCCTCTTTGTCCAGGGTGGCCTACACTATTGATGGCCTCAGGGGCGTTGGAGCTTTTCCCTAACCTGTAGGATTCTGGTCATTGGATTGGGCACACTTTCCTTGGAGAGGGCAGGCACCATCTTTCGCTGTGGCTCCAGAGGCCCTAGCCTGGAGGTTGTGTGGGTCCAGGCTGTGGGCACAGAAGTCTGAAAACTCAAAATCAGCATATGAGTGGCGCCTAGGGTATGGCAGGCCGGATGTACAGCCCGAGAGGGAGCTCCTGGGCCTCTGAAAGAAGGGCGAGTGGGAGGCGTTCCTTCAGGCTTTTGTCTCTGGATGTTGTGTCCGGGATAGCCGTGGATTGGAGGGGTGGCCTCAGGGACTGTCGACGAGTATCCCTCTCTGGGGATTTGTCCCAGCTCCCAATAGTTTGGGGTCATTTTATGGGAAGGGTGGAGTCGTGTTTTCTGGCTCATGTGTCTCTCCAAGAAAGGTATTCCAGAGCAGAGCCCCAGGTACGGGCGGGGCGACTGGAAAACTCAAACCCTGGTGAGGATCTGGTGCATAGGGGCTTGGCAAGCCCCATCTGCGGGCTCTTGGTCCAGGCCCTGACAGGCCTTTCTTTGACATGGGGCTCGTGCTGAGGGTCACAGTGTGAATTTGTGCCCAAGCAGCACTCTAGTTTGGGCGTGGCATCAGGGGCCATGAAGGTTTCTCCCACCCTGAAGGTGTGACTCCATGCCAAGAGCAACCTTGACAGCCATGGGGAAGGAGGAGTTCTGTTTTGTGCTTGCGATACCCAGCTGTGTGGAGAATTGATATAATGTCTAGGTTCAGATATCTGAAACCACGGTTAGGAAGAGGTGACGGCATAAGACCATGGCGTGTCTGAAGTGCTGGGTGTGCCGTCAGCTGTCTCCTTGTCTGTTTGGAGTCTGGCTTCAGGCTGTGTCAGACAGAGCATGAGTGCCCAGACCAGCCTATCCAGTTCGGGTACCATCGAGGCCCGAGCAGGTTGATCCTCATCGGGGTTTTCTGGAGAGCCCCACAGGGAAACGTTTTTCTTCCGTTGGACAGACAATGGGCTGGGTTGTGGTTCTGGAGTTCCTAGTCCGGACGGCTTGTTTGCCAGGAGTGTGAGGAAGGAAGTCTGAAAACACAAGCTAGCGTGTGGTTTAGGACCGAGGGCACGGCAGGCCCACTCTGCAGAGGCTGAATCGAGATCTCCTGCACTGAGGTCATGTCAACTATGAGACGTGCCTCAGGATAGAATTTTTGTCCAGCATGGCCTCTTCCTGAAGGGTGTGGAGGCTTCATGACGCCAGGGAGGTTTGCCTACGATGGGATTGGTGAAATACTCCAAACCTCAAGGTTTCCTTCTTCACGACAGTCGAGTCCTATTGGATGATTCCAGGAGGCCCCATGTGGAAAGACTCGAGAGCAGGTGTCTAAGCATGGATGCCTGGGAACGCCACCTCATATTCCCACACTTTAGTCAGGACAAGGCAGGCTCAATCTGTGGGCTCCTGGGTGAGCTACCCAGAGGGGAGAGTTGAAATGGACTCTCCTGAAGATGAGTCCTACTGTGGCTTGGTGGACTGGGAGACCTTGGAATGTGGAGGTGGCTCAGGGACTCTGCAGGATTTTCCAACCTGAGGTGTTTGACACGGCTCCAACAAGGAAGCTTCCCATGTGGAGACGAGAGGAGTTCAGTTCAGTGCCTCAGGAAAGCCCCATATCCTGTTCTTCGAAACAAAGGCTCTGAGGAGTGACACCTGGAAACCAAAGCAAGAGTTGAGACTAGGGCCTATGCGCCTGTCCGTCTCAACCGTCTATCTCTGTTGACATCTGTGTGCATGCCTTCGTGGAGGTAGCTGCTCAGCTTGTGTCCGAATGCCCCTGTGTGTCCAGGGAGGCTCCCAGTAGTGGGATGTCCTCGGGGGCCATTAGGTTTCTCATATTCTGGAGGTGTGTGGCCAAAGGAATGGACAGAGTTTCCCAGAGGACAGCAGTCACGGTCCTCTGGTATGGCTCCAGAGGACCCAGCCTAAAGTCTGTGTTTGCCAGGGCTGTGGGTACAGATGTCTGAAATAGCAAACTTGGCTCAGCTAGGAACCAATGTAATGGCAAGCCTGATCTCCAGTCCATGAAGGGATATCCTCTGGATATCAAAGGAGGGTAAGTGGGAGGCAGTCGTTCAGGCTTTTTTCTCTGGGTGTTGCTTTCACAGTGGCCGGTCAGTGTAGGGGTTGCCTCAGGGGCCGACGAAGAGCCTTCCTCTCGGGGGATTGTCGAAGCTCCCAAGTGTTTGGGTTCATTCTGCGGGAAGGGAAGAGTACTGTTTTCTGCCACAGGGGACCCCCCAGGAGAGGGACTCTAGAGCACAGCAGTGGGTTCCCTCAACTGGAATACACACCATCTAGTTAGTCCTGGGTGCCTATGGGCATGGCAAGCCACATATGCGGGATCTTGGTCCATTCACTACAGGTGTTACTTGAATAAGGTACCCACGCTGTGGGTCACAATGTGTGTTTGTGCCCAAGGCGGTCCTCACGCATGGGTGTGGCCTCATGGGCCATGCCGTTTTCTCCTACACTGAAGGTTTGACTCACTGCCAGCAGCAAGCTTTCTTGCCATGGGTAAGGAGGAGTTGTGATTTCTGCATCACACTCACGCCTGGGCAGTGATTGGAGATAAGGTCTCGGTTCTGAAGCCTGAAAACTGAGATAGGGAAGAGATGATGACCTAAGGCCATGGCGGGTCTTATATGCTCAGTGTGCGTTCATCTTTCTGGGTGTTGGTCAGGAGGTCCAGCCTCATGTTGTGTCCGACAGTGAATTAGTGCCCAGGTTAGACTACATAATTTGGGTAAAGTCGAGTGCTGTGTAGGTTTATCTTCATTTAAGGTGCCTGGGCAGCTCATCAGTCAATAATTTTTTTCTAGAGGTCAGGCAGAGTGCTGCATTGTGGGTCAGGAATTGCCAAACTTGAGGGCTTCGGGACCAGGAGTGTTAGGACGGAAGTCTGAGAACACAAGCTAGACGTGGGTTTCAGGGAGAGGGCAAGCCAGGTACCCCCTGCAGATCTGAACCAATATCTCATGCATCTGAAGTCAGGGCGAGGATCAGACGTTGGCTCAGGTTGGAGTTTCCGTGCATGACGGCCGCTTCATGAAGGGAGCAGAATCTCGAGGCCATTGAGGTTTTCCCACGTTGGAAGTTGTGGGATGCCCCCTTCCAGGATTCCTTCTGCGGGACAATTGAGACCTGTTGGACAGCTCCAGGACATCCCATATGGAATGACTGCAGAGCACCGTTCGCGGATGGATGCCTGGGAAGCCCGCCTCGCATCCTGCCATACGTATGACCAGAAACATAAGCCAAGTTTGTGTTTTCAGACAACTGTCCAAACAGCCGTGGCTTACACAACCTACAGACTCAGGCCCCTGGAGCCAAACCTGAGGACTGTACTTGCCCTCTCCAAGGGAATTTTGTGTGCCCATTCCAATGGCCACATCCCTTCTAATAGGATAAACCTCCAAAGTCCCTGATCCATCTCATTAGCGGCGGCTTCCCAGGTAAAACAGGGGCAATCTGAGCCCATCTGAGCACCTACCTGTACTCAGACCCATAGACAGATGTCCCCAGTGGTAAAAAGGAAAGAAAAGGCCCCTAGGCACTAATCATATCCATTGCTTTGGTTTCCAGGCATCTCTACTCAGAGGCCTGGATTTCAAAACCAGCATATGGCTGTTTCTTGACTCACCCATCTGAAAACATCTCATCTACCCATGGGAAACTTGCACGTTGGAGCTGTGTCAAAGCCTCTGTTTAGGAGAACCCTTCAGGGCCCCAGTGCCACCGCTTCATTCCAAGGTCTCCATAGACCCAAAAGCACATTAGGACCCATCCATAGGAGAGTCCATTTCAACTCAGCCTCCTCGGTTGCTCCCCCAGATCCAGCAGATCTAACCTGTCTTGTTTCTAGGAGACAATTGGAATGCGAGGTGGGCTACCAAGCCATGCATCCTTAGAACCCTGCTCAGAATCATTGGCCTGGAGCCAAACAACAGGTCTCAATTGTCCTGCAGAAGACACTTTGCAGTTTGGAGCTTCTCACAAATCCCATCTTGGGAAAACCCCCATGGCCTCGTGATGCCGCCCCTTCGTGAAGGGGCCATCAGGGACAGAAACACCAACTTGAGCGATCGTCTGTGCCTCGCCCTGACTTCAGATGCACGAGATCTCGATTCAGGTGTGTAGATTGTGCTATCGCTGATACAAAAATCCAGAGACAAAAACCTGAGCAAGCGCCTCAGACTCGCACTTTCTTCATATCCTGAAGAGTTCTTCTCATGGTTTTTAGATCGGGCCTGCCATACCTACATCCCCACACCTAAGCTGAGTTTGTGTTTTCAGACTTCTGTCCTCAAAGTCCAGGGCCACACACCGTCCAGGCTGGGGCCCCTGGAGCCACACATTAGGACTCTGCCTACCAATTCATGGGAATTCTGCCCATTCCATTGTCCATAATCGTACAAATTAGGAGAAACCTCCAAAGTCCCTGAGGCCATCCCAATCGTGTAGGTCGCCCGGAACAAACAAGGGCTGTCTGACACCAGCTGATAATCTACCTCCACTCATACCATAAATGGATGTCCCCAGAGGAGAAGATTGAACCAGACAGGACCCTAGGCCATAATAGGATCCATTGCCTTGGTTTACAGGCATGTCTCCTCAAAAGCCTGAATCCAATACGAGCATAGGGGTTTTGGTGAGGCACCCAGCAGAACTCATCTCGTCTCCACAAGGAAACCTGTGAATGGGAGCCATGTCTAAAGCATAGGAGAGTACTTCAGGGTCCCGGTGCCACCGCCCCATTCCAAGGCCCTCAGGGACACAAAAACACATTAGGACCCATCCTCAGGAAAGTCCATTTCAACTCAGCCACCCCGGTTGCTCCCGCAGAGCCATCAGATCTAAACTGTCTTGTTGCTAGGAGACAATTGGAATGCGAGGCGGGCTTCCCAGGCATCCACCCTCGAACGGTGCTCTGGAGTCATTCCATATGGGATGTCCTGGAGCTGTGCAACAGGTCTCAATTGTCCCACAGAAGGAATCCTTGAAGGGGGCATCCCACAACTCCCAACGTGGGAAAACCTCAATGGCCTCGAGATTCCACTCCCTTCATGAAGCGGCCGTCATGCACGGAAACTCCAACCTGAGCCAACGTCTGATCCTCGCCCTGAATTCAGATGCATGAGTATTGGTTCAGATCTGCAGGGGGTACCTGCCGTGCCCTCGCCCTGAAACCCAAGTCTAGCTTGTCTTCTCAGACTTCCGTCCTCACACTCCTGGCCCCGAAGTCCTCATGTTTGGCAATTCCGGACCCACAATGCAGCACTCTGCCTGCCCTCTAGAGAAAAATTATTGCCTCATGAGCTGCCCAGGCACCTTCAATGAGGATAAATCTCCACAGCACTCGACTTCACCCAAATTATATAGTCTAACCTGGGCACTAAGGCACTGTCGGACACAACCTGAGCCCGGACCTCCTGACCAACACCCGGTAAGCAGACCGCACACTGAGCACATAAAACCCGCCATGGCCTTAGGTCATCATCTCCTCCCTACCTCAGTTTTCAGGCCTCAGAACCGAGACATTATCTCCATTCACTGCCCAGGGGTGAGTGTGATGCAGAAATCAGAACACATCCTTATCCATGGTAAGAAACCTATTGGTTGGCACGTCGTCCAACGTTCAGTGTAGGAGAAAACAGCATTCACCCTGAGGCCCCGCACATTCTTGAGTGCGACAAGGGCATAAACACGCATTGTGACCCTCAGCATGAGTCCTGTCCTCTAGTAAGTCCGCTCAGGGACTGGACCATTAGATGTCATAATGGGCTTGATATGTCCCTAGGCCCCAATTTTTAACCAGATTTCTAATTATCCAGTGACCCCCCCCCCCAGGGCTCTACTCTGGAATCCCTCATTTGGTGGGACACCTGATTGTAAAAAGAAAACAACTTCAAAAAAAAAAAAAAAAAACGGACTTCTTCCATCCCACAGAGTGACCCCAAACGCTTTGGACTGGGCCAAACCACCAGGGAGTAAGACTCGTCCATTTCCCATGAAGTCACCCAGAAATTTCACGACCATGAGTGACACGATATCCAGAAACAAAAACTTGAGCAAGAGCCTCACACTCGCCCTTTTCTCAAATCCCGAAATGTCCTCCTCATGGTCTGTAGATAAGTCCTGCCATACGTATGACCAGAAACATAAGCCAAGTTTGTGTTTTCAGACAACTGTCCAAACAGCCCTGGCCTACACAACCTACAGGCTCAGGCCCCTGGAGCCAAACCTGAGGACTGTACTTGCCCTCTCCAAGGGAATTTTGTGTGCCCATTCCAATGGCCACATCCCTTCTAATAGGATAAACCTCCAAAGTCCCTGATCCATCTCATTAGCGGCGGCTTCCCAGGTAAAACAGGGGCAATCTGAGCCCATCTGAGCACCTACCTGTACTCAGACCCATAGACAGATGTCCCCAGTGGTAAAAAGGAAAGAAAGGCCCCTAGGCACTAATCATATCCATTGCTTTGGTTTCCAGGCATCTCTACTCAGAGGCCTGGATTTCAAAACCAGCATATGGCTGTTTCTTGACTCACCCATCTGAAAACATATCATCTACCCATGGGAAACTTGCACGTTGGAGCTGTGTCAAAGCCTCTGTTTAGGAGAACCCTTCAGGGCCCCAGTGCCACCGCTTCATTCCAAGGTCTCCATAGACCCAAAAGCACATTAGGACCCATCCATAGGAGAGTCCATTTCAACTCAGCCTCCTCGGTTGCTCCCCCAGATCCAGCAGATCTAACCTGTCTTGTTTCTAGGAGACATTGGAATGCGAGGTGGGCTACCAAGCCATGCATCCTTAGAACCCTGCTCAGAATCATTGGCCTGGAGCCAAACAACAGGTCTCAATTGTCCTGCAGAAGACACTTTGCAGTTTGGAGCTTCTCACAAATCCCATCTTGGGAAAACCCCCATGGCCTCGTGATGCCGCCCCTTCGTGAAGGGGCCATCAGGGACAGAAACACCAACTTGAGCGATCGTCTGTGCCTCGCCCTGACTTCAGATGCACGAGATCTCGATTCAGGTCTGTAGATTGTGCCATCGCTGATACAAAAATCCAGAGACAAAAACCTGAGCAAGCGCCTCAGACTCGCACTTTCTTCATATCCTGAAGAGTTCTTCTCATGGTTTTTAGATCGGGCCTGCCATACCTACATCCCACACCTAAGCTGAGTTTGTGTTTTCAGACTTCTGTCCTCAAAGTCCAGGGCCACACACCGTCCAGGCTGGGGCCCCTGGAGCCACACATTAGGACTGTGCTTACCAATTCATGTGAATTCTGCCCATTCCATTGTCCATAATCGTACAAATTAGGAGAAACCTCCAAAGTCCCTGAGGCCATCCCAATCGTGTAGGTCGCCCGGAACAAACAAGGGCTGTCTGACACCAGCTGATAATCTACCTCCACTCATACCATAAATGGATGTCCCCAGAGGAGAAGATTGAACCAGACAGGACCCTAGGCCATAATAGGATCCATTGCCTTGGTTTACAGGCATGTCTCCTCAAAAGCCTGATTCCAATACGAGCATAGGGGTTTTGGTGAGGCACCCAGCAGAACTCATCTCGTCTCCACAAGGAAACCTGTGAATGGGAGCCATGTCTAAAGCATAGGAGAGTACTTCAGGGTCCCGGTGCCACCGCCCCATTCCAAGGACCTCAGGGACACAAAAACACATTAGGACCCATCCTCAGGAAAGTCCATTTCAACTCAGCCACCCCGGTTGCTCCCGCAGAGCCATCAGATCTAAACTGTCTTGTTGCTAGGAGACAATTGGAATGCGAGGCGGGCTTCCCAGGCATCCACCCTCGAACGGTTCTCTGGAGTCATTCCATATGGGATGTCCTGGAGCTGTGCAACAGGTCTCAATTGTCCCACAGAAGGAATCCTTGAAGGGGGCATCCCACACCTCCCATTGTGGGAAAACCTCAATGGCCTCGAGATTCCACTCCCTTCATGAAGCGGCCGTCATGCACGGAAACTCCATCCTGAGCCAACGTCTGATCCTCGCCCTGAATTCAGATGCATGAGTATTGGTTCAGATCTGCAGGGGGTACCTGCCGTGCCCTCGCCCTGAAACCCAAGTCTAGCTTGTCTTCTCAGACTTCCGTCCTGACACTCCTGGCCCCGAAGTCCTCATGTTTGGCAATTCCGGACCCACAATGCAGCACTCTGCCTGCCCTCTAGAGAAAAATTATTGCCTCATGAGCTGCCCAGGCACCTTCAATGAGGATAAATCTCCACAGCACTCAACTTCACCCAAATTATATAGTCTAACCTGGGCACTAAGGCACTGTCGGACACAACCTGAGCCCGGACCTCCTGACCAACACACGGTAAGCAGACTGCACACTGAGCACATAAAACCCGCCATGGCCTTAGGTCATCATCTCCTCCCTACCTCAGTTTTCAGGCCTCAGAACCGAGACATTATCTCCAATCACTGCCCAGGGGTGAGTGTGATGCAGAAATCAGAACACCTCCTTATCCATGGTAAGAAACCTATTGGGTGGCACGTCGTCCAACGTTCAGTGTAGGAGAAAACAGCATTCACCCTGAGGCCCCGCACATTCTTGAGTGCGACAAGGGCATAAACACGCATTTTGACCCTCAGCATGAGTCCTGTCCTCTAGTAAGTCCGCTCAGGGACTGGACCATTAGATGTCATAATGGGCTTGATATGTCCCTAGGCTCCAATTTTTAACCAGATTTCTAATTGTCCAATGACCCCCCCCCCAGGGCTCTACTCTGGAATCCCTCATTTGGTGGGACACCTGAGTGTAAAAAGAAAACAACATCAAAAAAAAAAAAAAAACGGACTTCTTCCATCCCACAGAGTGACCCCAAACGCTTTGGACTGGGCCAAACCACCAGGGAGTAAGACTCGTCCATTTCCCATGAAGTCACCCAGATATTTCACGACCATGAGTGACACGATATCCAGAGACAAAAACTTGAGCAAGAGCCTCACACTCGCCCTTTTCTCAAATCCCGAAATGTCCTCCTCATGGTCTGTAGATAAGTCCTGCCATACGTATGACCAGAAACATAAGCCAAGTATGTGTTTTCAGACAACTGTCCAAACAGCCCTGGCCTACACAACCTACAGGCTCAGGCCCCTGGAGCCAAACCTGAGGACTGTACTTGCCCTCTCCAAGGGAATTTTGTGTGCCCATTCCAATGGCCACATCCCTTCTTATAGGATAAACCTCCAAAGTCCCTGATCCATCTCAATAGTGGTGGCTTCCCAGGTAAAACAGGGGCAATCTGAGCCCATCTGAGCACCTACCTGTACTCAGACCCATAGACAGATGTCTCCAGAGGTAAAAAGGAAAGAACAGGCCCCTAGGCACTAATCATATCCATTGCTTGGTTTCCAGGCATCTCTACTCAGAGGCCTGGATTTCAAAACCAGCATATGGCTGTTTCTTGACTCACCCATCAGAAAACATCTCATCTACCCATGGGAAACTTGCACGTTGGAGCTGTGTCAAAGCCTCTGTTTAGGAGAACCCTTCAGGGCCCCAGTGCCACCGCTTCATTCCAAGGTCTCCATAGACCCAAAAGCACATTAGGACCCATCCATAGGAGAGTCCATTTCAACTCAGCCTCCTCGGTTGCTCCCCCAGATCCAGCAGATCTAACCTGTCTTGTTTCTAGGAGACAATTGGAATGCGAGGTGGGCTACCAAGCCATGCATCTTTAGAACTCTGCTCAGAATTATTGGCCTGGAGCCAAACAACAGGTCTCAATTGTCCTGCAGAAGACACTTTGCAGTTTGGATCTTCTCACAAATCCCATCTTGGGAAAACCCCCATGGCCTCGTGATGCGGCCCCTTCGTGAAGGGGCCATCAGGGACAGAAACACCAACTTGAGCGATTGTCTGAGCCTCGCCCTGACTTCAGATGCACGAGATCTCGATTCAGGTCTGTAGATTGTGCCATCGCTGATACAAAATCCAGAGACAAAAACCTGAGCAAGCGCCTCAGACTCGCACTTTCTTCATATCCTGAAGAGTTCTTCTCATGGTTTGTAGATCGGGCCTGCCATACCTACATCCCCACACCTAAGCTGAGTTTGTGTTTTCAGACTTCTGTCCTCAAAGTCCAGGGCCACACACCGTCCAGGCTGGGGCCCCTGGAGCCACACATTAGGACTCTGCCTACCAATTCATGGGAATTCTGCCCATTCCATTGTCCATAATCGTACAAATTAGGAGAAACCTCCAAAGTCCCTGAGGCCATCCCAATCGTGTAGGTCGCCCGGAACAAACAAGGGCTGTCTGACACCAGCTGATAATCTACCTCCACTCATACCATAAATGGATGTCCCCAGAGGAGAAGATTGAACCAGACAGGACCCTAGGCCATAATAGGATCCATTGCCTTGGTTTACAGGCATGTCTCCTCAAAAGCCTGATTCCAATACGAGCATAGCGGTTTTGGTGAGGCACCCAGCAGAACTCATCTCGTCTCCACAAGGAAACCTGTGAATGGGAGCCATGTCCAAAGCATAGGAGAGTACTTCAGGGTCCCGGTGCCACCGCCCCATTCCAAGGCCCTCAGGGACACAAAAACACATTAGGACCCATCCTCAGGAAAGTCCATTTCAACTCAGCCACCCAGGTTGCTCCCGCAGAGCCATCAGATCTAAACTGTCTTGTTGCTAGGAGACAATTGGAATGCGAGGCGGGCTTCCCAGGCATCCACCCTCGAACGGTGCTCTGGAGTCATTCCATATGGGATGTCCTGGAACTGTGCAACAGGTCTCAATTGTCCCACAGAAGGAATCCTTGAAGGGGGCATCCCACAACTCCCAACGTGGGAAACCTCAATGGCCTCGAGATTCCGCTCCCTTCATGAAGCGGCGGTCATGCACGGAAACTCCAACCTGAGCCAACGTCTGATCCTCGCCCTGAATTCAGATGCATGAGTATTGGTTCAGATCTGCAGGGGGTAACTGCCGTGCCCTCGCCCTGAAACCCAAGTCTAGCTTGTCTTCTCAGACTTCCGTCCTCACACTCCTGGCCCCGAAGTCCTCATGTTTGGCAATTCCGGACCCACAATGCAGCACTCTGCCTGCCCTCTAGAGAAAAATTATTGCCTCATGAGCTGCCCAGGCACCTTCAATGAGGATAAACCTCCACAGCACTCGACTTCACCCAAATTATATAGTCTAACCTGGGCACTAATGCACTGTCGGACACAACCTGAGCCCGGACCTCCTGACCAACACCCGGAAAGCAGACCGCACACTGAGCACATAAAACCTGCCATGGCCTTAGGTCATCATCTCTTCCCTACCTCAGTTTTCAGGCCTCAGAACCGAGACATTATCTCCAATCACTGCCCAGGGGTGAGTGTGATGCAGAAATCAGAACACCTCCTTATCCATGGTAAGAAACCTATTGGGTGGCACGTCGTCCAACGTTCAGTGTAGGAGAAAACAGCATTCACCCTGAGGCCCCGCACATTCTTGAGTGCGACAAGGGCATAAACACGCATTGTGACCCTCAGCATGAGTCCTGTCCTCTAGTAAGTCCGCTCAGGGACTGGACCATTAGATGTCATAATGGGCTTGATATGTCCCTAGGCCCCAATTTTTAACCAGATTTCTAATTGTCCAGTGACCCCCCCCCCCAGGGCTCTACTCTGGAATCCCTCATTTGGTGGGACACCTGAGTGTAAAAAGAAACAACATCAAAAAAAAAAAAAAAACGGACTTCTTCCATCCCACAGAGTGACCCCAAACGCTTTGGACTGGGCCAAACCACCAGGGAGTAAGACTCGTCCATTTCCCATGAAGTCACCCAGAAATTTCACGACCATGAGTGACACGATATCCAGAGACAAAAACTTGAGCAAGAGCCTCACATTCGCCCTTTTCTCAAATCCCGAAATGTCCTCCTCATGGTCTGTAGATAAGTCCTGCCATATGTATGACCAGAAACATAAGCCAAGTTTGTGTTTTCAGACAACTGTCCAAACAGCCCTGGCCTACACAACCTACAGGCTCAGGCCCCTGGAGCCAAACCTGAGGACTGTACTTGCCCTCTCCAAGGGAATTTTGTGTGCCCATTCCAATGGCCACATCCCTTCTAATAGGATAAACCTCCAAAGTCCCTGATCCATCTCATTAGCGGCGGCTCCCCAGGTAAAACAGGGGCAATCTGAGCCCATCTGAGCACCTACCTGTACTCAGACCCATAGACAGATGTCCCCAGAGGTAAAAAGGAAAGAACAGGCCCCTAGGCACTAAGCATATCCATTGCTTTGGTTTCCAGGCATCTCTACTCAGAGACCTGGATTTCAAAACCGGCATATGGCTGTTTCTTGACTCACCCATCAGAAAACATCTCATCTACCCATGGGAAACTTGCACGTTGGAGCTGTGTCAAAGCCTCTGTTTAGGAGAACCCTTCAGGGCCCCAGTGCCACCGCTTCATTCCAAGGTCTCCATAGACACAAAAGCACATTAGGACCCATCCATAGGAGAGTCCATTTCAACTCAGCATCCTCGGTTGCTCCCCCAGATCCAGCAGATCTAACCTGTCTTGTTTCTAGGAGACAATTGGAATGCGAGGTGGGCTACCAAGCCATGCATCCTTAGAACCCTGCTCAGAATCATTGGCCTGGAGCCAAACAACAAGTCTCAATTGTCCTGCAGAAGACACTTTGCAGTTTGGAGCTTCTCACAAATCCCATCTTGGGAAAACCCCCATGGCCTCGTGATGCCGCCCCTTCGGGAAGGGGCCAACAGGGACAGAAACAACAACTTGAGCGATCGTCTGTGCCTCGCCCTGACTTCAGATGCACGAGATATCAATTGAGGTCTGTAGATTGTGCTATCGCTGATACAAAAATCCAGAGACAAAAACCTGAGCTAGCGCCTCAGACTCGCACTTTCTTCATATCCTGAAGAGTTCTTCTCATGGTTTGTAGATCGGGCTTCCCATACCTACATCCCCACACCTAAGCTGAGTTTGTGTTTTCAGACTTCTGTCCTCAAAGTCCAGGGCCACACACCGTCCAGGCTGGGGCCCCTGGAGCCACACATTAGGACTGTGCCTACCAATTCATGGGAATTCTGCCCATTCCATTGTCCATAATCGTACAAATTAGGAGAAACCTCCAAAGTCCCTGAGGCCATCCCAATCGTGTAGGTCGCCCGGAACAAACAAGGGCTGTCTGACACCAGCTGATAATCTACCTCCACTCATACCATAAATGGATGTCCCCAGAGGAGAAGATTGAACCATACAGGACCCTAGGCCATAATAGGATCCATTGCCTTGGTTTACAGGCATGTCTCCTCAAAAGCCTGATTCCAATACGAGCATAGGGGTTTTGGTGAGGCACCCAGCAGAACTCATCTCGTCTCCACAAGGAAACCTGTGCATGGGAGCCATGTCCAAAGCATAGGAGAGTACTTCAGGGTCCCGGTGCCACCGCCCCATTCCAAGGCCCTCATGGACACAAAAACACATTAGGACCCATTCTCAGGAAAGTCCATTTCAACTCAGCCACCCCGGTTGCTCCCGCAGAGCCATCAGATCTAAACTGTCTTGTTGCTAGGAGACAATTGGAATGCGAGTCGGGCTTCCCAGGCATCCACCCTCGAACGGTGCTCTGGAGTCATTCCATATGGGATATCCTGGAGCTGTCCAACAGGTCTCAATTGTCCCGCAGAAGGAATCCTTGAAGGGGCATCCTACAACTCCCAACGTGGGAAAACCTCAATGGCCTCGAGATTCCGCTCCCTTCATGAAGCGGCCGTCATGCACGGAAACTCCAACCTGAGCCAACGTCTGATCCTCGCCCTGAATTCAGTTGCATGAGTATTGGTTCAGATCTGCAGGGGGTACCTGCCGTGCCCTCGCCCTGAAACCCAAGTCTAGCTTGTCTTCTCAGACTTCCGTCCTCACACTCCTGGCCCCGAAGTCCTCATGTTTGGGAATTCCGGACCCACAATGCAGCACTCTGCCTGCCCTCTAGAAAAAATACATTGCCTCATGAGCTGGCCAGGCACCTTCAATGAGGATAAACCTCCACAGCACTCGACATCACCCAAATTATATAGTCTAACCTGGGCACTAATGCACTGTCGGACACAACCTGAGCCCGGACCTCCTGACCAACACCCGGAAAGCAGACCGCACACTGAGCACATAAAACCCGCCATGGCCTTAGGTCATCATCTCTTCCCTACCTCAGTTTTCAGGCCTCAGAACCGAGACATTATCTCCAATCACTGCCCAGGGGTGAGTGTGATGCAGAAATCAGAACACCTCCTTACCCATGGTAAGAAAACTTGTGGTTGGCACGTTGTCCAACGTTCAGTGTAGGAGAAACCAGCATTCACCCTGAGGCCCCGCCCATTCTTGAGTGCGACAAGGGCATAAACACGCATTGTGACCCTCAGCATGAGTCCTGTCCTCTAGTAAGTCCGCTCAGGGACTGGACCATTAGATGTCATAATGGGCTTGATATGTCCCTAGGCCCCAATTTTTAACCAGATTTCTGATTGTCCAGTCACCCCCCCCCAGGGCTCTACTCTGGAATCCCTCATTTGGTGGGACACCTGAGGTTAAAAAGAAAACAATATAAAAAAAAAAAAAACGGACTTCTTCCATCCCACAGAGTGACCCCAAACGCTTTGGGCTGGGCCAAACCACCAGGGAGTAAGACTCGTCCATTTCCCATGAAGTCACCCAGAAATTTCACGACCATGAGTGACACGATATCCAGAGACAAAAACTTGAGCAAGAGCCTCACACTCGCCCTTTTCTCAAATCCCGAAATGTCCTCCTCATGGTCTGTAAATAAGTCCTGCCATACGAATGACCAGAACATAAGCCAAGTTTGTGTTTTCAGACAACTGTCCAAACAGCCCTGGCCTACACAACCTACAGGCTCAGGCCCCTGGAGCCAAACCTGAGGACTGTACTTGCCCTCTCCAAGGGAATTTTGTGTGCCCATTCCAATGGCCACATCATTTCTAATAGGATAAACCTCCAAAGTCCCTGATCCATCTCATTAGTGGTGGCTTCCCAGTTAAAACAGGGGCAATCTGAGCCCATCTGAGCACCTACCTGTACTCAGACCCATAGACAGATGTCCCCAGAGGTAAAAAGGAAAGAACAGGCCCCTAGGCACTAATCATATCCATTGCTTTGGTTTCCAGGCATCTCTACTCAGAGGCCTGGATATCAAAACCAGCATATGGCTGTTTCTTGACTCACCCATCAGAAAACATCTCATCTACCCATGGGAAACTTGCACGTTGGAGCTATGTCAAAGCCTCTGTTTAGGAGAACCCTTCAGGGCCCCAGTGCCACCGCTTCATTCCAAGGTCTCCATAGACACAAAAGCACATTAGGACCCATCCATAGGAGAGTCCATTTCAACTCAGCCTCCTCGGTTGCTCCCCCAGATACAGCAGATCTAACCTGTCTTGTTTCTAGGAGACAATTGGAATGCGAGGTGGGCTACCAAGCCATGCATCCTTAGAACCCTGCTCAGAATCATTGGCCTGGAGCCAAACAACAGGTCTCAATTGTCCTGCAGAAGACACTTTGCAGTTTGGAGCTTCTCACAAATCCCATCTTGGGAAAACCCCCATGGCCTCGTGATGCCGCCCCTTCGTGAAGGGGCCATCAGGGACAGCAACACCAACTTGAGCGATCGTCTGTGCCTCGCCCTGACTTCAGATGCACGAGATCTCGATTCAGGTCTGTAGATTGTGCTATCGCTGATACAAAAATCCAGAGACAAAAACCTGAGCAAGCGCCTCAGACTCGCACTTTCTTCATATCCTGAAGAGTTCTTCTCATGGTTTTTAGATCGGGCCTGCCATACCTACATCCCCACACCTAAGCTGAGTTTGTGTTTTCAGACTTCTGTCCTCAAAGTCCAGGGCCACACACCGTCCAGGCTGGGGCCCCTGGAGCCACACATTAGGACTGTGCCTACCAATTCATGGGAATTCTGCCCATTCCATTGTCCATAATCGTACAAATTAGGAGAAACCTCCAAAGTCCCTGAGGCCATCCCAATCGTGTAGGTCGCCCGGAACAAACAAGGGCTGTCTGACACCAGCTGATAATCTACCTCCACTCATACCATAAATGGATGTCCCCAGAGGAGAAGATTGAACCAGACAGGACCCTAGGCCATAATAGGATCCATTGCCTTGGTTTACAGGCATGTCTCCTCAAAAGCCTGAATCCAATACGAGCATAGGGGTTTTGGTGAGGCACCCAGCAGAACTCATCTCGTCTCCACAAGGAAACCTGTGAATGGGAGCCATGTCCAAAGCATAGGAGAGTACTTCAGGGTCCCGGTGCCACCGCCCCATTCCAAGGACCTCAGGGACACAAAAACACATTAGGACCCATCCTCAGGAAAGTCCATTTCAACTCAGCCACCCCGGTTGCTCCCGCAGAGCCATCAGATCTAAACTGTCTTGTTGCTAGGAGACAATTGGAATGCGAGGCGGGCTTCCCAGGCATCCACCCTCGAACGGTGCTCTGGAGTCATTCCATATGGGATGTCCTGGAGCTGTGCAACAGGTCTCAATTGTCCCACAGAAGGAATCCTTGAAGGGGGCATCCCACAACTCCCAACGTGGGAAAACCTCAATGGCCTCGAGATTCCGCTCCCTTCATGAAGCGGCCGTCATGCACGGAAACTCCAACCTGAGCCAACGTCTGATCCTCGCCCTGAATTCAGATGCATGAGTATTGGTTCAGATCTGCAGGGGGTACCTGCCGTGCCCTCGCCCTGAAACCCAAGTCTAGCTTGTCTTCTCAGACTTCCGTCCTCACACTCCTGGCCCCGAAGTCCTCATGTTTGGCAATTCCGGACCCACAATGCAGCACTCTCCCTGCCCTCTAGAGAAAAATTATTGCCTCATGAGCTGCCCAGGCACCTTCAATGAGGATAAACCTCCACAGCACTCGACTTCACCCAAATTATATAGTCTAACCTGGGCACTAATGCACTGTCGGACACAACCTGAGCCCGGACCTCCTGACCAACACCCGGAAAGCAGACCGCACACTGAGCACATAAAACCCGCCATGGCCTTAGGTCATCATCTCTTCCCTACCTCAGTTTTCAGGCGTCAGAACCGAGACATTATCTCCAATCACTGCCCAGGGGTGAGTGTGATGTAGAAATCAGAACACCTCCTTATCCATGGTAAGAACCTATTGGTTGGCACGTCGTCCAACGTTCAGTGTAGGAGAAACCAGCATTCACCCTGAGGCCCCGCACATTCTTAAGTGCGACAAGGGCATCAACACGCATTGTGACCCTCAGCATGAGTCCTGACCTCTAGTAAGTCTGCTCAGGGACTGGACCATTAGATGTCATAATGGGCTTGATATGTCCCTAGGCCCCAATTTTTAACCAGATTTCTGATTGTCCAGTCACCCCCCCCCCCCAGGGCTCTACTCTGGAATCCCTCATTTGGTGGGATACCTGAGGTTAAAATAAAACAACATCAAAAAAAAAAAAAAAGGACTTCTTCCATCCCACAGAGTGACCCCAAACGCTTTGGACTGGGCCAAACCACCAGGGAGTAAGACTCGTCCATTTCCCATGAAGTCACCCAGAAATTTCACGACCATGAGTGACACGATATCCAGAGACAAAAACTTGAGCAAGAGCCTCACACTCGCCCTTTTCTCAAATCCCGAAATGTCCTCCTCATGGTCTGTAGATAAGTCCTGCCATACGTATGACCAGAAACATAAGCCAAGTTTGTGTTTTCAGACAACTGTCCAAACAGCCCTGGCCTACACAACCTACAGGCTCAGGCCCCTGGAGCCAAACCTGAGGACTGTACTTGCCCTCTCCAAGGGAATTTTGTGTGCCCATTCCAATGGCCACATCCTTCCAATAGGATAAACCTCCAAAGTCCCTGATCCATCTCATTAGTGTTGGCTTCCCAGGTAAAACAGGGGCAATCTGAGTCCATCCTAGCACCTACCTGTACTCAGACCCATAGACAGATGTCCCCAGAGGTAAAAAGGAAAGAACAGGCCCCTAGGCACTAAGCATATCCATTGCTTTGGTTTCCAGGCATCTCTCCTCAGAGGCCTGGATTTCAAAACCAGCATATGGCTGTTTCTTGACTCACCCATCAGAAAACATCTCATCTACCCATGGGAAACTTGCACGTTGGAGCTGTGTCAAAGCCTCTGTTTAGGAGAACCCTTCAGGGCCCCAGTGCCACCGCTTCATTCCAAGGTCTCCATAGACAAAAAAGCACATTAGGACCCATCCATAGGAGAGTCCATTTCAACTCAGCCTCCTCGGTTGCTCCCCCAGATCCAGCAGATCTAACCTGTCTTGTTTCTAGGAGACAATTGGAATGCGAGGTGGGCTACCAAGCCATGCATCCTTAGAACCCTGCTCAGAATCATTGGCCTGGAGCCAAACAACAGGTCTCAATTGTCCTGCAGAAGACACTTTGCAGTTTGGAGCTTCTCACAAATCCCATCTTGGGAAAACCCCCATGGCCTCGTGATGCCGCCCCTTCGTGAAGGGGCCATCAGGGACAGCAACACCAACTTGAGCGATCGTCTGTGCCTCGCCCTGACTTCAGATGCACGAGATCTCGATTCAGGTCTGTAGATTGTGCTATCGCTGATACAAAAATCCAGAGACAAAAACGTGAGCAAGCGCCTCAGACTCGCACTTTCTTCATATCCTGAAGAGTTCTTCTCATGGTTTGTAGATCGGGCCTGCCATACCTACATCCCCACACCTACGCTAAGTTTGTGTTTTCAGACTTCTGTCCTCAAAGTCCAGGGCCACACACCGTCCAGGCTGGGGCCCCTGGAGCCACACATTAGGACTGTGCCTACCAATTCATGGGAATTCTGCCCATTTCATTGTCCATAATCATACAAATTAGGAGAAACCAGCAAAGTCCCTGAGGCCATCCCAATCGTGTAGGTCGCCCGGAACAAACAAGGGCTGTCTGACACCAGCTGATAATCTACCTCCACTCATACCATAAATGGATGTCCCCAGAGGAGAAGATTGAACCAGACAGGACCCTAGGCCATAATAGGATCCATTGCCTTGATTTATAGGCATGTCTCCTCAAAAGCCTGATTCCAATACGAGCATAGGTGTTTTGGTGAGGCACCCAGCAGAACTCATCTCGTCTCCACAAGGAAAGCTGTGAATGGGAGCCATGTCCAAAACATAGGAGAGTACTTCAGGGTCCCGGTGCCACCGCCCCATTCCAAGGCCCTCAGGGACACAAAAACACATTAGGACCCATCCTCAGGAAAGTCCATTTCAACTCAGCCACCCCGGTTGCTCCCGCAGAGCCATCAGATCTAAACTGTCTTGTTACTAGGAGACAATTGGAATGCGAGGCGGGCTTCCCAGGCATCCACCCTCGAACGGTGCTCTGGAGTCATTCCATATGGGATGTCCTGGAGCTGTGCAACAGGTCTCAATTGTCCCACAGAAGGAATCCTTGAAGGGGGCATCCCACAACTCCCAACGTGGGAAAACCTCAATGGCCTCGAGTTTCCGCTCCCTTCATGAAGCGGCCGTCATGCACGGAAACTCCAACCTGAGCCATCGTTTGATCCTCGCCCTGAATTCAGATGCATGAGTATTGGTTCAGATCTGCAGGGGGTACCTGCCGTGCCCTCGCCCTGAAACCCAAGTCTAGCTTGTCTTCTCAGACTTCAGTCCTCACACTCCTGGCCCCGAAGTCCTCATGTTTGGCAATTCCGGACCCACAATGCAGCACTCTGCCTGCCCTCTAGAGAAAAATTATTGCCTCATGAGCTGCCCAGGAAACTTCAATGAGGATAAACCTCCACAGCACTCGACTTCACCCAAATTATATAGTCTAACCTGGGCACTAATGCACTGTCGGACACAACCTGAGCCCGGACCTCCTGACCAACACCCGGTAGCAGACCGCACACTGAGCACATAAAACCCGCCATGGCCTTAGGTCATCATCTCTTCCCTACCTCAGTTTTCAGGCCTCAGAACCGAGACATTATCTCCAATCACTGCCCAGGGGTGAGTGTGATGCAGAAATCAGAACACCTCCTTACCCATGGTAAGAAACCTATTGGTTGGCACGTCGTCCAACGTTCAGTGTAAGAGAAAACAGCATTCACCCTGAGGCCCCGCACATTCTTGAGTGCGACAAGGGCATAAACACGCATTGTGACCCTCAGCATGAGTCCTGTCCTCTAGTAAGTCCGCTCAGGGACTGGACCATTAGATGTCATAATGGGCTTGATATGTCCCTAGGCCCCAATTTTTAACCAGATTTCTAATTGTCCAGTGACCCCCCCCCCAGGGATGTACTCTGTAATCTCTCATTTGGTGGGACACCTGAGTGTAAAAAGAAAACATCAAAAAAAAAAAAAAAAAAACGGACTTCTTCCATCCCACAGAGTGACCCCAAACGCTTTGGACTGGGCCAAACCACCAGGGAGTAAGACTCGTCCATTTCCCATGAAGTCACCCAGAAATTTCACGACCATGAGTGACACGATATCCAGAGACAAAAACTTGAGCAAGAGCCTCACACTCGCCCTTTTCTCAAATCCCGAAATGTCCTCCTCATGGTCTGTAGATAAGTCCTGCCATACGTATGACCAGAAACATAAGCCAAGTTTGTGTTTTCAGACAACTGTCCAAACAGCCCTGGCCTACACAACCTACAGGCTCAGGCCCCTGGAGCCAAACCTGAGGACTGTACTTGCCCTCTCCAAGGGAATTTTGTGTGCCCATTCCAATGGCCACATCCCTTCAAATAGGATAAACCTCTAAGTCCATAATCCATCTCATTAGCGGTGGCTTTCCAGGTAAAACAGGGGCAATCTGAGCCCATCTGAGCACCTACCTGTACTCAGACCCATAGACAGATGTCCCCAGAGGTAAAAAGGAAAGAACAGGCCCCTAGGCACTAAGCATATCCATTGCTTTGGTTTCCAGGCATCTCTCCTCAGAGGCCTGGATTTCAAAACCAGCATATGGCTGTTTCTTGACTCACCCATCAGAAAACATCTCATCTACCCATGGGAAACTTGCACGTTGGAGCTGTGTCAAAGCCTCTGTTTAGGAGAACCCTTCAGGGCCCCAGTGCCACCGCTTCATTCCAAGGTCTCCATAGACACAAAAGCACATTAGGACCCATCCATAGGAGAGTCCATTTCAACTCAGCATCCTCGGTTGCTCCCCCAGATCCAGCAGATCTAACCTGTCTTGTTTCTAGGAGACAATTGGAATGCGAGGTGGGCTACCAAGCCATGCATCCTTAGAACCCTGCTCAGAATCATTGGCCTGGAGCCAAACAACAGGTCTCAATTGTCCTGCAGAAGACACTTTGCAGTTTGGAGCTTCTCACAAATCCCATCTTGGGAAAACCCCCATGGCCTCGTGATGCCGCCCCTTCGTGAAGGGGCCATCAGGGACAGAAACACCAACTTGAGCGATCGTCTGTGCCTCGCCCTGACTTCAGATGCACGAGATCTCGATTCAGGTCTGTAGATTGTGCTATCGCTGATACAAAAATCCAGAGACAAAAACGTGAGCAAGCGCCTCAGACTCGCACTTTCTTCATATCCTGAAGAGTTCTTCTCATGGTTTTTAGATCGGGCCTGCCATACCTACATCCCCACACCTAAGCTAAGTTTGTGTTTTCAGACTTCTGTCCTCAAAGTCCAGGGCCACACACCGTCCAGGCTGGGGCCCCTGGAGCCACACATTAGGACTGTGCCTACCAATTCATGGGAATTCTGCCCATTCCATTGTCCATAATCGTACAAATTAGGAGAAACCTCCAAAGTCCCTGAGGCCATCCCAATCGTGTAGGTCGCCCGGAACAAACAAGGGCTGTCTGACACCAGCTGATAATCTACCTCCACTCATACCATAAATGGATGTCCCCAGAGGAGAAGATTGAACCAGACAGGACCCTAGGCCATAATAGGATCCATTGCCTTGATTTATAGGCATGTCTCCTCAAAAGCCTGATTCCAATACGAGCATAGGGGTTTTGGTGAGGCACCCAGCAGAACTCATCTCGTCTCCACAAGGAAACCTGTGAATGGGAGCCATGTCCAAAACATAGGAGAGTACTTCAGGGTCCCGGTGCCACCGCCCCATTCCAAGGCCCTCAGGGACACAAAAACACATTAGGACCCATCCTCAGGAAAGTCCATTTCAACTCAGCGACCCCGGTTGCTCCCGCAGAGCCATCAGATCTAAACTGTCTTGTTACTAGGAGACAATTGGAATGCGAGGCGGGCTTCCCAGGCATCCACCCTCGAACGGTGCTCTGGAGTCATTCCATATGGGATGTCCTGGAGCTGTGCAACAGGTCTCAATTGTCCCACAGAAGGAATCCTTGAAGGGGGCATCCCACAACTCCCAACGTGGGAAAACCTCAATGGCCTCGAGTTTCCGCTCCCTTCATGAAGCGGCCGTCATGCACGGAAACTCCAACCTGAGCCATCGTTTGATCCTCGCCCTGAATTCAGATGCATGAGTATTGGTTCAGATCTGCAGGGGGTACCTGCCGTGCCCTCGCCCTGAAACCCAAGTCTAGCTTGTCTTCTCAGACTTCAGTCCTCACACTCCTGGCCCCGAAGTCCTCATGTTTGGCAATTCCGGACCCACAATGCAGCACTCTGCCTGCCCTCTAGAGAAAAATTATTGCCTCATGAGCTGCCCAGGCACCTTCAATGAGGATAAACCTCCACAGCACTCGACTTCACCCAAATTATATAGTCTAACCTGGGCACTAATGCACTGTCGGACACAACCTGAGCCCGGACCTCCTGACCAACACCCGGTAGCAGACCGCACACTGAGCACATAAAACCCGCCATGGCCTTAGGTCATCATCTCTTCCCTACCTCAGTTTTCAGGCCTCAGAACCGAGACATTATCTCCAATCACTGCCCAGGGGTGAGTGTGATGCAGAAATCAGAACACCTCCTTACCCATGGTAAGAAACCTATTGGTTGGCACGTCGTCCAACGTTCAGTGTAAGAGAAAACAGCATTCACCCTGAGGACCCGCACATTCTTGAGTGCGACAAGGGCATAAACACGCATTGTGACCCTCAGCATGAGTCCTGTCCTCTAGTAAGTCCGCTCAGGGACTGGACCATTAGATGTCATAATGGGCTTGATATGTCCCTAGGCCCCAATTTTTAACCAGATTTCTAATTGTCCAGTGACCCCCCCCCCAGGGCTCTACTCTGTAATCTCTCATTTGGTGGGACACCTGAGTGTAAAAAGAAAACATCAAAAAAAAAAAAAACGGACTTCTTCCATCCCACAGAGTGACCCCAAACGCTTTGGACTGGGCCAAAACACCAGGGAGTAAGACTCGTCCATTTCCCATGAAGTCACCCAGAAATTTCACGACCATGAGTGACACGATATCCAGAGACAAAAACTTGAGCAAGAGCCTCACACTCGCCCTTTTCTCAAATCCCGAAATGTACTCCTCATGGTCTGTAGATATGTCCTGCCATACGTATGACCAGAAACATAAGCCAAGTTTGTGTTTTCAGACAACTGTCCAAACAGCCCTGGCCTACACAACCTACAGGCTCAGGCCCCTGGAGCCAAACCTGAGGACTGTACTTGCCCTCTCCAAGGGAATTTTGTGTGCCCATTCCAATGGCCACATCCCTTCTAATAGGATAAACCTCTAAGTCCATGATCCATCTCATTAGCGGTGGCTTCCCAGGTAAAACAGGGGCAATCTGAGCCCATCTGAGCACCTACCTGTACTCAGACCCATAGACAGATGTCCCCAGAGGTAAAAAGGAAAGAACAGGCCCCTAGGCACTAAGCATATCCATTGCTTTGGTTTCCAGGCATCTCTCCTCAGAGGCCTGGATTTCAAAACCAGCATATGGCTGTTTCTTGACTCACCCATCAGAAAACATCTCATCTACCCATGGGAAACTTGCACGTTGGAGCTGTGTCAAAGCCTCTGTTTAGGAGAACCCTTCAGGGCCCCAGTGCCACCGCTTCATTCCAAGGTCTCCATAGACACAAAAGCACATTAGGACCCATCCATAGGAGAGTCCATTTCAACTCAGCCTCCTCGGTTGCTCCCCCAGATCCAGCAGATCTAACCTGTCTTGTTTCTAGGAGACAATTGGAATGCGAGGTGGGCTACCAAGCCATGCATCCTTAGAACCCTGCTCAGAATCATTGGCCTGGAGCCAAACAACAGGTCTCAATTGTCCTGCAGAAGACACTTTGCAGTTTGGAGCTTCTCACAAATCCCATCTTGGGAAAACCCCCATGGCCTCGTGATGCCGCCCCTTCGTGAAGGGGCCATCAGGGACAGAAACACCAACTTGAGCGATCGTCTGTGACTCGCCCTGACTTCAGATGCACGAGATCTCGATTCAGGTCCGTAGATTGTGCTATCGCTGATACAAAAATCCAGAGACAAAAACCTGAGCAAGCGCCTCAGACTCGCACTTTCTTCATATCCTGAAGAGTTCTTCTCATGGTTTGTAGATCGGGCCTGCCATACCTACATCCCCACACCTAAGCTGAGTTTGTGTTTTCAGACTTCTGTCCTCAAAGTCCAGGGCCACACACCGTCCAGGCTGGGGCCCCTGGAGCCACACATTAGGACTGTGCCTACCAATTCATGGGAATTCTGCCCATTCCATTGTCCATAATCATACAAATTAGGAGAAACCTCCAAAGTCCCTGAGGCCATCCCAATCGTGTAGGTCGCCCGGAACAAACAAGGGCTGTCTGACACCAGCTGATAATCTACCTCCACTCATACCATAAATGGATGTCCCCAGAGGAGAAGATTGAACCAGACAGGACCCTAGGCCATAATAGGATCCATTGCCTTGGTTTACAGGCATGTCTCCTCAAAAGCCTGATTCCAATACGAGCATAGGGGTTTTGGTGAGGCACCCAGCAGAACTCATCTCGTCTCCACAAGGAAACCTGTGAATGGGAGCCATGTCCAAAACATAGGAGAGTACTTCAGGGTCCCGGTGCCACCGCCCCATTCCAAGGCCCTCAGGGACACAAAAACACATTAGGACCCATCCTCAGGAAAGTCCATTTCAACTCAGCCACCCCGGTTGCTCCCGCAGAGCCATTAGATCTAAACTGTCTGGTTGCTAGGAGACAATTGGAATGCGAGTCGGGCTTCCCAGGCATGCACCCTCGAACGGTGCTCTGGAGTCATTCCATATGCGATGTCCTGGAGCTGTCCAACAGGTCTCAATTGTCCCACAGAAGGAATCCTTGAAGGGGGCATCCCACAACTCCCAACGTGGGAAAACCTCAATGGCCTCGAGATTCCGCTCCCTTCATGAAGCGGCCGTCATGCACGGAAACTCCAACCTGAGCCAACGTCTGATCCTCGCCCTGAATTCAGATGCATGAGTATTGGTTCAGATCTGCAGGGGGTACCTGCCGTGCCCTCGCCCTGAAACCCAAGTCTAGCTTGTCTTCTCAGACTTCCGTCCTCACACTCCTGGCCCCGAAGTCCTCATGTTTGGGAATTCCGGACCCACAATGCAGCACTCTGCCTGCCCTCTAGAAAAAAATTAATGCCTCATGAGCTGCCCAGGCACCTTCAATGAGGATAAACCTCCACAGCACTCGACTTCACCCAAATTATATAGTCTAACCTGGGCACTAATGCACTGTCGGACACAACTTGAGCCAGGACCTCCTGACCAACACCCGGAAAGCAGACTTCACCCTGAGCACATAAAACCCGCCATAGCCTTAGGTCATCATCTCTTCCCTACCTCAGTTTTCAGGCCTCAGAACCGAGACATTATCTCCAATCACTGCCCAGGGTTGAGTGTGATGCAGAAATCAGAACACCTCCTTACCCATGGCAAGAAACCTATTGGTTGGCACGTCGTCCAACGTTCAGTGTAGGAGAAACCAGCATTCACCCTGAGGCCCCGCCCATTCTTGAGTGCGACAAGGGCATAAACAGGCATTGTGACCCTCAGCATGAGTCCTGTCCTCTAGTAAGTCCCCTCAGGGACTGGTCCATTAGATGTCATAATGGGCTTGATATGCCCCTAGGCCCCAATTTTTAACCAGATTTCTGATTGTCCAGTCACCCCCCCCCCAAGGCTCTACTCTGGAATCCCTCATTTGGTGGGACACCTGATGTTAAAAAGAAAACAAGATCAAAAAAAAAAAAAAAACGGACTTCTTCCATCCCACAGAGTGACCCCAAACGCTTTGGACTGGGCCAAACCACCGGGGAGTAAGACTCGTTCATTTCCCATGAAGTCACCCAGAAATTTCACGACCATGAGTGACACGATATCCAGAGACAAAAACTTGAGCAAGAGCCTCACACTCGCCCTTTTCTCAAATCCTGAAATGTCCTCCTCATGGTCTGTAGATAAGTCCTGCCATACGTATGACCAGAAACATAAGCCAAGTTTGTGTTTTCAGACAACTGTCCAAACAGCTCTGGCCTACACAACCTACAGGCTCAGGCCCCTGGAGCCAAACCTGAGGACTGTACTTGCCCTCTCCAAGGGAATTTTGTGTGCCCATTCCAATGGCCACATCCCTTCTAATAGGATAAACCTCCAAAATCCCTGATCCATCTCATTAGTGGTGGCTTCCCAGGTAAAACAGGGGCAATCTGAGCCCATCTGAGCACCTACCTGTACTCAGACCCATAGACAGATGTCCCCAGACGTAAAAAGGAAAGAACAGGCCCCTAGGCACTAATCATATCCATTGCTTTGATTTCCAGGCATCTCTACTCAGAGGCCTGGATTTCAAAACCAGCATATGGCTGTTTCTTGACTCACCCATCAGAAAACATCTCATCTACCCATGGGAAACTTGCACGTT
Source organism: Mustela nivalis (assembly GCF_964662115.1). NCBI lineage: Eukaryota > Metazoa > Chordata > Mammalia > Carnivora > Mustelidae > Mustela > Mustela nivalis. The sequence continues at coordinate 420,077 of NW_028136098.1, read as the reverse complement.
GGAGCTGTGTCAAAGCCTCTGTTTAGGAGAACCCTTCAGGGCCCCAGTGCCACCGCTTCATTCCAAGGTCTCCATAGACACAAAAGCACATTAGGACCCATCCATAGGAGAGTCCATTTCAACTCAGCCTCCTCGGTTGCTCCCCCAGATCCAGCAGATCTAACCTGTCTTGTTTCTAGGAGACAATTGGAATGCGAGGTGGGCTACCAAGCCATGCATCCTTAGAACCCTGCTCAGAATCATTGGCCTGGAGACAAACAACAGGTCTCAATTGTCCTGCAGAAGACACTTTGCAATTTGGAGCTTCTCACAAATCCCATCTTGAGAAAACCCCCATGGCCTCGTGATGCCGCCCCTTCGTGAAGGGGCCATCAGGGACAGAAACACCAACTTGAGCGATCGTCTGTGCCTCGCCCTGACTTCAGATGCACGAGATCTCGATTCAGGTCTGTAGATTGTGCCATCGCTGATACAAAAATCCAGAGACAAAAACCTGAGCAAGCGCCTCAGACTCGCACTTTCTTCATATCCTGAAGAGTTCTTCTCATGGTTTGTAGATTGGGCCTGCCATACTTACATCCCCAAACCTAAGCTGAGTTTGTGTTTTCAGACTTCTGTCCTCAAAGTCCAGGGCCACACACCGTCCAGGCTGGGGCCCCTGGAGCCACACATTAGGACTGTGCCTACCAATTCATGGGAATTCTGCCCATTCCATTGTCCATAATCGTACAAATTAGGAGAAACCTCCATAGTCCCTGAGGCCATCCCAATCGTGTATGTCGCCCGGAACAAACAAGGGCTGTCTGACACCAGCTGATAATCTACCTCCACTCATACCATAAATGGATGTCCCCAGAGGAGAAGATTGAACCAGACAGGACCCTAGGCCATAATAGGATCCATTGCCTTGGTTTACAGGCATGTCTCCTCAAAAGCCTGATTCCAATACGAGCATAGGGGTTTTGGTGAGGCACCCAGCAGAACTCATCTCGTCTCCACAAGGAAACCTGTGAATGGGAGCCATGTCTAAAGCATAGGAGAGTACTTCAGGGTCCCGGTGCCACCGCCCCATTCCAAGGACCTCAGGGACACAAAAACACATTAGGACCCATCCTCAGGAAAGTCCATTTCAACTCAGCCACCCCGGTTGCTCCCGCAGAGCCATCAGATCTAAACTGTCTTGTTGCTAGGAGACAATTGGAATGCGAGGCGGGCTTCCCAGGCATCCATCCTGGAATGGTGCTCTGGAGTCATTCCATATGGGATGTCCTGGAAATGTCCAACAGGTCTCAATTGTCCCGCAGAAGGAATCCTTGAAGGGGGCATCCCACAACTCCCAACGTGGGAAAACCTCAATGGCCTCGAGTTTCCGCTCCCTTCATGAAGCGGCCGTCATGCACGGAAACTCCAACCTGAGCCAACGTCTGATCCTCGCCCTGAATTCAGATGCATGAGTATTGGTTCAGATCTGCAGGGGGTACCTGCCGTGCCCTCACCCTGAAACCCAAGTCTAGCTTGTCTTCTCAGACTTCCGTCCTCACACTCCTGGCCCCGAAGTCCTCATGTTTGGCAATTCCGGACCCACAATGCAGCACTCTGCCTGCCCTCTAGAGAAAAATTATTGCCTCATGAGCTGCCCAGGCACCTTCAATGAGGATAAACCTCCACAGCACTCGACTTCACCCAAATTATATAGTCTAACCTGGGCACTAATGAACTGTCGGACACAACCTGAGCCCGGACCTCCTGACCAACACCCGGAAAGCAGACCGCACACTGAGCACATAAAACCCGCCATGGCCTTAGGTCATCATCTCTTCCCTACCTCAGTTTTCAGGCCTCAGAACCGAGACATTATCTCCAATCACTGCCCAGGGGTGAGTGTGATGCAGAAATCAGAACACCTCCTTACCCATGGTAAGAATCCTTGTGGTTGGCACGTCGTCCAACGTTCAGTGTAGGAGAAAACAGCATTCACCCTGAGGCCCCGCCCATTCTTGAGTGCGACAAGGGCATAAACACGCATTGTGACCCTCAGCATGAGTCCTGTCCTCTAGTAAGTCCGCTCAGGGACTGGACCATTAGATGTCATAATGGGCTTGATATGTCCCTAGGCCCCAATTTTTAACCAAATTTCTGATTGTCCAGTCACCCCCCCAAGGGCTCCACTCTGGAATCCCTCATTTGGTGGGACACCTGAGGTTAAAAAGAAAACAACATCAAAAAAAAAAAACGGACTTCTTCCATCCCACAGAGTGACCCCAAACGCTTTGGACTGTGCCAAACCACCAGGGAGTAAGACTCGTCCATTTCCCATGAAGTCTCCCAGAAATTTCACGACCATGAGTGACACGATATCCAGAGACAAAAACGTGAGCAAGAGCCTCACACTCGCCCTTTTCTCAAATCCCGAAATGTCCTCCTCATGGTCTGTAGATAAGTCCTGCCATACGTATGACCAGAATCATAAGCCAAGTTTGTGTTTTCAGACAACTGTCCAAACAGCCCTGGCCTACACAACCTACAGGCTCAGGCCCCTGGAGCCAAACCAGAGGACTGTACTTGCCCTCTCCAAGGGAATTTTGTGTGCCCATTCCAATGGCCACATCCCTTCTAATAGGATAAACCTCCAAAGTCCCTGATCCATCTCATTAGTGGTGGCTTCCCAGGTAAAACAGGGGCAATCTGAGCCCATCTGAGCACCTACCTGTACTCAGACCCATAGACAGATGTCCCCAGAGGTAAAAAGGAAAGAACAGGCCCCTAGGAACTAATCATATCCATTGCTTTGGATTCCAGGCATCTCTCCTCAGAGGCCTGGATTTCAAAACCAGCATATGGCTGTTTCTTGACTCACCCATCAGAAAACATCTCATCTACCCATGGGAAACTTGCACGTTGGAGCTGTGTCAAAGCCTCTGTTTAGGAGAACCCTTCAGGGCCCCAGTGCCACCGCTTCATTCCAAGGTCTCCATAGACACAAAAGCACATTAGGACCCATCCATAGGAGAGTCCATTTCAACTCAGCCTCCTCGGTTGCTCCCCCAGATCCAGCAGATCTAACCTGTCTTGTTTCTAGGAGACAATTGGAATGCGAGGTGGGCTACCAAGCCATGCATCCTTAGAACCCTGCTCAGAATCATTGGCCTGGAGCCAAACAACAGGTCTCAATTGTCCTGCAGAAGACAATTTGCAGTTGGGAGCTTCTCACAAATCCCATCTTGGGAAAACCCCCATGGCCTCGTGATGCCGCCCCTTCGTGAAGGGGCCATCAGGACAGAAACACCAACTTGAGCGATCGTCTGTGCCTCGCCATGACTTCAGATGCACGAGATCTCGATTCAGGTCTGTAGATTGTGCTATCGCTGATACAAAAATCCAGAGACAAAAACCTGAGCAAGCGCCTCAGACTCGCACTTTCTTCAGATCCTGAAGAGTTCTTCTCATGGTTTGTAGATCGGGCCTGCCATACCTACATCCCCACACCTAAGCTGAGTTTGTGTTTTCAGACTTCTGTCCTCAAAGTCCAGGGCCACACACCGTCCAGGCTGGGGCCCCTGGAGCCACACATTAGGACTGTGCCTACCAATTCATGGGAATTCTGCCCATTCCATTGTCCAAAATCGTACAAATTAGGAGAAACCTCCAAAGTCCCTGAGGCCATCCCAATCGTGTAGGTCGCCCGGAACAAACAAGGGCTGTCTGACACCAGCTGATAATCTACCTCCACTCATACCATAAATGGATGTCCCCAGAGGAGAAGATTGAACCAGACAGGACCCTAGGCCATAATAGGATCCATTGCCTTGGTTTACAGGCATGTCTCCTCAAAAGCCTGATTCCAATACGAGCATAGGTGTTTTGTTGAGGCACCCAGCAGAACTCATCTCGTCTCCACAAGGAAACCTGTGAATGGGAGCCATGTCCAAAGCATAGGAGAGTACTTCAGGGTCCCGGTGCCACCGCCCCATTCCAAGGCCCTCAGGGAAACAAAAACACATTAGGACCCATCCTCAGGAAAGTCCATTTCAACTCAGCCACCCCGGTTGCTCCCGCAGAGCCATCAGATCTAAACTGTCTTGTTGCTAGGAGACAATTGGAATGCGAGGCGTGCTTCCCAGGCATCCACCCTCGAACGGTGCTCTCGAGTCATTCCATATGGAATATCCTGGAGCTGTCCAACAGGTCTCAATTGTCCCGCAGAAGGAATCCTTGAAGGGGGCATCCCACAACTCCCAACGTGGGAAAACCTCAATGGCCTCGAGATTCCGCTCCCTTCATGAAGCGGCCGTCATGCACGGAAACTCCAACCTGAGCCAACGTCTGATCCTCGCCCTGAATTCCGATGCATGAGTATTGGTTCAGATCTGCAGGGGGTACCTGCCGTGCCCTCGCCCTGAAACCCAATCTAGCTTGTCTTCTCAGACTTCCGTCCTCACACTCCTGACCCCGAAGTCCTCATGTTTGGCAATTCCGGACCCACAATGCAGCACTCTGCCTGCCCTCTAGAGAAAAATTATTGACTCATGAGCTGCCCAGGCACCTTCAATGAGGATAAACCTCCACAGCACTCGACTTCACCCAAATTATATAGTCTAACCTGGGCACTAATGCACTGTCGGACACAAACTTAGCCCGGACCTCCTGACCAACACCCGGAAAGCAGACCACACACTGAGTACAAAAACCCCGCCATGGCCTTAGGTCATCATCTCTTCCCTACCTCAGTTTTCAGGCCTCAGAACCGAGACATTATCTCCAATCACTGCCCAGGGGTGAGTGTGATGCAGAAATCAGAACACCTCCTTACCCATGGTAAGAAACCTATTGGTTGGCACGTCGTCCAACGTTCAGTGTAGGAGAAAACAGCATTCACCCTGAGGCCCCGCCCATTCTTGAGTGCGACAAGGGCATAAACACGCATTGTGACCCTCAGCATGAGTCCTGTCCTCTAGTAAGTCCGCTCAGGGACTGGACCATTAGATGTCATAATGGACTTGATATGTCCCTAGGCCCCAATTTTTAACCAGATTTCTGATTGTCCAGTCACCCCCCCCCAGGGCTCTACTCTGGAATCCCTAATTTGGTGGGACACCTGAGGTTAAAAAGAAAACAACATCAAAAAAAAAAAAAAACCGGACTTCTTCCATCCCACAGAGTGACCCCAAACGCCTTGGACTGGGCCAAACCCCCAGGGAGTAAGACTCGTCCATTTCCCATGAAGTCACCCAGAAATTTCACGACCATGAGTGACACGATATCCAGAGACAAAAACTTGAGCAAGAGCCTCACACTCGCCCTTTTCTCAAATCCCGAAATGTCCTCCTCATGGTCTGTAGATAAGTCCTGCCATACGTATGACCAGAAACATAAGCCAAGTTTGTGTTTTCAGACAACTGTCCAAACAGCCCTGGCCTACACAACCTACAGGCTCAGGCCCCTGGAGCCAAACCTGAGGACTGTACTTGCCCTCTCCAAGGGAATTTTGTGTGCCCATTCCAATGGCCACATCCCTTCTAATAGGATAAACCTCCAAAGTCCTTGATCCATCTCATTAGTGGTGGCTTCCCAGGTAAAACAGGGGCAATCTGAGCCCATCTGAGCACCTACCTGTACTCAGACCCATAGACAGATGTCCCCCGAGGTAAAAAGGAAAGAACAGGCCCCTAGGCACTAATCAGATCCATTGCTTTGGTTTCCAGGCATCTCTACTCAGAGGCCTGGATTTCAAAACCAGCATATGGCTGTTTCTTGACTCACCCATCAGAAAACATCTCATCTACCCATGGGAAACTTGCACGTTGGAGCTGTGTCAAAGCCTCTGTTTAGGAGAACCCTTCAGGGCCCCAGTGCCACCGCTTCGTTCCAAGGTCTCCATAGACACAAAAGCACATTAGGACCCATCCATAGGAGAGTCCATTTCAACTCAGCCTCCTCGGTTGCTCCCCCAGATCCAGCAGATATAACCTGTCTTGTTTCTAGGAGACAATTGGAATGCGAGGTGGGCTACCAAGCCATGCATCCTTAGAACCCTGCTCAGAATCATTGGCCTGGAGCCAAACAACAGGTCTCAATTGTCCTGCAGAAGACACTTTGCAGTTTGTAGCTTCTCACAAATCCCATCTTGGGAAAACCCCCATGGCCTCGTGATGCCGCCCCTTCGTGAAGGGGCCATCAGGGACAGAAACACCAACTTGAGCGATCGTCTGTGCCTCGCTATGACTTCAGATGCACGAGATCTCGATTCAGGTCTGTAATTGTGCCATCGCTGATACAAAATCCAGAGACAAAAACCTGAGCAAGCGCCTCAGACTCGCACTTTCTTCATATCCTGAAGAGTTCTTCTCATGGTTTGTAGATCGGGCCTGCCATACCTACATCCCCAAACCTAAGCTGAGTTTGTGTTTTCAGACTTCTGTCCTCAAAGTCCAGGGCCACACACCGTCCAGGCTGGGGCCCCTGGAGCCACACATTAGGACTGTGCCTACCAATTCATGGGAATTCTGCCCATTCCATTGTCCAAAATCGTACAAATTAGGAGAAACCTCCAAAGTCCCTGAGGCCATCCCAATCGTGTAGGTCGCCCGGAACAAACAAGGGCTGTCTGACACCAGCTGATAATCTACCTCCACTCATACCATAAATGGATGTCCCCAGAGGAGAAGATTGAACCAGACAGGACCCTAGGCCATAATAGGATCCATTGCCTTGGTTTACAGGCATGTCTCCTCAAAAGCCTGATTCCAATACGAGCATAGGGGTTTTGGTGAGGCACCCAGCAGAACTCATCTCGTCTCCACAAGGAAACCTGTGAATGGGAGCCATGTCCAAAGCATAGGAGAGTACTTCAGGGTCCCGGTGCCACCGCCCCATTCCAAGGACCTCAGCGACACAAAAACACATTAGGACCCATTCTCAGGAAAGTCCATTTCAACTCAGCCACCCCGGTTGCTCCCGCAGAGCCATCAGATCTAAACTGTCTTGTTGCTAGGAGACAATTGGAATGCGAGGCGGGCTTCCCAGGCATCCACCCTCGAACGGTGCTCTGGAGTCATTCCATATGGGATGTCCTGGAGCTGTGCAACAGGTCTCAATTGTCCCGCAGAAGGAATCCTTGAAGGGGGCATCCCACAACTCCCAACGTGGGAAAACCTCAATGGCCTCGAGATTCCGCTCCCTTCATGAAGCGGCCGTCATGCACGGAAACTCCAACCTGAGCCAACGTCTGATCCTCGCCCTGAATTCAGATGCATGAGTATTGGTTCAGATCTGCAGGGGGTACCTGCCGTGCCCTCGCCCTGAAACCCAATCTAGCTTGTCTTCTCAGACTTCCGTCCTCACACTCCTGACCCCGAAGTCCTCATGTTTGGCAATTCCGGACCCACAATGCAGCACTCTGCCTGCCCTCTAGAGAAAAATTATTGACTCATGAGCTGCCCAGGCACCTTCAATGAGGATAAACCTCCACAGCACTCGACTTCACCCAAATTATATAGTCTAACCTGGGCACTAATGCACTGTCGGACACAAACTAAGCCCGGACCTCCTGACCAACACCCGGAAAGCAGACCACACACTGAGTACAAAAACCCCGCCATGGCCTTAGGTCATCATCTCTTCCCTACCTCAGTTTTCAGGCCTCAGAACCGAGACATTATCTCCAATCACTGCCCAGGGGTGAGTGTGATGCAGAAATCAGAACACCTCCTTACCCATGGTAAGAAACCTATTGGTTGGCACGTCGTCCAACGTTCAGTGTAGGAGAAAACAGCATTCACCCTGAGGCCCCGCCCATTCTTGAGTGCGACAAGGGCATAAACACGCATTGTGACCCTCAGCATGAGTCCTGTCCTCTAGTAAGTCCGCTCAGGGACTGGACCATTAGATGTCATAATGGACTTGATATGTCCCTAGGCCCCAATTTTTAACCAGATTTCTGATTGTCCAGTCACCCCCCCCCAGGGCTCTACTCTGGAATCCCTAATTTGGTGGGACACCTGAGGTTAAAAAGAAAACAACATCAAAAAAAAAAAAAAACCGGACTTCTTCCATCCCACAGAGTGACCCCAAACGCCTTGGACTGGGCCAAACCCCCAGGGAGTAAGACTCGTCCATTTCCCATGAAGTCACCCAGAAATTTCACGACCATGAGTGACACGATATCCAGAGACAAAAACTTGAGCAAGAGCCTCACACTCGCCCTTTTCTCAAATCCCGAAATGTCCTCCTCATGGTCTGTAGATAAGTCCTGCCATACGTATGACCAGAAACATAAGCCAAGTTTGTGTTTTCAGACAACTGTCCAAACAGCCCTGGCCTACACAACCTACAGGCTCAGGCCCCTGGAGCCAAACCTGAGGTCTGTACTTGCCCTCTCCAAGGGAATTTTGTGTGCCCATTCCAATGGCCACATCCCTTCTAATAGGATAAACCTCCAAAGTCCTTGATCCATCTCATTAGTGGTGGCTTCCCAGGTAAAACAGGGGCAATCTGAGCCCATCTGAGCACCTACCTGTACTCAGACCCATAGACAGATGTCCCCAGAGGTAAAAAGGAAAGAACAGGCCCCTAGGCACTAATCAGATCCATTGCTTTGGTTTCCAGGCATCTCTACTCAGAGGCCTGGATTTCAAAACCAGCGTATGGCTGTTTCTTGACTCACCCATCAGAAACCATCTCATCTACCCATGGGAAACTTGCACGTTGGAGCTGTGTCAAAGCCTCTGTTTAGGAGAACCCTTCAGGGCCCCAGTGCCACCGCTTCATTCCAAGGTCTCCATAGACACAAAAGCACATTAGGACCCATCCATAGGAGAGTCCATTTCAACTCAGCCTCCTCGGTTGCTCCCCCAGATCCAGCAGATCTAACCTGTCTTGTTTCTAGGAGACAATTGGAATGCGAGGTGGGCTACCAAGCCATGCATCCTTAGAACCCTGCTCAGAATGATTGGCCTGGAGCCAAACAACAGGTCTCAATTGTCCTGCAGAAGACACTTTGCAGTTTGGAGCTTCTCACAAATCCCATCTTGGGAAAACCCCCATGGCCTCGTGATGCCGCCCCTTCGTGAAGGGGCCATCAGGGACAGAAACATCAACTTGAGCGATCGTCTGTGCCTCGCCCTGACTTCAGATGCACGAGATCTCGATTCAGGTCTGTAGATTGTGCCATCGCTGATACAAAATCCAGAGACAAAAACCTGAGCAAGCGCCTCAGACTCGCACTTTCTTCATATCCTGAAGAGTTCTTCTCATGGTTTGTAGATCGGGCCTGCCATACCTACATCCCCAAACCTAAGCTGAGTTTGTGTTTTCAGACTTCTGTCCTCAAAGTCCAGGGCCACACACCGTCCAGGCTGGGGCCCCTGGAGCCACACATTAGGACTGTGCCTACCAATTCATGGGAATTCTGCCCATTCCATTGTCCAAAATCGTACAAATTAGGAGAAACCTCCAAAGTCCCTGAGGCCATCCCAATCGTGTAGGTCGCCCGGAACAAACAAGGGCTGTCTGACACCAGCTGATAATCTACCTCCACTCATACCATAAATGGATGTCCCCAGGGGAGAAGATTGAACCAGACAGGACCCTAGGCCATAATAGGATCCATTGCCTTGTTTTACAGGCATGTCTCCTCAAAAGCCTGATTCCAATACGAGCATAGGGGTTTTGGTGAGGCACCCAGCAGAACTCATCTCGTCTCCACAAGGAAACCTGTGAATGGGAGCCATGTCCAAAGCATAGGAGAGTACTTCAGGGTCCCGGTGCCACCGCCCCATTCCAAGGACCTCAGCGACACAAAAACACATTAGGACCCATCCTCAGGAAAGTCCATTTCAACTCAGCCACCCCGGTTGCTCCCGCAGAGCCATCAGATCTAAACTGTCTTGTTGCTAGGAGACAATTGGAATGCGAGGCGGGCTTCCCAGGCATCCACCCTCGAACGGTGCTCTGGAGTCATTCCATATGGGATGTCCTGGAGCTGTGCAACAGGTCTCAATTGTCCCGCAGAAGGAATCCTTGAAGGGGGCATCCCACAACTCCCAACGTGGGAAAACCTCAATGGCCTCGAGATTCCGCTCCCTTCATGAAGCGGCCGTCATGCACGGAAACTCCAACCTGAGCCAACGTCTGATCCTCGCCCTGAATTCAGATGCATGAGTATTGGTTCAGATCTGCAGGGGGTACCTGCCGTGCCCTCGCCCTGAAACCCAATCTAGCTTGTCTTCTCAGACTTCCGTCCTCACACTCCTGACCCCGAAGTCCTCATGTTTGGAAATTCCGGACCCACAATGCAGCACTCTGCCTGCCCTCTAGAGAAAAATTATTGCCTCATGAGCTGCCCAGGCACCTTCAATGAGGATAAACCTCAACAGCACTCGACTTCACCCAAATTATATAGTCTAACCTGGGCACTAATGCACGGTCGGACACAACCTGAGCCCGGACCTCCTGACCAACACCCGGAAAGCAGACCGCACACTGAGAACATAAAACCCGTCATGGACTTAGGTCATCATCTCTTCCCTTCCTCAGTTTTCCGGCCTCAGAACCGAGACATTATCTCCAATCACTGCCCAGGGGTGAGTGTGATGCAGAAATCAGAACACCTCCTTACCCATGGTAAGAAACCTTGTGGTTGGCACGTCGTCCAACGTTCAGTGTAGGAGAAACCAGCATTCACCCTGAGGCCCGGCCCATTCTTGAGTGCGACAAGGGCATAAACACGCATTGTGACCCTCAGCATGAGTCCTGTCCTCTAGTAAGTCCGCTCAGGGACTGGACCATTAGATGTCATAATGGGCTTGATATGTCCCTAGGCCCCAATTTTTAACCAGATTTCTGATTGTCCAGTCACACCCCCCCCCCAGGGCTCTATTCTGGAATCCCTCATTTGGTGGGACACCTGAGGTTAAAAAGAAAACAACATCAAAAAAAAAAAAAACGGACATCTTCCATCCCACAGAGTGACCCCAAACGCTTTGGACTGGGCCAAACCACCAGGGAGTAAGACTCGTCCATTTCCCATGAAGTCACCCAGAAATTTCACGACCATGAGTGACACGATATCCAGAGACAAAAACTTGAGCAAGAGCCTCACACTCGCCCTTTTCTCAAATCCCGAAATGTCCTCCTCATGGTCTGTAGATAAGTCCTGCCATACGTATGACCAGAAACATAAGCCAAGTTTGTGTTTTCAGACAACTGTCCAAACAGCCCTGGCCTACACAACCTACAGGCTCAGGCCCCTGGAGCCAAACCTGAGGACTGTACTTGCCCTCTCCAAGGGAATTTTGTGTGCCCATTCCAATTGCCACATCCCTTCTAATAGGATAAACCTCCAAAGTCCTTGATCCATCTCATTAGTGGTGGCTTCCCAGGTAAAACAGGGGCAATCTGAGCCCATCTGAGCACCTACCTGTACTCAGACCCATAGACAGATGTCCCCAGAGGTAAAAAGGAAAGAACAGGCCCCTAGGCACTAATCAGATCCATTGCTTTGGTTTCCAGGCATCTCTACTCAGAGGCCTGGATTTCAAAACCAGCATATGGCTGTTTCTTGACTCACCCATCAGAAAACATCTCATCTACCCATGGGAAACTTGCACGTTGGAGCTGTGTCAAAGCCTCTGTTTAGGAGAACCCTTCAGGGCCCCAGTGCCACCGCTTCATTCCAAGGTCTCCATAGACACAAAAGCACATTAGGACCCATCCATAGGAGAGTCCATTTCAACTCAGCCTCCTCGGTTGCTCCCCCAGATCCAGCAGATCTAACCTGTCTTGTTTCTAGGAGACAATTGGAATGCGAGGTGGGCTACCAAGCCATGCATCCTTAGAACCCTGCTCAGAATCATTGGCCTGGAGCCAAACAACAGGTCTCAATTGTCCTGCAGAAGACACTTTGCAGTTTGGAGCTTCTCACAAATCCCATCTTGGGAAAACCCCCATGGCCTCATGATGCCGCCCCTTCGTGAAGGGGCCATCAGGGACAGAAACACCAACTTGAGCGATCGTCTGTGCCTCGCCATGACTTCAGATGCACGAGATCTCGATTCAGGTCTGTAGATTGTGCCATCGCTGATACAAAATCCAGAGACAAAAACCTGAGCAAGCGCCTCAGATTCGCACTTTCTTCATATCCTGAAGAGTTCTTCTCATGGTTTGTAGATCGGGCCTGCCATACCTCCATCCCCAAACCTAAGCTGAGTTTGTGTTTTCAGACTTCTGTCCTCAAAGTCCAGGGCCACACACCGTCCAGGCTGGGGCCCCTGGAGCCACACATTAGGACTGTGCCTACCAATTCATGGGAATTCTGCCCATTCCATTGTCCAAAATCGTACAAATTAGGAGAAACCTCCAAAGTCCCTGAGGCCATCCCAATCGTGAAGGTCGCCCGGAACAAACAAGGGCTGTCTGACACCAGCTGATAATCTACCTCCACTCATACCATAAATGGATGTCCCCAGAGGAGAAGATTGAACCAGACAGGACCCTAGGCCATAATAGGATCCATTGCCTTGGTTTACAGGCATGTCTCCTCAAAAGCCCGATTCCAATACGAGCATAGGGGTTTTGGTGAGGCACCCAGCAGAACTCATCTCGTCTCCACAAAGAAACCTGTGAATGGGAGCCATGTCCAAAGCATAGGAGAGTACTTCAGGGTCCCGGTGCCACCGCCCCATTCCAAGGACCTCAGGGACACAAAAACACATTAGGACCCATCCTCAGGAAAGTCCATTTCAACTCAGCCACCCCGGTTGCTCCCGCAGAGCCATCAGATCTAAACTGTCTTGTTGCTAGGAGACAATTGGAATGCGAGGCGGGCTTCCCAGGCATCCATCCTCGAACGGTGCTCTGGAGTCATTCCATATGGGATGTCCTGGAGCTGTGCAACAGGTCTCAATTGTCCCGCAGAAGGAATCCTTGAAGGGGGCATCCCTCAACTCCCAACGTGGGAAAACCTCAATGGCCTCGAGATTCCGCTCCCTTCATGAAGCGGCCGTCATGCACGGAAACTCCAACCTGAGCCAACGTCTGATCCTCGCCCTGAATTCAGATGCATGAGTATTGGTTCAGATCTGCAGGGGGTACCTGCCGTGCCCTCGCCCTGAAACCCAATCTAGCTTGTCTTCTCAGACTTCCGTCCTCACACTCCTGACCCCGAAGTCCTCATGTTTGGCAATTCCGGACACACAATGCAGCACTCTGCCTGCCCTCTAGAGAAAAATTATTGCCTCATGAGCTGCCCAGGCACCTTCAATGAGGATAAACCTCCACAGCACTCGACTTCACCCAAATTATATAGTCTAACCTGGGCACTAATGCACTGTCGGACACAAACTAAGCCCGGACCTCCTGACCAACACCCGGAAAGCAGACCACACACTGAGTACAAAAACCCCGCCATGGCCTTAGGTCATCATCTCTTCCCTACCTCAGTTTTCAGGCCTCAGAACCGAGACATTATCTCCAATCACTGCCCAGGGGTGAGTGTGATGCAGAAATCAGAACACCTCCTTACCCATGGTAAGAAACCTATTGGTTGGCACGTCGTCCAACGTTCAGTGTAGGAGAAAACAGCATTCACCCTGAGGCCCCGCCCATTCTTGAGTGCGACAAGGGCATAAACACGCATTGTGACCCTCAGCATGAGTCCTGTCCTCTAGTAAGTCCGCTCAGGGACTGGACCATTAGATGTCATAATGGACTTGATATGTCCCTAGGCCCCAATTTTTAACCAGATTTCTGATTGTCCAGTCACCCCCCCACAGGGCTCTACTCTGGAATCCCTAATTTGGTGGGACACCTGAGGTTAAAAAGAAAACAACATCAAAAAAAAAAAAAAAACCGGACTTCTTCCATCCCACAGAGTGACCCCAAACGCCTTGGACTGGGCCAAACCCCCAGGGAGTAAGACTCGTCCATTTCCCATGAAGTCACCCAGAAATTTCACGACCATGAGTGACACGATATCCAGAGACAAAAACTTGAGCAGGAGCCTCACACTCGCCCTTTTCTCAAATCCCGAAATGTCCTCCTCATGGTCTGTAGATAAGACCTGCCATACGTATGACCACAAACATAAGCCAAGTTTGTGTTTTCAGACAACTGTCCAAACAGCCCTGGCCTACACAACCTACAGGCTCAGGCCCCTGGAGCCAAACCTGAGGTCTGTACTTGCCCTCTTCAAGGGAATTTTGTGTGCCCATTCCAATGGCCACATCCCTTCTAATAGGATAAACCTCCAAAGTCCTTGATCCATCTCATTAGTGGTGGCTTCCCAGGTAAAACAGGGGCAATCTGAGCCCATCTGAGCACCTACCTGTACTCAGACCCATAGACAGATGTCCCCAGAGGTAAAAAGGAAAGAACAGGCCCCTAGGCACTAATCAGATCCATTGCTTTGGTTTCCAGGCATCTCTACTCAGAGGCCTGGATTTCAAAACCAGCATATGGCTGTTTCTTGACTCACCCATCAGAAAACATCTCATCTACCCATGGGAAACTTGCACGTTGGAGCTGTGTCAAAGCCTCTGTTTAGGAGAACCCTTCAGGGCCCCAGTGCCACCGCTTCATTCCAAGGTCTCCATAGACACAAAAGCACATTAGGACCCATCCATAGGAGAGTCCATTTCAACTCAGCCTCCTCGGTTGCTCCCCCAGGTCCAGCAGATCTAACCTGTCTTGTTTCTAGGAGACAATTGGAATGCGAGGTGGGCTACCAAGCCATGCATCCTTAGAACCCTGCTCAGAATCATTGGCCTGGAGCCAAACAACAGGTCTCAATTGTCCTGCAGAAGACACTTTGCAGTTTGGAGCTTCTCACAAATCCCATCTTGGGAAAACCCCCATGGCCTCGTGATGCCGCCCCTTCGTGAAGGGGCCATCAGGGACAGAAACACCAACTTGAGCGATCGTCTGTGCCTCGCCCTGACTTCAGATGCACGAGATCTCGATTCAGGTCTGTAGATTGTGCCATCGCTGATACAAAATCCAGAGACAAAAACCTGAGCAAGCGCCTCAGATTCGCACTTTCTTCATATCCTGAAGAGTTCTTCTCATGGTTTGTAGATCGGGCCTGCCATACCTACATCCCCAAACCTAAGCTGAGTTTGTGATTTCAGACTTCTGTCCTCAAAGTCCAGGGCCACACACCGTCCAGGCTGGGGCCCCTGGAGCCACACATTAGGACTGTGCCTACCAATTCATGGGAATTCTGCCCATTCCATTGTCCAAAATCGTACAAATTAGGAGAAACCTCCAAAGTCCCTGAGGCCATCCCAATCGTGAAGGTCGCCCGGAACAAACAAGGGCTGTCTGACACCAGCTGATAATCTACCTCCACTCATACCATAAATGGATGTCCCCAGAGGAGAAGATTGAACCAGACAGGACCCTAGGCCATAATAGGATCCATTGCCTTGGTTTACAGGCATGTCTCCTCAAAAGCCCGATTCCAATACGAGCATAGGGGTTTTGGTGAGGCACCCAGCAGAACTCATCTCGTCTCCACAAGGAAACCTGTGAATGGGAGCCATGTCCAAAGCATAGGAGAGTACTTCAGGGTCCCGGTGCCACCGCCCCATTCCAAGGACCTCAGGGACACAAAAACACATTAGGACCCATCCTCAGGAAAGTCCATTTCAACTCAGCGACCCCGGTTGCTCCCGCAGAGCCATCAGATCTAAACTGTCTTGTTGCTAGGAGACAATTGGAATGCGAGGCGGGCTTCCCAGGCATCCACCCTCGAACGGTGCTCTGGAGTCATTCCATATGGGATGTCCTGGAGCTGTGCAACAGGTCTCAATTGTCCCGCAGAAGGAATCCTTGAAGGGGGCATCCCACAACTCCCAACGTGGGAAAACCTCAATGGCCTCGAGATTCCGCTCCCTTCATGAAGCGGCCGTCATGCACGGAAACTCCAACCTGAGCCAACGTCTGATCCTCGCCCTGAATTCAGATGCATGAGTATTGGTTCAGATCTGCAGGGGGTACCTGCCGTGCCCTCGCCCTGAAACCCAATCTAGCTTGTCTTCTCAGACTTCCGTCCTCAAACTCCTGACCCCGAAGTCCTCATGTTTGGCAATTCCGGACCCACAATGCAGCACTCTGCCTGCCCTCTAGAGAAAAATAATTGAATCATGAGCTGCCCAGGCACCTTCAATGAGGATAAACTTCCACAGCACTCGACTTCACCCAAATTATATAGTCTAACCTGGGCACTAATGCACTGTCGGACACAAACTGAGCCCGGACCTCCTGACCAACACCCGGAAAGCAGACCGCACACTGAGTACAAAAACCCCGCCATGGCCTTAGGTCATCATCTCTTCCCTACCTCAGTTTTCAGGCCTCAGAACCGAGACATTATCTCCAATCACTGCCCAGGGGTGAGTGTGATGCAGAAATCAGAACACCTCCTTACCCATGGTAAGAAACCTATTGGTTGGCACGTCGTCCAACGTTCAGTGTAGGAGAAAACAGCATTCACCCTGAGGCCCCGCCCATTCTTGAGTGCGACAAGGGCATAAACACGCATTGTGACCCTCAGCATGAGTCCTGTCCTCTAGTAAGTCCGCTCAGGGACTGGACCATTAGATGTCATAATGGACTTGATATGTCCCTAGGCCCCAATTTTTAACCAGATTTCTGATTGTCCAGTCACCCCCCCCCCAGGGCTCTACTCTGGAATCCCTAATTTGGTGGGACACCTGAGGTTAAAAAGAAAACAACATCAAAAAAAAAAAAAAAACGGACTTCTTCCATCCCACAGAGTGACCCCAAACGCCTTGGACTGGGCCAAACCCCCAGGGAGTAAGACTCGTCCATTTCCCATGAAGTCACCCAGAAATTTCACGACCATGAGTGACACGATATCCAGAGACAAAAACTTGAGCAAGAGCCTCACACTCGCCCTTTTCTCAAATCCCGAAATGTCCTCCTCATGGTCTGTAGATAAGACCTGCCATACGTATGACCACAAACATAAGCCAAGTTTGTGTTTTCAGACAACTGTCCAAACAGCCCTGGCCTACACAACCTACAGGCTCAGGCCCCTGGAGCCAAACCTGAGGTCTGTACTTGCCCTCTTCAAGGGAATTTTGTGTGCCCATTCCAATGGCCACATCCCTTCTAATAGGATAAACCTCCAAAGTCCTTGATCCATCTCATTAGTGGTGGCTTCCCAGGTAAAACAGGGGCAATCTGAGCCCATCTGAGCACCTACCTGTACTCAGACCCATAGACAGATGTCCCCAGAGGTAAAAAGGAAAGAACAGGCCCCTAGGCACTAATCAGATCCATTGCTTTGGTTTCCAGGCATCTCTACTCAGAGGCCTGGATTTCAAAACCAGCATATGGCTGTTTCTTGACTCACCCATCAGAAAACATCTCATCTACCCATGGGAAACTTGCACGTTGGAGCTGTGTCAAAGCCTCTGTTTAGGAGAACCCTTCAGGGCCCCAGTGCCACCGCTTCATTCCAAGGTCTCCATAGACACAAAAGCACATTAGGACCCATCCATAGGAGAGTCCATTTCAACTCAGCCTCCTCGGTTGCTCCCCCAGATCCAGCAGATCTAACCTGTCTTGTTTCTAGGAGACAATTGGAATGCGAGGTGGGCTACCAAGCCATGCATCCTTAGAACCCTGCTCAGAATCATTGGCCTGGAGCCAAACAACAGGTCTCAATTGTCCTGCAGAAGACACTTTGCAGTTTGGAGCTTCTCACAAATCCCATCTTGGGAAAACCCCCATGGCCTCGTGATGCCGCCCCTGCGTGAAGGGGCCATCAGGGACAGAAACACCAACTTGAGCGATCGTCTGTGCCTCGCCCTGACTTCAGATGCACGAGATCTCGATTCAGGTCTGTAGATTGTGCCATCGCTGATACAAAATCCAGAGACAAAAACCTGAGCAAGCGCCTCAGATTCGCACTTTCTTCATATCCTGAAGAGTTCTTCTCATGGTTTGTAGATCGGGCCTGCCATACCTACATCCCCAAACCTAAGCTGAGTTTGTGATTTCAGACTTCTGTCCTCAAAGTCCAGGGCCACACACCGTCCAGGCTGGGGCCCCTGGAGCCACACATTAGGACTGTGCCTACCAATTCATGGGAATTCTGCCCATTCCATTGTCCAAAATCGTACAAATTAGGAGAAACCTCCAAAGTCCCTGAGGCCATCCCAATCGTGAAGGTCGCCCGGAACAAACAAGGGCTGTCTGACACCAGCTGATAATCTACCTCCACTCATACCATAAATGGATGTCCCCAGAGGAGAAGATTGAACCAGACAGGACCCTAGGCCATAATAGGATCCATTGCCTTGGTTTACAGGCATGTCTCCTCAAAAGCCCGATTCCAATAGGAGCATAGGGGTTTTGGTGAGGCACCCAGCAGAACTCATCTCGTCTCCACAAGGAAACCTGTGAATGGGAGCCATGTCCAAAGCATAGGAGAGTACTTCAGGGTCCCGGTGCCACCGCCCCATTCCAAGGACCTCAGGGACACAAAAACACATTAGGACCCATCCTCAGGAAAGTCCATTTCAACTCAGCCACCCCGGTTGCTCCCGCAGAGCCATCAGATCTAAACTGTCTTGTTGCTAGGAGACAATTGGAATGCGAGGCGGGCTTCCCAGGCATCCATCCTCGAACGGTGCTCTGGAGTCATTCCATATGGGATGTCCTGGAGCTGTGCAACAGGTCTCAATTGTCCCGCAGAAGGAATCCTTGAAGGGGGCATCCCTCAACTCCCAACGTGGGAAAACCTCAATGGCCTCGAGATTCCGCTCCCTTCATGAAGCGGCCGTCATGCACGGAAACTCCAACCTAAGCCAACGTCTGATCCTCGCCCTGAATTCAGATGCATGAGTATTGGTTCAGATCTGCAGGGGGTACCTGCCGTGCACTCGCCCTGAAGCCCAAGTCTAGCTTGTCTTCTCAGACTTCCGTCCTCACACTCCTGACCCCGAAGTCCTCATGTTTGGCAATTCCGGACCCACAATGCAGCACTCTGCCTGCCCTCTAGAGAAAATTATTGCATCATGAGCTGCCCAGGCACCTTCAATGAGGATAAACCTCCACAGCACTCGACTTCACCCAAATTATATAGTCTAACCTGGGCACTAATGCACTGTCGGACACAAACTGAGCCCGGACCTCCTGACCAACACCCGGAAAGCAGACCGCACACTGAGTACAAAAAACCCGCCATGGCCTTAGGTCATCATCTCTTCCCTACCTCAGTTTTCAGGCCTCAGAACACAGACATTATCTCCAATCACTGCCCAGGGGTGAGTGTGATGCAGAAATCAGAACACCTCCTTACCCATGGTAAGAAACCTATTGGTTGGCACGTCGTCCAACGTTCAGTGTAGGAGAAACCAGCATTCACCCTGAGGCCCCGCCCATTCTTGAGTGCGACAAGGGCATAAACACGCATTGTGACCCTCAGCATGAGTCCTGTCCTCTAGTAATTCCGCTCAGGGACTGGACCATTGATGTCATAATGGGCTTGATATGTCCCTAGGCCCCAATTTTTTACCAGATTTCTGATTGTCCAGCACCCCCCCCAGGGCTCTACTCTGGAATCCCTAATTTGGTGGGACACCTGAGGTTAAAAAGAAAACAACATCAAAAAAAAAAAAAACGGACTTCTTCCATCCCACAGAGTGACCCCAAACGCTTTGGACTGGGCCAAACCCCCAGGGAGTAAGACTCGTCCATTTCCCATGAAGTCACCCAGAAATTTCACGACCATGAGTGACACGATATCCAGAGACAAAAACTTGAGCAAGAGCCTCACACTCGCCCTTTTCTCAAATCCCGAAATGTCCTCCTCATGGTCTGTAGATAAGTCCTGCCATACGTATGACCACAAACATAAGCCAAGTTTGTGTTTTCAGACAACTGTCCAAACAGCCCTGGCCTACACAACCTACAGGCTCAGGCCCCTGGAGCCAAACCTGAGGTCTGTACTTGCCCTCTTCAAGGGAATTTTGTGTGCCCATTCCAATGGCCACATCCCTTCAAATAGGATAAACCTCCAAAGTCCCTAATCCATCTCATTAGTGGTGGCTTCCCAGGTAAAACAGGGGCAATCTGAGCCCATCTGAGCACCTACCTGTACTCAGACCCATAGACAGATGTCCCCAGAGGTAAAAAGGAAAGAACAGGCCCCTAGGCACTAATCAGATCCATTGCTTTGGTTTCCACGCATCTCTACTCAGAGGCCTGGATTTCAAAACCAGCATATGGCTGTTTCTTGACTCACCCATCAGAAAACATCTCATTTACCCATGGGAAACTTGCACGTTGGAGCTGTGTCAAAGCCTCTGTTTAGGAGAACCCTTCAGGGCCCCAGTGCCACCGCTTCATTCCAAGGTCTCCAAAGACACAAAAGCACATTAGGACCCATCCTAGGAGAGTCCATTTCAACTCAGCCTCCTCGGTTGCTCCCCCAGATCCAGCAGATCTAACCTGTCTTGTTTCTAGGAGACAATTGGAATGCGAGGTGGGCTACCAAGCCATGCATCCTTAGAACCCTGCTCAGAATCATTGGCCTGGAGCCAAACAACAGGTCTCAATTGTCCTGCAGAAGACACTTTGCAGTTTGGAGCTTCTCACAAATCCCATCTTGAGAAAAACCCCATGGCCTCGTGATGCCGCCCCTTCGTGAAGGGGCCATCAGGGACAGAAACATCAACTTGAGCGATCGTCTGTGCCTCGCCATGACTTCAGATGCACGAGATCTCGATTCAGGTCTGTAGATTGTGCCATCGCTGATACAAAATCCAGAGACAAAAACCTGAGCAAGCGCCTCAGACTCGCACTTTCTTCATATCCTGAAGAGTTCTTCTCATGGTTTATAGATCGGGCCTGCCATACCTACATCCCCACACCTAAGCTGAGTTTGTGTTTTCAGACTTCTGTCCTCAAAGTCCAGGGCCACACACCGTCCAGGCTGGGGCCCCTGGAGCCACACATTAGGACTGTGCCTACCAATTCATGGGAATTCTGCCCATTCCATTGTCCAAAATCGTACAAATTAGGAGAAACCTCCAAAGTCCCTGAGGCCATCCCAATCGTGTAGGTCGCCCGGAACAAACAAGGGCTGTCTGACACCAGCTGATAATCTACCTCCACTCATACCATAAATGGATGTCCCCAGAGGAGAAGATTGAACCAGACAGGACCCTAGGCCATAATAGGATCCATTGCCTTGGTTTACAGGCATGTCTCCTCAAAAGCCTGATTCCAATACGAGCATAGGGGTTTTGGTGAGGCACCCAGCAGAACTCATCTCGTCTCCACAAGGAAACCTGTGAATGGGAGCCATGTCCAAAGCATAGGAGAGTACTTCAGGGTCCCGGTGCCACCGCCCCATTCCAAGGACCTCAGCGACACAAAATCACATTAGGACCCATTCTCAGGAAAGTCCATTTCAACTCAGCCACCCCGGTTGCTCCCGCAGAGCCATCAGATCTAAACTGTCTTGTTGCTAGGAGACAATTGGAATGCGAGGTGGGCTTCCCAGGCATCCACCCTCGAACGGTGCTCTGGAGTCATTCCATATGGGATGTCCTGGAGCTGTGCAACAGGTCTCAATTGTCCTGCAGAAGGAATCCTTGAAGGGGGCATCCCACAACTCCCAACGTGGGAAAACCTCAATGGCCTCGAGATTCCGCTCCCTTCATGAAGCGGCCGTCATGCACGGAAACTCCAACCTGAGCCAACGTCTGATCCTCGCCCTGAATTCAGATGCATGAGTATTGGTTCAGATCTGCAGGGGGTACCTGCCGTGCCCTCGCCCTGAAACCCAATCTAGCTTGTCTTCTCAGACTTCCGTCCTCACACTCCTGACCCCGAAGTCCTCATGTTTGGCAATTCCGGACCCACAATGCAGCACTCTGCCTGCCCTCTAGAGAAAAACTATTGCCTCATGAGCTGCCCAGGCACCTTCAATGAGGATAAACCTCCACAGCACTCGACTTCACCCAAATTATATAGTCTAACCTGGGCACCAATGCACGGTCGGACACAACCTGAGCCCGGACCTCCTGACCAACACCCGGAAAGCAGACCGCACACTGAGAACATAAAACCCGTCATGGACTTAGGTCATCATCTCTTCCCTTCCTCAGTTTTCCGGCCTCAGAACCGAGACATTATCTCCAATCACTGCCCAGGGGTGAGTGTGATGCAGAAATCAGAACACCTCCTTACCCATGGTAAGAAACCTTGTGGTTGGCACGTCGTCCAACGTTCAGTTTAGGAGAAAACAGCATTCACCCTGAGGCCCCGCCCATTCTTGAGTGCGACAAGGGCATAAACACGCATTGTGACCCTCAGCATGAGTCCTGTCCTCTAGTAAGTCCGCTCAGGGACTGGACCATTAGATGTCATAATGGGCTTGATATGTCCCTAGGCCCCAATTTTTAACCAGATTTCTGATTGTCCAGTCACCCCCCACCCCAGGGCTCTACTCTGGAATCCCTCATTTGGTGGGACACCTGAGGTTAAAAAGAAAACAACATCAAAAAAAAAAAAAAACGGACTTCTTCCATCCCACAGAGTGACCCCAAACGCTTTGGACTGGGCCAAACCACCAGGGAGTAAGACTCGTCCATTTCCCATGAAGTCACCCAGAAATTTCACGACCATGAGTGACACGATATCCAGAGACAAAAACTTGAGCAAGAGCCTCACACTCGCCCTTTTCTCAAATCCCGAAATGTCCTCCTCATGGTCTGTAGATAAGTCCTGCCATACGTATGACCACAAACATAAGCCAAGTTTGTGTTTTCAGACAACTGTCCAAAGAGCCCTGGCCTACAGAACCTACAGGCTCAGAACCCTGGAGCCAAACTTGAGGACTGTACTTGCCCTCTCCAAGGGAATTTTGTGTGCCCATTCCAATGGCCACATCCCTTCTCATAGGATAAACCTCCAAAGTCCTTGATCCATCTCATTAGTGGTGACTTCCCAGGTAAAACAGGGGCAATCTGAGCCCATCTGAGCACCTACCTGTACTCAGTCCCATAGACAGATGTCCCCAGAGGTAAAAAGGAAAGAACAGGCCCCTAGGCACTAATCAGATCCATTGCTTTGGTTTCCAGGCATCTCTACTCAGAGGCCTGGATTTCAAAACCAGCATATGGCTGTTTCTTGACTCACCCATCAGAAAACATCTCATCTACCCATGGGAAACTTGCACGTTGGAGCTGTGTCAAAGCCTCTGTTTAGGAGAACCCTTCAGGGCCCCAGTGCCACCGCTTCATTCCAAGGTTTCCATAGACACAAAAGCACATTAGGACCCATCCATAGGAGAGTCCATTTCAACTCAGCCTCCTCGGTTGCTCCCCCAGATCCAGCAGATCTAACCTGTCTTGTTTCTAGGAGACAATTGGAATGCGAGGTAGGCTACCAAGCCATGCATCCTTAGAACCCTGCTCAGAATCATTGGCCTGGAGCCAAACAACAGGTCTCAATTGTCCTGCAGAAGACACTTTGCAGTTTGGAGCTTCTCACAAATCCCATCTTGGGAAAACCCCCATGGCCTCGTGATGCCGCCCCTTCGTGAAGGGGCCATCAGGGACAGAAACACCAACTTGAGCGATCGTCTGTGCCTCGCCATGACTTCAGATGCACGAGATCTCGATTCAGGCCTGTAGATTGTGCCATCGCTGATACAAAATCCAGAGACAAAAACCTGAGCAAGCGCCTCAGACTCGCACTTTCTTCATATCCTGAAGAGTTCTTCTCATGGTTTGTAGATCGGGCCTGCCATACCTACATCCCCAAACCTAAGCTGAGTTTGTGATTTCAGACTTCTGTCCTCAAAGTCCAGGGCCACACACCGTCCAGGCTGGGGCCCCTGGAGCCACACATTAGGACTGTGCCTACCAATTCATGGGAATTCTGCCCATTCCATTGTCCAAAATCGTACAAATTAGGAGAAACCTCCAAAGTCCCTGAGGCCATCCCAATCGTGTAGATCGCCCGGAACAAACAAGGGCTGTCTGACACCAGCTGATAATCTACCTCCATTCATACCATAAATGGATGTCCCCAGAGGAGAAGATTGAACCAGACAGGACCCTAGGCCATAATAGGATCCATTGCCTTGGTTTACAGGCATGTCTCCTCAAAAGCCCGAATCCAATACGAGCATAGGGGTTTTGGTGAGGCACCCAGCAGAACTCATCTCGTCTCCACAAGGAAACCTGTGAATGGGAGCCATGTCCAAAGCATAGGAGAGTACTTCAGGGTCCCGGTGCCACCGCCCCATTCCAAGGACCTCAGGGACACAAAAACACATTAGGACCCATCCTCAGGAAAGTCCATTTCAACTCAGCCACCCCGGTTGCTCCCGCAGAGCCATCAGATCTAAACTGTCTTGTTGCTAGGAGACAATTGGAATGGGAGGCGGGCTTCCCAGGCATCCACCCTCGAACGGTGCTCTGGAGTCATTCCATATGGGATGTCCTGGAGCTGTGCAACAGGTCTCAATTGTCCCGCAGAAGGAATCCTTGAAGGGGGCATCCCACAACTCCCAACGTGGGAAAACCTCAATGGCCTCAAGATTCCGCTCCCTTCATGAAGCGGCCGTCATGCACGGAAACTCCAACCTGAGCCAACGTCTGATCCTCGCCCTGAATTCAGATGCATGAGTATTGGTTCAGATGTGCAGGGGGTACCTGCCGTGCCCTCGCCCTGAAACCCAAGTCTAGCTTGTCTTCTCAGACTTCCATCCTCACACTCCTGACCCCGAAGTCCTCATGTTTGGCAATTCCGGACCCACAATGCAGCACTCTGCCTGCCCTCTAGAGAAAAATAATTGCATCATGAACTGCCCAGGCACCTTCAATGAGGATAAACCTCCACAGCACTCGACTTCACCCAAATTATATAGTCTGACCTGAGCACTAATGCACTGTCAGACACAAACTGAGCCCGGACCTCCTGACCAACACCCGGAAAGCAGACCGCACACTGAGTACAAAAAACCCGCCATGGCCTTAGGTCATCATCTCTTCCCTACCTCAGTTTTCAGGCCTCAGAACCGAGACATTATCTCCAATCACTGCCCAGGGGTGAGTGTGATGCAGAAATCAGAACACCTCCTTACCCATGGTAAGAAACCTATTGGTTGGCACGTCGTCCAACGTTCAGTGTAGGAGAAACAGCATTCACCCTGAGGCCCCGCCCATTCTTGAGTGCGACAAGGGCATAAACACGCATTGTGACCCTCAGCATGAGTCCTGTCCTCTAGTAAGTCCGCTCAGGGACTGGACCATTAGATGTCATAATGGGCTTGATATGTCCCTAGGCCCCAATTTTTAACCAGATTTCTGATTGTCCAGCACCCCCCCCCAGGGCTCTACTCTGGAATCCCTAATTTGGTGGGACACCTGAGGTTAAAAAGAAAACAACATCAAAAAAAAAAAAAAACGTACTTCTTCCATCCCACAGAGTGACCACAAACGCTTTGGACTGGGCCAAACCCCCAGGGAGTAAGACTCGTCCATTTCCCATGAAGTCACCCAGAAATTTCACGACCATGAGTGACACGATATCCAGAGACAAAAACTTGAGCAAGAGCCTCACACTCGCCCTTTTCTCAAATCCCGAAATGTCCTCCTCATGGTCTGTAGATAAGACCTGCCATACGTATGACCACAAACATAAGCCAAGTTTGTGTTTTCAGACAACTGTCCAAACAGCCCTGGCCTACACAACCTACAGGCTCAGGCCCCTGGAGCCAAACCTGAGGTCTGTACTTGCCATCTTCAAGGGAATTTTGTGTGCCCATTCCAATGGCCACATCCCTTCTAATAGGATAAACCTCCAAAGTCCCTGATCCATCTCATTAGTGGTGGCTTCCCAGGTAAAACAGGGGCAATCTGAGCCCATCTGAGCACCTACCTGTACTCAGACCCATAGACAGATGTCCCCAGAGGTAAAAAGGAAAGAACAGGCCCCTAGGCACTAATCAGATCCATTGCTTTGGTTTCCAGGCATCTCTACTCAGAGGCCTGGATTTCAAAACCAGCATATGGCTGTTTCTTGACTCACCCATCAGAAACCATCTCATCTACCCATGGGAAACTTGCACGTTGGAGCTGTGTCAAAGCCTCTGTTTAGGAGAACCCTTCAGGGCCCCAGTGCCACCGCTTCATTCCAAGGTCTCCATAGACACAAAAGCACATTAGGACCCATCCATAGGAGAGTCCATTTCAACTCAGCCTCCTCGGTTGCTCCCCCAGATCCAGCAGATCTAACCTGTCTTGTTTCTAGGAGACAATTGGAATGCGAGGTGGGCTACCAAGCCATGCATCCTTAGAACCCTGCTCAGAATCATTGGCCTAGAGCCAAACAACAGGTCTCAATTGTCCTGCAGAAGACACTTTGCAGTTTGGAGCTTCTCACAAATCCCATCTTGGGAAAACCCCCATGGCCTCGTGATGCCGCCCCTTCGTGAAGGGGCCATCAGGGACAGAAACACCAACTTGAGCGATCGTCTGTGCCTCGCCCTGACTTCAGATGCACGAGATCTCGATTCAGGTCTGTAGATTGTGCCATCGCTGATGCAAAATCCAGAGACAAAAACCTGAGCAAGCGCCTCAGACTCGCACTTTCTTCATATCCTGAAGAGTTCTTCTCATGGTTTGTAGATCGGGCCTGCCATACCTACATCCCCAAACCTAAGCTGAGTTTGTGTTTTCAGACTTCTGTCCTCAAAGTCCAGGGCCACACACCGTCCAGGCTGGGGCCCCTGGAGCCACACATTAGGACTGTGCCTACCAATTCATGGGAATTCTGCCCATTCCATTGTCCAAAATCGTACAAATTAGGAGAAACCTCCAAAGTCCCTGAGGCCATCCCAATCGTGTAGGTCGCCCGGAACAAACAAGGGCTGTCTGACACCAGCTGATAATCTACCTCCACTCATACCATA
The DNA here is from genome assembly GCF_964662115.1 of Mustela nivalis. NCBI lineage: Eukaryota > Metazoa > Chordata > Mammalia > Carnivora > Mustelidae > Mustela > Mustela nivalis. The sequence continues at coordinate 393,118 of NW_028136098.1, read as the reverse complement.
AATGGATGTCCCCAGAGGAGAAGATTGAACCAGACAGGACCCTAGGCCATAATAGGATCCATTGCCTTGGTTTACAGGCATGTCTCCTCAAAAGCCTGATTCCAATACGAGCATAGGGGTTTTGGTGAGGCACCCAGCAGAACTCATCTCGTCTCCACAAGGAAACCTGTGAATGGGAGCCATGTCCAAAGCATAGGAGAGTACTTCAGGGTCCCGGTGCCACCGCCCCATTCCAAGGACCTCAGCGACACAAAATCACATTCGGACCCATCCTCAGGAAAGTCCATTTCAACTCAGCCACCCCGGTTGCTCCCGCAGAGCCATCAGATCTAAACTGTCTTGTTGCTAGGAGACAATTGGAATGCGAGGTGGTCTTCCCAGGCATCCACCCTCGAACGGTGCTCTGGAGTCATTCCATATGGGATGTCCTGGATCTGTGCAACAGGTCTCAATTGTCCCGCAGAAGGAATCCTTGAAGGGGGCATCCCACAACTCCCAACGTGGGAAAAACTCAATGGCCTCGAGATTCCGCTCCCTTCATGAAGCGGCCGTCATGCACGGAAACTCCAACCTGAGCCAACGTCTGATCCTCGCCCTGAATTCAGATGCATGAGTATTGGTTCAGATCTGCAGGGGGTACCTGCCGTGCCCTCGCCCTGAAACCCAAGTCTAGCTTGTCTTCTCAGACTTCCGTCCTCACACTCCTGGCCCTGAAGTCCTCATGTTTGGCAATTCCGGACCCACAATGCAGCACTCTGCCTGCCCTCTAGAGAAAAATTATTGCCTCATGAGCTGCCCAGGCACCTTCAATGAGGATAAACCTCAACAGCACTCGACTTCACCCAAATTATATAGTCTGACCTGGGCACTAATGCACGGTCGGACACAACCTGAACCCGGACCTCCTGACCAACACCCGGAAAGCAGACCGCACACTGAGAACATAAAACCCGTCATGGACTTAGGTCATCATCTCTTCCCTTCCTCAGTTTTCAGGCCTCAGAACCGAGACATTATCTCCAATCACTGCCCAGGGGTGAGTGTGATGCAGAAATCAGAACACCTCCTTACCCATGGTAAGAAACCTTGTGGTTGGCACGTCGTCCAACGTTCAGTGTAGGAGAAACCAGCATTCACCCTACGGGCCCGCCCATTCTTGAGTGCAACAAGGGCATAAACACGCATTGTGACCCTCAGCATGAGTCCTGTCCTCTAGTAAGTCCGCTCAGGGACTGGACCATTAGATGTCATAATGGGCTTGATATGTCCCTAGGCCCCAATTTTTAACCAGATTTCTGATTGTCAAGTCACCCCCCCCCAGGGCTCTACTCTGGAATCCCTCATTTGGTGGGACACCTGAGGTTAAAAAGAAAACAACATCAAAAAAAAAAAAAAAACCGGACTTCTTCCATCCCACAGAGTGACCCCAAACGCTTTGGACTGGGGCAAACCCCCAGGGAGTAAGACTCGTCCATTTCCCATGAAGTCACCCAGAAATTTCACGACCATGAGTGACACGATATCCAGAGACAAAAACTTGAGCAAGAGCCTCACACTCGCCCTTTTCTCAAATCCCGAAATGTCCTCCTCATGGTCTGTAGATAAGACCTGCCATACGTATGACCACAAACATAAGCCAAGTTTGTGTTTTCAGACAACTGTCCAAACAGCCCTGGCCTACACAACCTACAGGCTCAGGCCCCTGGAGCCAAACCTGTGGTCTGTACTTGCCATCTTCAAGGGAATTTTGTGTGCCCATTCCAATGGCCACATCCCTTCTAATAGGATAAACCTCCAAAGTCCCTGATCCATCTCATTAGTGGTGGCTTCCCAGGTAAAACAGGGGCAATCTGAGCCCATCTGAGCACCTACCTGTACTCAGACCCATAGACAGATGTCCCCAGAGGTAAAAAGGAAAGAACAGGCCCCTAGGCACTAATCAGATCCATTGCTTTGGTTTCCAGGCATCTCTACTCAGAGGCCTGGATTTCAAAACCAGCATATGGCTGTTTCTTGACTCACCCATCAGAAAACATCTCATCTACCCATGGGAAACTTGCACGTTGGAGCTGTGTCAAAGCCTCTGTTTAGGAGAACCCTTCAGGGCCCCAGTGCCACCGCTTCATTCCAAGGTCTCCATAGACACAAAAGCACATTAGGACCCATCCATAGGAGAGTCCATTTCAACTCAGCCTCCTCGGTTGCTCCCCCAGATCCAGCAGATCTAACCTGTCTTGTTTCTAGGAGACAATTGGAATGCGAGGTGGGCTACCAAGCCATGCATCCTTTGAACCCTGCTCAGAATCATTGGCCTAGAGCCAAACAACAGGTCTCAATTGTCCTGCAGAAGACACTTTGCAGTTTGGAGCTTCTCACATCCCATCTTGGGAAAACCCCCATGGCCTCGTGATGCCGCCCCTTCGTGAAGGGGCCATCAGGGACAGAAACATCAACTTGAGCGATCGTCTGTGCCTCGCCCTGACTTCAGATGCACGAGATCTCGATTCAGGTCTGTAGATTGTGTCATCGCTGATGCAAAATCCAGAGACAAAAACCTGAGCAAGCGCCTCAGACTCGCACTTTCTTCATATCCTGAAGAGTTCTTCTCATGGTTTGTAGATCGGGCCTGCCATACCTACATCCCCAAACCTAAGCTGAGTTTGTGTTTTCAGACTTCTGTCCTCAAAGTCCAGGGCCACACACCGTCCAGGCTGAGGCCCCTGGAGCCACACATTAGGACTGTGCCTACCAATTCATGGGAATTCTGCCCATTCCATTGTCCAAAATCGTACAAATTAGGAGAAACCTCCAAAGTCCCTGAGGCCATCCCAATCGTGTAGGTCGCCCGGAACAAACAAGGGCTGTCTGACACCAGCTGATAATCTACCTCCACTCATACCATAAATGGATGTCCCCAGAGGAGAAGATTGAAGCAGACAGGACCCTAGGCCATAATAGGATCCATTGCCTTGGTTTACAGGCATGTCTCCTCAAAAGCCTGATTCCAATACGAGCATAGGGGTTTTGGTGAGGCACCCAGCAGAACTCATCTCGTCTCCACAAGGAAACCTGTGAATGGGAGCCATGTCCAAAGCATAGGAGAGTACTTCAGGGTCCCGGTGCCACCGCCCCATTCCAAGGACCTCAGCGACACAAAATCACATTAGGACCCATCCTCAGGAAAGTCCATTTCAACTCAGCCACCCCGGTTGCTCCCGCAGAGCCATCAGATCTAAACTGTCTTGTTGCTAGGAGACAATTGGAATGCGAGGTGGGCTTCCCAGGCATCCACCCTCGAACGGTGCTCTGGAGTCATTCCATATGGGATGTCCTGGAGCTGTGCAACAGGTCTCAATTGTCCCGCAGAAGGAATCCTTGAAGGGGGCATCCCACAACTCCCAACGTGGGAAAAACTCAATGGCCTCGAGATTCCGCTCCCTTCATGAAGCGGCCGTCATGCACGGAAACTCCAACCTGAGCCAACGTCTGATCCTCGCCCTGAATTCAGATGCATGAGTATTGGTTCAGATCTGCAGGGGGTACCTGCCGTGCCCTCGCCCTGAAACCCAAGTCTAGCTTGTCTTCTCAGACTTCCGTCCTCACACTCCTGGCCCTGAAGTCCTCATGTTTGGCAATTCCGGACCCACAATGCAGCACTCTTCCTGCCCTCTAGAGAAAAATTATTGCCTCATGAGCTGCCCAGGCACCTTCAATGAGGATAAACCTCAACAGCACTCGACTTCACCCAAATTATATAGTCTAACCTGGGCACTAATGCACGGTCGGACACAACCTGAACCCGGACCTCCTGACCAACACCCGGAAAGCAGACCGCACACTGAGAACATAAAACCCGTCATGGACTTAGGTCATCATCTCTTCCCTTCCTCAGTTTTCAGGCCTCAGAACCGAGACATTATCTCCAATCACTGCCCAGGGGTGAGTGTGATGCAGAAATCAGAACACCTCCTTACCCATGGTAAGAAACCTTGTGGTTGGCACGTCGTCCAACGTTCAGTGTAGGAGAAACCAGCATTCACCCTACGGGCCCGCCCATTCTTGAGTGCAACAAGGGCATAAACACGCATTGTGACCCTCAGCATGAGTCCTGTCCTCTAGTAAGTCCGCTCAGGGACTGGACCATTAGATGTCATAATGGGCTTGATATGTCCCTAGGCCCCAATTTTTAACCAGATTTCTGATTGTCAAGTCACCCCCCCCCAGGGCTCTACTCTGGAATCCCTCATTTGGTGGGACACCTGAGGTTAAAAAGAAAACAACATCAAAAAAAAAAAAAAAACCGGACTTCTTCCATCCAACAGAGTGACCCCAAACGCTTTGGCCTGGGCCAAACCACCAGGGAGTAAGACTCGTCCATTTCCCATGAAGTCACCCAGAAATTTCTCGACCATGAGTGACACGATATCCAGAGACAAAAACTTGAGCAAGAGCCTCACACTCGCCCTTTTCTCAAATCCCGAAATGTCCTCCTCATGGTCTGTAGATAAGTCCTGCCATACGTATGACCACAAACATAAGCCAAGTTTGTGTTTTCAGACAACTGTCCAAACAGCCCTGGCCTACACAACCTACAGGCTCAGGCCCCTGGAGCCAAACCTGAGGACTGTACTTGCCCTCTCCAAGGGAATTTTGTGTGCCCATTCCAATGGCCACATCCCTTCTAATAGGATAAACCTCCAAAGTCCCTGATCCATCTCATTAGTGGTGGCTTCCCAGGTAAAACAGGGGCAATCTGAGCCCATCTGAGCACCTACCTGTACTCAGACCCATAGACAGATGTCCCCAGAGGTAAAAAGGAAAGAACAGGCCCCTTGGCACTAATCATATCCATTGCTTTGGTTTCCAGGCATCTCTACTCAGAGGCCTGGATTTCAAAACCAGTATATGGCTGTTTCTTGACTCACCCATCAGAAAACATCTCATCTACCCATGGGAAACTTGCACGTTGGAGCTGTGTCAAAGCCTCTGTTTAGGAGAACCCTTCAGGGCCCCAGTGCCACCGCTTCATTCCAAGGTCTCCATAGACACAAAAGCACATTAGGACCCATCCATAGGAGAGTCCATTTCAACTCAGCCTCCTCGGTTGCTCCCCCAGATCCAGCAGATCTAACCTGTCTTGTTTCTAGGAGACAATTGGAATGCGAGGTGGGCTACCAAGCCATGCATCCTTAGAACCCTGCTCAGAATCATAGGCCTGGAGCCAAACAACAGGTCTCAATTGTCCTGCAGAAGACACTTTGCAGTTTGGAGCTTCTCACAAATCCCATCTTGAGAAAAACCCCATGGCCTCGTGATGCCACCCCTTCGTGAAGGGGCCATCAGGGACAGAAACACCAACTTGAGTGATCGTCTGTGCCTCGCCATGACTTCAGATGCACGAGATCTCGATTCAGGTCTGTAGATTGTGCGATCGCTGATACAAAAATCCAGAGACAAAAACCTGAGCAAGCGCCTCAGACTCGCACTTTCTTCATATCCTGAAGAGTTCTTCTCATGGTTTGTAGATCGGGCCTGCCATACCTACATCCCCACACCTAAGCTGAGTTTGTGTTTTCAGACTTCTGTCCTCAAAGTCCAGGGCCACACACCGTCCAGGCTGGGGCCCCTGGAGCCACACATTAGGACTGTGCCTACCAATTCATGGGAATTCTGTCCATTCCATTGTCCATAATCGTACAAATTAGGAGAAACCTCCAAAGTCCCTGAGGCCATCCCAATCGTGTAGGTCGCCCGGAACAAACAAGGGCTGTCTGACACCAGCTGATAATCTACCTCCACTCATACCATAAATGGATGTCCCCAGAGGAGAAGATTGAAGCAGACAGGACCCTAGGCCATAATAGGATCCATTGCCTTGGTTTACAGGCATGTCTCCTCAAAAGCCTGATTCCAATACGAGCATAGGGGTTTTGGTGAGGCACCCAGCAGAACTCATCTCGTCTCCACAAGGAAACCTGTGAATGGGAGCCATGTCCAAAGCATAGGAGAGTACTTCAGGGTCCCGGTGCCACCGCCCCATTCCAAGGCCCTCAGGGACACAAAAACACATTAGGACCCATCCTCAGGAAAGTCCATTTCAACTCAACCACCCCGGTTGCTCCCGCAGAGCCATCAGATCTAAACTGTCTTGTTGCTAGGAGACAATTGGAATGCGAGGCGGGCTTCCCAGGCATCCACCCTCGAACGGTGCTCTGGAGTCATTCCATATGGGATGTCCTGGAGCTGTGCAACAGGTCTCAATTGTCCCGCAGAAGGAATCCTTGAAGGGGGCATCCCACAACTCCCAACGTGGGAAAACCTCAATGGCCTCGAGATTCCGCTCCCTTCATGAAGCGGCCGTCATGCACGGAAACCCCAACCTGAGCCAACATCTGATCCTCGCCCTGAATTCAGATGCATGAGTATTGGTTCAGATCTGCAGGGGGTACCTGCCGTGCCCTCGCCCTGAAACCCAAGTCTAGCTTGTCTTCTCAGACTTCCGTCCTCACACTCCTGGCCCCGAAGTCCTCATGTTTGGCAATTCCGGACCCACAATGCAGCACTCTGCCTGCCCTCTAGAGAAAAATTATTGCCTCATGAGCTGCCCAGGCACCTTCAATGAGGATAAACCTCCACAGCACTCGACTTCACCCAAATTATATAGTCTAACCTGGGCACTAATGCACTGTCGGACACAACCTGAGCCCGGACCTCCTGACCAACACCCGGTAAGCAGACCGCACACTGAGCACATAAAACCCGCCATGGCCTTAGGTCATCATCTCTTCCCTACCTCAGTTTTCAGGCCTCAGAACCGAGACATTATCTCCAATCACTGCCCAGGGGTGAGTGTGATGCAGAAATCAGAACACCTCCTTACCCATGGTAAGAAACCTTGTGGTTGACACGTCGTCCAACGTTCAGTGTAGGAGAAACCAGCATTCACCCTGAGGCCCCGCCCATTCTTGAGTGCAACAAGGGCATAAACACGCATTGTGACCCTCAGCATGAGTCCTGTCCTCTAGTAAGTCCGCTCAGGGACTGGACCATTAGATGTCATAATGGGCTTGATATGTCCCTAGGCCCCAATATTTAACCAGATTTCTGATTGTCCAGTCACCCCCCCCAGGGCTCTACTCTGGAATCCCTCATTTGGTGGGACACCTGAGGTTAAAAAGAAAACAACATCAAAAAAAAAAAAAAAAACGGACATCTTCCATCCCACAGAGTGACCCCAAACGCTTTGGACTGGGCCAAAACACCAGGGAGTAAGACTCGTCCATTTCCCATGAAGTCACCCAGAAATTTCACGACCATGAGTGACACGATATCCAGAGACAAAAACTTGAGCAAGAGCCTCACACTCGCCCTTTTCTCAAATCCCGAAATGTCCTCCTCATGGTCTGTAGATAAGTCCTGCCATACGTATGACCACAAACATAAGCCAAGTTTGTGTTTTCAGACAACTGTCCAAACAGCCCTGGCCTACACAACCTACAGGCTCAGGCCCCTGGAGCCAAACCTGAGGACTGTACTTGCCCTCTCCAAGGGAATTTTGTGTGCCCATTCCAATGGCCACATCCCTTCTAATAGGATAAACCTCCAAAGTCCCTGATCCATCTCATTAGTGGTGGCTTCCCAGGTAAAACAGGGGCAATCTGAGCCCATCTGAGCACCTACCTGTACTCAGACCCATAGACAGATGTCCCCAGAGGTAAAAAGGAAAGAACAGGCCCCTAGGCACTAATCATATCCATTGCTTTGGTTTCCAGGCATCTCTACTCAGAGGCCTGGATTTCAAAACCAGCATATGGCTGTTTCTTGACTCACCCATCAGAAAACATCTCATCTACCCATGGGAAACTTGCACGTTGGAGCTGTGTCAAAGCCTCTGTTTAGGAGAACCCTTGGGGCCCCAGTGCCACCGCTTCATTCCAAGGTGTCCATAGACACAAAAGCACATTAGGACCCATCCATAGGACAGTCCATTTCAACTCAGCCTCCTCGGTTGCTCCCCCAGATCCAGCAGATCTAACCTGTCTTGTTTCTAGGAGACAATTGGAATGCGAGGTGGGCTACCAATCCATGCACCTTAGAACCCTGCTCAGAATCATTGGCCTGGAGCCAAACAACAGGTCTCAATTGTCCTGCAGAAGACACTTTGCAGTTTGGAGCTTCTCACAAATCCCATCTTGAGAAAACCCCCATGGCTTCGTGATGCCGCCCCTTCGTGAAGGGGCCTTCAGGGACAGAAACACCAACTTGAGTGATCGTCTGTGCCTCGCCATGACTTCAGATGCACGAGATCTCGATTCAGGTGTGTAGATTGTGCTATCGCTGATACAAAAATCCAGAGACAAAAACCTGAGCAAGCGCCTCAGACTCGCACTTTCTTCATATCCTGAAGAGTTCTTCTCATGGTTTGTAGATCGGGCCTGCCATACCTACATCCCCACACCTAAGCTGAGTTTGTGTTTTCAGACTTCTGTCCTCAAAGTCCAGGGCCACACACCGTCCAGGCTGGGGCCCCTGGAGCCACACATTAGGACTGTGCCTACCAATTCATGGGAATTCTGCCCATAACATTGTCCATAATCGTACAAATTAGGAGAAACCCCCAAAGTCCCTGAGGCCATCCCAATCGTGTAGGTCGCCCGGAACAAACAAGGGCTGTCTGACCAGCTGATAATCTACCTCCATCATAAAATAAATAGATGTCCCCAGAGGAGAAGAATGAACCAGACAGGACCCTAGGCCATAATAGGATCCATTGCCTTGGTTTACAGGCATGTCTCCTCAAAAGCCTGATTCCAATACGAGCATAGGGGTTTTGGCGAGGCACCCAGCAGAACTCATCTCGTCTCCACAAGGAAACCTGTGAATGGAAGCCATGTCCAAAGCATAGGAGAGTACTTCAGGGTCCCGGTGCCACCGCCCCATTCCAAGGACCTCAGGGACACAAAAACACATTAGGACCCATCCTCAGGAAAGTCCATTTCAACTCAGCCACCCCGGTTGCTCCCGCAGAGCCATCAGATCTAAACTGTCTTGTTGCTAGGAGACAATTGGAATGCGAGGCGGGCTTCCCAGGCATCCACCCTCGAACGGTGCTCTGGAGTCATTCCATATGGGATGTCCTGGAGCTGTGCAACAGGTCTCAATTGTCCCGCAGAAGGAATCCTTGAAGGGGGCATCCCACAACTCCCAACGTGGGAAAACCTCAATGGCCTCGAGATTCCGCTCCCTTCATGAAGCGGCCGTCATGCACGGAAACCCCAACCTGAGCCAACATCTGATCCTCGCCCTGAATTCAGATGCATGAGAATTGGTTCAGATCTGCAGGGCGTAACTGCCGTGCCCTCGCCCTGAAACCCAAGTCTAGCTTGTCTTCTCAGACTTCCGTCCTCACACTCCTGGCCCCGAAGTCCTCATGTTTGGCAATTCCGGACCCACAATGCAGCACTCTGCCTGCCCTCTAGAGAAAAATTATTGCCTCATGAGCTGCCCAGGCACCTTCAATGAGGATAAACCTCCACAGCACTCGACTTCACCCAAATTATATAGTCTAACCTGGGCACTAATGCACTGTCGGACACAACCTGAGCCCGGACCTCCTGACCAACACCCGGTAAGCAGACCGCACACTGAGCACATAAAACCCGCCATGGCCTTAGGTCATCATCTCTTCCCTACCTCAGTTTTCAGGCCTCAGAACCGAGACATTATCTCCAATCACTGCCCAGGGGTGAGTGTGATGCAGAAATCAGAACACCTCCTTACCCATGGTAAGAAACCTTGTGGTTGACACGTCGTCCAACGTTCAGTGTAGGAGAAACCAGCATTCACCCTTAGGCCCCGCCCATTCTTGAGTGCAACAAGGGCATAAACACGCATTGTGACCCTCAGCATGAGTCCTGTCCTCTAGTAAGTCCGCTCAGGGACTGGACCATTAGATGTCATAATGGGCTTGATATGTCCCTAGGCCCCAATATTTAACCAGATTTCTGATTGTCCAGTCACCCCCCCCAGGGCTCTACTCTGGAATCCCTCATTTGGTGGGACACCTGAGGTTAAAAAGAAAACAACATCAAAAAAAAAAAAAAAACGGACATCTTCCATCCCACAGAGTGACCCCAAACGCTTTGGACTGGGCCAAAACACCAGGGAGTAAGACTCGTCCATTTCCCATGAAGTCACCCAGAAATTTCACGACCATGAGTGACACGATATCCAGAGACAAAAACTTGAGCAAGAGCCTCACACTCGCCCTTTTCTCAAATCCCGAAATGTCCTCCTCATGGTCTGTAGATAAGTCCTGCCATACGTATGACCACAAACATAAGCCAAGTTTGTGTTTTCAGACAACTGTCCAAACAGCCCTGGCCTACACAACCTACAGGCTCAGGCCCCTGGAGCCAAACCTGAGGACTGTACTTGCCCTCTCCAAGGGAATTTTGTGTGCCCATTCCAATGGCCACATCCCTTCTAATAGGATAAACCTCCAAAGTCCCTGATCCATCTCATTAGTGGTGGCTTCCCAGGTAAAACAGGGGCAATCTGAGCCCATCTGAGCACCTACCTGTACTCAGACCCATAGACAGATGTCCCCAGAGGTAAAAAGGAAAGAACAGGCCCCTAGGCACTAATCATATCCATTGCTTTGGTTTCCAGGCATCTCTACTCAGAGGCCTGGATTTCAAAACCAGCATATGGCTGTTTCTTGACTCACCCATCAGAAAACATCTCATCTACCCATGGGAAACTTGCACGTTGGAGCTGTGTCAAAGCCTCTGTTTAGGAGAACCCTTGGGGCCCCAGTGCCACCGCTTCATTCCAAGGTGTCCATAGACACAAAAGCACATTAGGACCCATCCATAGGACAGTCCATTTCAACTCAGCCTCCTCGGTTGCTCCCCCAGATCCAGCAGATCTAACCTGTCTTGTTTCTAGGAGACAATTGGAATGCGAGGTGGGCTACCAATCCATGCACCTTAGAACCCTGCTCAGAATCATTGGCCTGGAGCCAAACAACAGGTCTCAATTGTCCTGCAGAAGACACTTTGCAGTTTGGAGCTTCTCACAAATCCCATCTTGAGAAAACCCCCATGGCTTCGTGATGCCGCCCCTTCGTGAAGGGGCCTTCAGGGACAGAAACACCAACTTGAGTGATCGTCTGTGCCTCGCCATGACTTCAGATGCACGAGATCTCGATTCAGGTGTGTAGATTGTGCTATCGCTGATACAAAAATCCAGAGACAAAAACCTGAGCAAGCGCCTCAGACTCGCACTTTCTTCATATCCTGAAGAGTTCTTCTCATGGTTTGTAGATCGGGCCTGCCATACCTACATCCCCACACCTAAGCTGAGTTTGTGTTTTCAGACTTCTGTCCTCAAAGTCCAGGGCCACACACCGTCCAGGCTGGGGCCCCTGGAGCCACACATTAGGACTGTGCCTACCAATTCATGGGAATTCTGCCCATAACATTGTCCATAATCGTACAAATTAGGAGAAACCCCCAAAGTCCCTGAGGCCATCCCAATCGTGTAGGTCGCCCGGAACAAACAAGGGCTGTCTGACCAGCTGATAATCTACCTCCATCATAAAATAAATAGATGTCCCCAGAGGAGAAGAATGAACCAGACAGGACCCTAGGCCATAATAGGATCCATTGCCTTGGTTTACAGGCATGTCTCCTCAAAAGCCTGATTCCAATACGAGCATAGGGGTTTTGGCGAGGCACCCAGCAGAACTCATCTCGTCTCCACAAGGAAACCTGTGAATGGAAGCCATGTCCAAAGCATAGGAGAGTACTTCAGGGTCCCGGTGCCACCGCCCCATTCCAAGGACCTCAGGGACACAAAAACACATTAGGACCCATCCTCAGGAAAGTCCATTTCAACTCAGCCACCCCGGTTGCTCCCGCAGAGCCATCAGATCTAAACTGTCTTGTTGCTAGGAGACAATTGGAATGCGAGGCGGGCTTCCCAGGCATCCACCCTCGAACGGTGCTCTGGAGTCATTCCATATGGGATGTCCTGGAGCTGTGCAACAGGTCTCAATTGTCCCGCAGAAGGAATCCTTGAAGGGGGCATCCCACAACTCCCAACGTGGGAAAACCTCAATGGCCTCGAGATTCCGCTCCCTTCATGAAGCGGCCGTCATGCACGGAAACCCCAACCTGAGCCAACATCTGATCCTCGCCCTGAATTCAGATGCATGAGAATTGGTTCAGATCTGCAGGGCGTAACTGCCGTGCCCTCGCCCTGAAACCCAAGTCTAGCTTGTCTTCTCAGACTTCCGTCCTCACACTCCTGGCCCCGAAGTCCTCATGTTTGGCAATTCCGGACCCACAATGCAGCACTCTGCCTGCCCTCTAGAGAAAAATTATTGCCTCATGAGCTGCCCAGGCACCTTCAATGAGGATAAACCTCCACAGCACTCGACTTCACCCAAATTATATAGTCTAACCTGGGCACTAATGCACTGTCGGACACAACCTGAGCCCGGACCTCCTGACCAACACCCGGTAAGCAGACCGCACACTGAGCACATAAAACCCGCCATGGCCTTAGGTCATCATCTCTTCCCTACCTCAGTTTTCAGGCCTCAGAACCGAGACATTATCTCCAATCACTGCCCAGGGGTGAGTGTGATGCAGAAATCAGAACACCTCCTTACCCATGGTAAGAAACCTTGTGGTTGACACGTCGTCCAACGTTCAGTGTAGGAGAAACCAGCATTCACCCTTAGGCCCCGCCCATTCTTGAGTGCAACAAGGGCATAAACACGCATTGTGACCCTCAGCATGAGTCCTGTCCTCTAGTAAGTCCGCTCAGGGACTGGACCATTAGATGTCATAATGGGCTTGATATGTCCCTAGGCCCCAATATTTAACCAGATTTCTGATTGTCCAGTCACCCCCCCCAGGGCTCTACTCTGGAATCCCTCATTTGGTGGGACACCTGAGGTTAAAAAGAAAACAACATCAAAAAAAAAAAAAAAAACGGACATCTTCCATCCCACAGAGTGACCCCAAACGCTTTGGACTGGGCCAAAACACCAGGGAGTAAGACTCGTCCATTTCCCATGAAGTCACCCAGAAATTTCACGACCATGAGTGACACGATATCCAGAGACAAAAACTTGAGCAAGAGCCTCACACTCGCCCTTTTCTCAAATCCCGAAATGTCCTCCTCATGGTCTGTAGATAAGTCCTGCCATACGTATGACCACAAACATAAGCCAAGTTTGTGTTTTCAGACAACTGTCCAAACAGCCCTGGCCTACACAACCTACAGGCTCAGGCCCCTGGAGCCAAACCTGAGGACTGTACTTGCCCTCTCCAAGGGAATTTTGTGTGCCCATTCCAATGGCCACATCCCTTCTAATAGGATAAACCTCCAAAGTCCCTGATCCATCTCATTAGTGGTGGCTTCCCAGGTAAAACAGGGGCAATCTGAGCCCATCTGAGCACCTACCTGTACTCAGACCCATAGACAGATGTCCCCAGAGGTAAAAAGGAAAGAACAGGCCCCTAGGCACTAATCATATCCATTGCTTTGTTTTCCAGGCATCTCTACTCAGAGGCCTGGATTTCAAAACCAGCATATGGCTGTTTCTTGACTCACCCATCAGAAAACATCTCATCTACCCATGGGAAACTTGCACGTTGGAGCTGTGTCAAAGCCTCTGTTTAGGAGAACCCTTGGGGCCCCAGTGCCACCGCTTCATTCCAAGGTGTCCATAGACACAAAAGCACATTAGGACCCATCCATAGGACAGTCCATTTCAACTCAGCCTCCTCGGTTGCTCCCCCAGATCCAGCAGATCTAACCTGTCTTGTTTCTAGGAGACAATTGGAATGCGAGGTGGGCTACCAATCCATGCACCTTAGAACCCTGCTCAGAATCATTGGCCTGGAGCCAAACAACAGGTCTCAATTGTCCTGCAGAAGACACTTTGCAGTTTGGAGCTTCTCACAAATCCCATCTTGAGAAAACCCCCATGGCTTCGTGATGCCGCCCCTTCGTGAAGGGGCCATCAGGGACAGAAACACCAACTTGAGTGATCGTCTGTGCCTCGCCATGACTTCAGATGCACGAGATCTCGATTCAGGTGTGTAGATTGTGCTATCGCTGATACAAAAATCCAGAGACAAAAACCTGAGCAAGCGCCTCAGACTCGCACTTTCTTCATATCCTGAAGAGTTCTTCTCATGGTTTGTAGATCGGGCCTGCCATACCTACATCCCCACACCTAAGCTGAGTTTGTGTTTTCAGACTTCTGTCCTCAAAGTCCAGGGCCACACACCGTCCAGGCTGGGGCCCCTGGAGCCACACATTAGGACTGTGCCTACCAATTCATGGGAATTCTGCCCATAACATTGTCCATAATCGTACAAATTAGGAGAAACCCCCAAAGTCCCTGAGGCCATCCCAATCGTGTAGGTCGCCCGGAACAAACAAGGGCTGTCTGACCAGCTGATAATCTACCTCCATCATAAAATAAATAGATGTCCCCAGAGGAGAAGAATGAACCAGACAGGACCCTAGGCCATAATAGGATCCATTGCCTTGGTTTACAGGCATGTCTCCTCAAAAGCCTGATTCCAATACGAGCATAGGGGTTTTGGCGAGGCACCCAGCAGAACTCATCTCGTCTCCACAAGGAAACCTGTGAATGGAAGCCATGTCCAAAGCATAGGAGAGTACTTCAGGGTCCCGGTGCCACCGCCCCATTCCAAGGACCTCAGGGACACAAAAACACATTAGGACCCATCCTCAGGAAAGTCCATTTCAACTCAGCCACCCCGGTTGCTCCCGCAGAGCCATCAGATCTAAACTGTCTTGTTGCTAGGAGACAATTGGAATGCGAGGCGGGCTTCCCAGGCATCCACCCTCGAACGGTGCTCTGGAGTCATTCCATATGGGATGTCCTGGAGCTGTGCAACAGGTCTCAATTGTCCCGCAGAAGGAATCCTTGAAGGGGGCATCCCACAACTCCCAACGTGGGAAAACCTCAATGGCCTCGAGATTCCGCTCCCTTCATGAAGCGGCCGTCATGCACGGAAACCCCAACCTGAGCCAACATCTGATCCTCGCCCTGAATTCAGATGCATGAGAATTGGTTCAGATCTGCAGGGCGTACCTGCCGTGCCCTCGCCCTGAAACCCAAGTCTAGCTTGTCTTCTCAGACTTCCGTCCTCACACTCCTGGCCCCGAAGTCCTCATGTTTGGCAATTCCGGACCCACAATGCAGCACTCTGCCTGCCCTCTAGAGAAAAATTATTGCCTCATGAGCTGCCCAGGCACCTTCAATGAGGATAAACCTCCACAGCACTCGACTTCACCCAAATTATATAGTCTAACCTGGGCACTAATGCACTGTCGGACACAACCTGAGCCCGGACCTCCTGACCAACACCCGGTAAGCAGACCGCACACTGAGCACATAAAACCCGCCATGGCCTTAGGTCATCATCTCTTCCCTACCTCAGTTTTCAGGCCTCAGAACCGAGACATTATCTCCAATCACTGCCCAGGGGTGAGTGTGATGCAGAAATCAGAACACCTCCTTACCCATGGTAAGAAACCTTGTGGTTGACACGTCGTCCAACGTTCAGTGTAGGAGAAACCAGCATTCACCCTGAGGCCCCGCCCATTCTTGAGTGCAACAAGGGCATAAACACGCATTGTGACCCTCAGCATGAGTCCTGTCCTCTAGTAAGTCCGCTCAGGGACTGGACCATTAGATGTCATAATGGGCTTGATATGTCCCTAGGCCCCAATATTTAACCAGATTTCTGATTGTCCAGTCACCCCCCCCAGGGCTCTACTCTGGAATCCCTCATTTGGTGGGACACCTGAGGTTAAAAAGAAAACAACATCAAAAAAAAAAAAAAAAAAACGGACATCTTCCATCCCACAGAGTGACCCCAAACGCTTTGGACTGGGCCAAAACACCAGGGAGTAAGACTCGTCCATTTCCCATGAAGTCACCCAGAAATTTCACGACCATGAGTGACACGATATCCAGAGACAAAAACTTGAGCAAGAGCCTCACACTCGCCCTTTTCTCAAATCCCGAAATGTCCTCCTCATGGTCTGTAGATAAGTCCTGCCATACGTATGACCACAAACATAAGCCAAGTTTGTGTTTTCAGACAACTGTCCAAACAGCCCTGGCCTACACAACCTACAGGCTCAGGCCCCTGGAGCCAAACCTGAGGACTGTACTTGCCCTCTCCAAGGGAATTTTGTGTGCCCATTCCAATGGCCACATCCCTTCTAATAGGATAAACCTCCAAAGTCCCTGATCCATCTCATTAGTGGTGGCTTCCCAGGTAAAACAGGGGCAATCTGAGCCCATCTGAGCACCTACCTGTACTCAGACCCATAGACAGATGTCCCCAGAGGTAAAAAGGAAAGAACAGGCCCCTAGGCACTAATCATATCCATTGCTTTGTTTTCCAGGCATCTCTACTCAGAGGCCTGGATTTCAAAACCAGCATATGGCTGTTTCTTGACTCACCCATCAGAAAACATCTCATCTACCCATGGGAAACTTGCACGTTGGAGCTGTGTCAAAGCCTCTGTTTAGGAGAACCCTTGGGGCCCCAGTGCCACCGCTTCATTCCAAGGTGTCCATAGACACAAAAGCACATTAGGACCCATCCATAGGACAGTCCATTTCAACTCAGCCTCCTCGGTTGCTCCCCCAGATCCAGCAGATCTAACCTGTCTTGTTTCTAGGAGACAATTGGAATGCGAGGTGGGCTACCAATCCATGCACCTTAGAACCCTGCTCAGAATCATTGGCCTGGAGCCAAACAACAGGTCTCAATTGTCCTGCAGAAGACACTTTGCAGTTTGGAGCTTCTCACAAATCCCATCTTGAGAAAACCCCCATGGCTTCGTGATGCCGCCCCTTCGTGAAGGGGCCATCAGGGACAGAAACACCAACTTGAGCGATCGTCTGTGCCTCGCCATGACTTCAGATGCACGAGATCTCGATTCAGGTCTGTAGATTGTGCTATCGCTGATACAAAAATCCAGAGACAAAAACCTGAGCAAGCGCCTCAGACTCGCACTTTCTTCATATCCTGAAGAGTTCTTCTCATGGTTTGTAGATCGGGCCTGCCATACCTACATCCCCACACCTAAGCTGAGTTTGTGTTTTCAGACTTCTGTCCTCAAAGTCCAGGGCCACACACCGTCCAGGCTGGGGCCCCTGGAGCCACACATTAGGACTGTGCCTACCAATTCATGGGAATTCTGCCCATAACATTGTCCATAATCGTACAAATTAGGAGAAACCCCCAAAGTCCCTGAGGCCATCCCAATCGTGTAGGTCGCCCGGAACAAACAAGGGCTGTCTGACCAGCTGATAATCTACCTCCATCATAAAATAAATAGATGTCCCCAGAGGAGAAGAATGAACCAGACAGGACCCTAGGCCATAATAGGATCCATTGCCTTGGTTTACAGGCATGTCTCCTCAAAAGCCTGATTCCAATACGAGCATAGGGGTTTTGGCGAGGCACCCAGCAGAACTCATCTCGTCTCCACAAGGAAACCTGTGAATGGAAGCCATGTCCAAAGCATAGGAGAGTACTTCAGGGTCCCGGTGCCACCGCCCCATTCCAAGGACCTCAGGGACACAAAAACACATTAGGACCCATCCTCAGGAAAGTCCATTTCAACTCAGCCACCCCGGTTGCTCCCGCAGAGCCATCAGATCTAAACTGTCTTGTTGCTAGGAGACAATTGGAATGCGAGGCGGGCTTCCCAGGCATCCACCCTCGAACGGTGCTCTGGAGTCATTCCATATGGGATGTCCTGGAGCTGTGCAACAGGTCTCAATTGTCCCGCAGAAGGAATCCTTGAAGGGGGCATCCCACAACTCCCAACGTGGGAAAACCTCAATGGCCTCGAGATTCCGCTCCCTTCATGAAGCGGCCGTCATGCACGGAAACCCCAACCTGAGCCAACATCTGATCCTCGCCCTGAATTCAGATGCATGAGTATTGGTTCAGATCTGCAGGGGGTACCTGCCGTGCCCTCGCCCTGAAACCCAAGTCTAGCTTGTCTTCTCAGACTTCCGTCCTCACACTCCTGGCCCCGAAGTCCTCATGTTTGGCAATTCCGGACCCACAATGCAGCACTCTGCCTGCCCTCTAGAGAAAAATTATTGCCTCATGAGCTGCCCAGGCACCTTCAATGAGGATAAACCTCCACAGCACTCGACTTCACCCAAATTATATAGTCTAACCTGGGCACTAATGCACTGTCGGACACAACCTGAGCCCGGACCTCCTGACCAACACCCGGTAAGCAGACCGCACACTGAGCACATAAAACCCGCCATGGCCTTAGGTCATCATCTCTTCCCTACCTCAGTTTTCAGGCCTCAGAACCGAGACATTATCTCCAATCACTGCCCAGGGGTGAGTGTGATGCAGAAATCAGAACACCTCCTTACCCATGGTAAGAAACCTTGTGGTTGACACGTCGTCCAACGTTCAGTGTAGGAGAAACCAGCATTCACCCTGAGGCCCCGCCCATTCTTGAGTGCAACAAGGGCATAAACACGCATTGTGACCCTCAGCATGAGTCCTGTCCTCTAGTAAGTCCGCTCAGGGACTGGACCATTAGATGTCATAATGGGCTTGATATGTCCCTAGGCCCCAATATTTAACCAGATTTCTGATTGTCCAGTCACCCCCCCCAGGGCTCTACTCTGGAATCCCTCATTTGGTGGGACACCTGAGGTTAAAAAGAAAACAACATCAAAAAAAAAAAAAAAAACGGACATCTTCCATCCCACAGAGTGACCCCAAACGCTTTGGACTGGGCCAAAACACCAGGGAGTAAGACTCGTCCATTTCCCATGAAGTCACCCAGAAATTTCACGACCATGAGTGACACGATATCCAGAGACAAAAACTTGAGCAAGAGCCTCACACTCGCCCTTTTCTCAAATCCCGAAATGTCCTCCTCATGGTCTGTAGATAAGTCCTGCCATACGTATGACCACAAACATAAGCCAAGTTTGTGTTTTCAGACAACTGTCCAAACAGCCCTGGCCTACACAACCTACAGGCTCAGGCCCCTGGAGCCAAACCTGAGGACTGTACTTGCCCTCTCCAAGGGAATTTTGTGTGCCCATTCCAATGGCCACATCCCTTCTAATAGGATAAACCTCCAAAGTCCCTGATCCATCTCATTAGTGGTGGCTTCCCAGGTAAAACAGGGGCAATCTGAGCCCATCTGAGCACCTACCTGTACTCAGACCCATAGACAGATGTCCCCAGAGGTAAAAAGGAAAGAACAGGCCCCTAGGCACTAATCATATCCATTGCTTTGTTTTCCAGGCATCTCTACTCAGAGGCCTGGATTTCAAAACCAGCATATGGCTGTTTCTTGACTCACCCATCAGAAAACATCTCATCTACCCATGGGAAACTTGCACGTTGGAGCTGTGTCAAAGCCTCTGTTTAGGAGAACCCTTCAGGGCCCCAGTGCCACCGCTTCATTCCAAGGTGTCCATAGACACAAAAGCACATTAGGACCCATCCATAGGACAGTCCATTTCAACTCAGCCTCCTCGGTTGCTCCCCCAGATCCAGCAGATCTAACCTGTCTTGTTTCTAGGAGACAATTGGAATGCGAGGTGGGCTACCAATCCATGCACCTTAGAACCCTGCTCAGAATCATTGGCCTGGAGCCAAACAACAGGTCTCAATTGTCCTGCAGAAGACACTTTGCAGTTTGGAGCTTCTCACAAATCCCATCTTGAGAAAACCCCCATGGCTTCGTGATGCCGCCCCTTCGTGAAGGGGCCATCAGGGACAGAAACAC
Source organism: Mustela nivalis (assembly GCF_964662115.1). Classification (NCBI taxonomy): domain Eukaryota; kingdom Metazoa; phylum Chordata; class Mammalia; order Carnivora; family Mustelidae; genus Mustela; species Mustela nivalis. Next base: position 373,258 of record NW_028136098.1, on the reverse strand, counting down.
CAACTTGAGTGATCGTCTGTGCCTCGCCATGACTTCAGATGCACGAGATCTCGATTCAGGTCTGTAGATTGTGCTATCGCTGATACAAAAATCCAGAGACAAAAACCTGAGCAAGCGCCTCAGACTCGCACTTTCTTCATATCCTGAAGAGTTCTTCTCATGGTTTGTAGATCGGGCCTGCCATACCTACATCCCCACACCTAAGCTGAGTTTGTGTTTTCAGACTTCTGTCCTCAAAGTCCAGGGCCACACACCGTCCAGGCTGGGGCCCCTGGAGCCACACATTAGGACTGTGCCTACCAATTCATGGGAATTCTGCCCATAACATTGTCCATAATCGTACAAATTAGGAGAAACCCCCAAAGTCCCTGAGGCCATCCCAATCGTGTAGGTCGCCCGGAACAAACAAGGGCTGTCTGACACCAGCTGATAATCTACCTCCATCATAAAATAAATAGATGTCCCCAGAGGAGAAGAATGAACCAGACAGGACCCTAGGCCATAATAGGATCCATTGCCTTGGTTTACAGGCATGTCTCCTCAAAAGCCTGATTCCAATACGAGCATAGGGGTTTTGGCGAGGCACCCAGCAGAACTCATCTCGTCTCCACAAGGAAACCTGTGAATGGGAGCCATGTCCAAAGCATAGGAGAGTACTTCAGGGTCCCGGTGCCACCGCCCCATTCCAAGGACCTCAGCGACACAAAAACACATTAGGACCCATCCTCAGGAAAGTCCATTTCAACTCAGCCACCCCGGTTGCTCCCGCAGAGCCATCAGATCTAAACTGTCTTGTTGCTAGGAGACAATTGGAATGCGAGGCGGGCTTCCCAGGCATCCACCCTCGAACGGTGCTCTGGAGTCATTCCATATGGGATGTCCTGGAGCTGTGCAACAGGTCTCAATTGTCCCGCAGAAGGAATCCTTGAAGGGGGCATCCCACAACTCCCAACGTGGGAAAACCTCAATGGCCTCGAGATTCCGCTCCCTTCATGAAGCGGCCGTCATGCACGGAAACCCCAACCTGAGCCAACATCTGATCCTCGCCCTGAATTCAGATGCATGAGTATTGGTTCAGATCTGCAGGGGGTACCTGCCGTGCCCTCGCCCTGAAACCCAAGTCTAGCTTGTCTTCTCAGACTTCCGTCCTCACACTCCTGGCCCCGAAGTCCTCATGTTTGGCAATTCCGGACCCACAATGCAGCACTCTGCCTGCCCTCTAGAGAAAAATTATTGCCTCATGAGCTGCCCAGGCACCTTCAATGAGGATAAACCTCCACAGCACTCGACATCACCCAAATTATATAGTCTAACCTGGGCACTAATGCACTGTCGGACACAACCTGAGCCCGGACCTCCTGACCAACACCCGGTAAGCAGACCGCACACTGAGCACATAAAACCCGCCATGGCCTTAGGTCATCATCTCTTCCCTACCTCAGTTTTCAGGCCTCAGAACCGAGACATTATCTCCAATCAATGCCCAGGGGTGAGTGTGATGCAGAAATCAGAACACCTCCTTACCCATGGTAAGAAACCTTGTGGTTGACACGTCGTCCAACGTTCAGTGTAGGAGAAACCAGCATTCACCCTGAGGCCCCGCCCATTCTTGAGTGCAACAAGGGCATAAACACGCATTGTGACCCTCAGCATGAGTCCTGTCCTCTAGTAAGTCCGCTCAGGGACTGGACCATTAGATGTCATAATGGGCTTGATATGTCCCTAGGCCCCAATATTTAACCAGATTTCTGATTGTCCAGTCACCCCCCCCAGGGCTCTACTCTGGAATCCCTCATTTGGTGGGACACCTGAGGTTAAAAAGAAAACAACATCAAAAAAAAAAAAAAAACGGACATCTTCCATCCCACAGAGTGACCCCAAACGCTTTGGACTGGGCCAAACCACCAGGGAGTAAGACTCGTCCATTTCCCATGAAGTCACCCAGAAATTTCACGACCATGAGTGACACGATATCCAGAGACAAAAACTTGAGCAAGAGCCTCACACTCGCCCTTTTCTCAAATCCCGAAATGTCCTCCTCATGGTCTGTAGATAAGTCCTGCCATACGTATGACCACAAACATAAGCCAAGTTTGTGTTTTCAGACAACTGTCCAAACAGCCCTGGCCTACACAACCTACAGGCTCAGGCCCCTGGAGCCAAACCTGAGGACTGTACTTGCCCTCTCCAAGGGAATTTTGTGTGCCCATTCCAATGGCCACATCCCTTCTAATAGGATAAACCTCCAAAGTCCCTGATCCATCTCATTAGTGGTGGCTTCCCAGGTAAAACAGGGGCAATCTGAGCCCATCTGAGCACCTACCTGTACTCAGACCCATAGACAGATGTCCCCAGAGGTAAAAAGGAAAGAACAGGCCCCTAGGCACTAATCATATCCATTGCTTTGTTTTCCAGGCATCTCTCCTCAGAGGCCTGGATTTCAAAACCAGCATATGGCTGTTTCTTGACTCACCCATCAGAAAACATCTCATCTACCCATGGGAAACTTGCACGTTGGAGCTGTGTCAAAGCCTCTGTTTAGGAGAACCCTTCAGGGCCCCAGTGCCACCGCTTCATTCCAAGGTGTCCATAGACACAAAAGCACATTAGGACCCATCCATAGGACAGTCCATTTCAACTCAGCCTCCTCGGTTGCTCCCCCAGATCCAGCAGATCTAACCTGTCTTGTTTCTAGGAGACAATTGGAATGCGAGGTGGGCTACCAATCCATGCACCTTAGAACCCTGCTCAGAATCATTGGCCTGGAGCCAAACAACAGGTCTCAATTGTCCTGCAGAAGACACTTTGCAGTTTGGAGCTTCTCACAAATCCCATCTTGAGAAAACCCCCATGGCTTCGTGATGCCGCCCCTTCGTGAAGGGGCCATCAGGGACAGAAACACCAACTTGAGTGATCGTCTGTGCCTCGCCATGACTTCAGATGCACGAGATCTCGATTCAGGTGTGTAGATTGTGCTATCGCTGATACAAAAATCCAGAGACAAAAACCTGAGCAAGCGCCTCAGACTCGCACTTTCTTCATATCCTGAAGAGTTCTTCTCATGGTTTGTAGATCGGGCCTGCCATACCTACATCCCCACACCTAAGCTGAGTTTGTGTTTTCAGACTTCTGTCCTCAAAGTCCAGGGCCACACACCGTCCAGGCTGGGGCCCCTGGAGCCACACATTAGGACTGTGCCTACCAATTCATGGGAATTCTGCCCATAACATTGTCCATAATCGTACAAATTAGGAGAAACCCCCAAAGTCCCTGAGGCCATCCCAATCGTGTAGGTCGCCCGGAACAAACAAGGGCTGTCTGACACCAGCTGATAATCTACCTCCATCATAAAATAAATAGATGTCCCCAGAGGAGAAGAATGAACCAGACAGGACCCTAGGCCATAATAGGATCCATTGCCTTGGTTTACAGGCATGTCTCCTCAAAAGCCTGATTCCAATACGAGCATAGGGGTTTTGGCGAGGCACCCAGCAGAACTCATCTCGTCTCCACAAGGAAACCTGTGAATGGGAGCCATGTCCAAAGCATAGGAGAGTACTTCAGGGTCCCGGTGCCACCGCCCCATTCCAAGGACCTCAGCGACACAAAAACACATTAGGACCCATCCTCAGGAAAGTCCATTTCAACTCAGCCACCCCGGTTGCTCCCGCAGAGCCATCAGATCTAAACTGTCTTGTTGCTAGGAGACAATTGGAATGCGAGGCGGGCTTCCCAGGCATCCACCCTCGAACGGTGCTCTGGAGTCATTCCATATGGGATGTCCTGGAGCTGTGCAACAGGTCTCAATTGTCCCGCAGAAGGAATCCTTGAAGGGGGCATCCCACAACTCCCAACGTGGGAAAACCTCAATGGCCTCGAGATTCCGCTCCCTTCATGAAGCGGCCGTCATGCACGGAAACCCCAACCTGAGCCAACATCTGATCCTCGCCCTGAATTCAGATGCATGAGTATTGGTTCAGATCTGCAGGGGGTACCTGCCGTGCCCTCGCCCTGAAACCCAAGTCTAGCTTGTCTTCTCAGACTTCCGTCCTCACACTCCTGGCCCCGAAGTCCTCATGTTTGGCAATTCCGGACCCACAATGCAGAACTCTGCCTGCCCTCTAGAGAAAAATTATTGCCTCATGAGCTGCCCAGGCACCTTCAATGAGGATAAACCTCAACAGCACTCGACTTCACCCAAATTATATAGTCTAACCTGGGCACTAATGCACGGTCGGACACAACCTGAACCCGGACCTCCTGACCAACACCCGGAAAGCAGACCGCACACTGAGAACATAAAACCCGTCATGGACTTAGGTCATCATCTCTTCCCTTCCTCAGTTTTCAGGCCTCAGAACCGAGACATTATCTCCAATCACTGCCCAGGGGTGAGTGTGATGCAGAAATCAGAACACCTCCTTACCCATGGTAAGAAACCTTGTGGTTGGCACGTCGTCCAACGTTCAGTGTAGGAGAAACCAGCATTCACCCTAAGGCCCCGCCCATTCTTGAGTGCGACAAGGGCATAAAGACGCATTGTGACCCTCAGCATGAGTCCTGTCCTCTAGTAAGTCCGCTCAGGGACTGGACCATTAGATGTCATAATGGGCTTGATATGTCCCTAGGCCCCAATTTTTAACCAGATTTCTGATTGTCAAGTCACCCCCCCCCAGGGCTCTACTCTGGAATCCCTCATTTGGTGGGACACCTGAGGTTAAAAAGAAAACAACATCAAAAAAAAAAAAAAAACGGACATCTTCCATCCCACAGAGTGACCCCAAACGCTTTGGACTGGGCCAAACCACCAGGGAGAAAGACTCGTCCATTTCCCATGAAGTCACCCAGAAATTTCTCGACCATGAGTGACACGATATCCAGAGACAAAAACTTGAGCAAGAGCCTCACACTCGCCCTTTTCTCAAATCCCGAAATGTCCTCCTCATGGTCTGTAGATAAGTCCTGCCATACGTATGACCACAAACATAAGCCAAGTTTGTGTTTTCAGACAACTGTCCAAACAGCCCTGGCCTACACAACCTACAGGCTCAGGCCCCTGGAGCCAAACCTGAGGACTGTACTTGCCCTCTCCAAGGGAATTTTGTGTGCCCATTCCAATGGCCACATCCCTTCTAATAGGATAAACCTCCAAAGTCCCTGATCCATCTCATTAGTGGTGGCTTCCCAGGTAAAACAGGGGCAATCTGAGCCCATCTGAGCACCTACCTGTACTCAGACCCATAGACAGATGTCCCCAGAGGTAAAAAGGAAAGAACAGGCCCCTAGGCACTAATCATATCCATTGCTTTGGTTTCCAGGCATCTCTACTCAGAGGCCTGGATTTCAAAACCAGCATATGGCTGTTTCTTGACTCACCCATCAGAAAACATCTCATCTACCCATGGGAAACTTGCACGTTGGAGCTGTGTCAAAGCCTCTGTTTAGGAGAACCCTTCAGGGCCCCAGTGCCACCGCTTCATTCCAAGGTCTCCATAGACACAAAAGCACATTAGGACCCATCCATAGGAGAGTCCTTTTCAACTCAGCCTCCTCGGTTGCTCCCCCAGATCCAGCAGATCTAACCTGTCTTGTTTCTAGGAGACAATTGGAATGCGAGGTGGGCTACCAAGCCATGCATCCTTAGAACCCTGCTCAGAATCATTGGCCTGGAGCCAAACAACAGGTCTCAATTGTCCTGCAGAAGACACTTTGCAGTTTGGAGCTTCTCACAAATCCCATCTTGGGAAAACCCCCATGGCCTCGTGATGCCGCCCCTTCGTGAAGGGGCCATCAGGGACAGAAACACCAACTTGAGCGATCGTCTGTGCCTCGCCATGACTTCAGATGCACGAGATCTCGATTCAGGTCTGTAGATTGTGCGATCGCTGATACAAAAATCCAGAGACAAAAACCTGAGCAAGCGCCTCAGACTCGCACTTTCTTCATATCCTGAAGAGTTCTTCTCATGGTTTGTAGATCGGGCCTGCCATTCCTACATCCCCACACCTAAGCTGAGTTTTTGTTTTCAGACTTCTGTTTTCAAAGTCCAGGGCCACACACCGTCCAGGCTGGGGCCCCTGGAGCCACACATTAGGACTGTGCCTACCAATTCATGGGAATTCTGTCCATTCCATTGTCCATAATCGTACAAATTAGGAGAAACCTCCAAAGTCCCTGAGGCCATCCCAATCGTGTAGGTCGCCCGGAACAAACAAGGGCTGTCTGACACCAGCTGATAATCTACCTCCACTCATACCATAAATGGATGTCCCCAGAGGAGAAGATTGAACCAGACAGGACCCTAGGCCATAATAGGATCCATTGCCTTGGTTTACAGGCATGTCTCCTCAAAAGCCTGATTCCAATACGAGCATAGGGGTTTTGGTGAGGCACCCAGCAGAACTCATCTCGTCTCCACAAGGAAACCTGTGAATGGGAGCCATGTCCAAAGCATAGGAGAGTACTTCAGGGTCCCGGTGCCACCGCCCCATTCCAAGGCCCTCAGGGACACAAAAACACATTAGGACCCATCCTCAGGAAAGTCCATTTCAACTCAGCCACCCCGGTTGCTCCCGCAGAGCCATCAGATCTAAACTGTCTTGTTGCTAGGAGACAATTGGAATGCGAGGCGGGCTTCCCAGGCATCCACCCTGGAACGGTGCTCTGGAGTCATTCCATATGGGATGTCCTGGAGCTGTGCAACAGGTCTCAATTGTCCCGCAGAAAGAATCCTTGAAGGGGGCATCCCACAACTCCCAACGTGGGAAAACCTCAATGGCCTCGAGATTCCGCTCCCTTCATGAAGCGGCCGTCATGCACGGAAACCCCAACCTGAGCCAACATCTGATCCTCGCCCTGAATTCAGATGCATGAGTATTGGTTCAGATCTGCAGGGGGTACCTGCCGTGCCCTCGCCCTGAAACCCAAGTCTAGCTTGTCTTCTCAGACTTCCGTCCTCACACTCCTGGCCCCGAAATCCTCATGTTTGGCAATTCCGGACCCACAATGCAGCACTCTGCCTGCCCTCTAGAGAAAAATTATTGCCTCATGAGCTGCCCAGGCACGTTCAATGAGGATAAACCTCCACAGCACTCGACTTCACCCAAATTATATAGTCTAACCTGGGCACTAATGCACTGTCGGACACAACCTGAGCCCGGACCTCCTGACCAACACCCGGTAAGCAGACCGCACACTGAGCACATAAAACCCGCCATGGCCTTAGGTCATCATCTCTTCCCTTCCTCAGTTTTCAGGCCTCAGAACCGAGACATTATCTCCAATCACTGCCCAGGGGTGAGTGTGATGCACAAATCAGAACACCTCCTTACCCATGGTAAGAAACCTTGTGGTTGGCACGTCGTCCAACGTTCAGTGTAGGAGAAACCAGCATTCACCCTGAGGCCCCGCCCATTCTTGAGTGCAACAAGGGCATAAACACGCATTGTGACCCTCAGCATGAGTCCTGTCCTCTAGTAAGTCCGCTCAGGGACTGGACCATTAGATGTCATAATGGGCTTGATATGTCCCTAGGCCCCAATATTTAACCAGATTTCTGATTGTCCAGTCACACCCCCCCCAGGGCTCTACACTGGAATCCCTCATTTGGTGGGACACCTGAGGTTAAAAAGAAAACAACATCAAAAAAAAAAAAAAAACGGACATCTTCCATCCCACAGAGTGACCCCAAACGCTTTGGACTGGGCCAAACCCCCAGGGAGTAAGACTCGTCCATTTCCCATGAAGTCACCCAGAAATTTCACGACCATGAGTGACACGATATCCAGAGACAAAAACTTGAGCAAGAGCCTCACACTCGCCCTTTTCTCAAATCCCGAAATGTCCTCATCATGGTCTGTAGATAAGTCCTGCCATACGTATGACCACAAACATAAGCCAAGTTTGTGTTTTCAGACAACTGTCCAAACAGCCCTGGCCTACACAACCTACAGGCTCAGGCCCCTGGAGCCAAACCTGAGGACTGTACTTGCCCTCTCCAAGGGAATTTTGTGTGCCCATTCCAATGGCCACATCCCTTCTAATAGGATAAACCTCCAAAGTCCCTGATCCATCTCATTAGTGGTGGCTTCCCAGGTAAAACAGGGGCAATCTGAGCCCATCTGAGCACCTACCTGTACTCAGACCCATAGACAGATGTCCCCAGAGGTAAAAAGGAAAGAACAGGCCCCTAGGCACTAATCAGATCCATTGCTTTGGTTTCCAGGCATCTCTACTCAGAGGCCTGGATTTCAAAACCAGCATATGGCTGTTTCTTGACTCACCCATCAGAAAACATCTCATCTACCCATGGGAAACTTGCACGTTGGAGCTGTGTCAAAGCCTCTGTTTAGGAGAACCCTTCAGGGCCCCAGTGCCACCGCTTCATTCCAAGGTCTCCATAGACACAAAAGCACATTAGGACCCATCCATAGGAGAGTCCATTTCAACTCAGCCTCCTCGGTTGCTCCCCCAGATCCAGCAGATCTAACCTGTCTTGTTTCTAGGAGACAATTGGAATGCGAGGTGGGCTACCAAGCCATGCATCCTTAGAACCCTGCTCAGAATCATTGGCCTGGAGCCAAACAACAGGTCTCAATTGTCCTGCAGAAGACTCTTTGCAGTTTGGAGCTTCTCACAAATCCCATCTTGGGAAAGCCCCCATGGCCTCGTGATGCCGCCCCTTCGTGAAGGGGCCATCAGGGACAGAAACACCAACTTGAGCGATCGTCTGTGCCTCGCCCTGACTTCAGATGCACGAGATCTCGATTCAGGTCTGTAGATTGTGCCATCGCTGATACAAAAGTCCAGAGACAAAAACCTGAGCAAGCGCCTCAGACTCGCACTTTCTTCATATCCTGAAGAGTTCTTCTCATGGTTTGTAGATCGGGCCTGCCATACCTACATCCCCACACCTAAGCTGAGTTTGTGTTTTCAGACTTCTGTCCTCAAAGTCCAGGGCCACACACCGTCCAGGCTGGGGCCCCTGGAGCCACACATTAGGACTGTGCCTACCAATTCATGGGAATTCTGTCCATTCCATTGTCCATAATCGTACAAATTAGGAGAAACCTCCAAAGTCCCTGAGGCCATCCCAATCGTGTAGGTCGCCCGGAACACACAAGGGCTGTCTGACACCAGCTGATAATCTACCTCCACTCATACCATAAATGGATGTCCCCAGAGGAGAAGATTGAACCAGACAGGACCCTAGGCCATAATAAGATCCATTGCCTTGGTTTACAGGCATGTCTCCTCAAAAGCCTGATTCCAATACGAGCATAGGGGTTTTGGCGAGGCATCCAGCAGAACTCATCTCGTCTCCACAAGGAAACCTGTGAATGGGAGCCATGTCCAAAGCATAGGAGAGTACTTCAGGGTCCCGGTGCCACCGCCCCATTCCAAGGCCCTCAGGGACACAAAAACACATTAGGACCCATCCTCAGGAAAGTCCATTTCAACTCAGCCACCCCGGTTGCTCCCGCAGAGCCATCAGATCTAAACTGTCTTGTTGCTAGGAGACAATTGGAATGCGAGGCGGGCTTCCCAGGCATCCACCCTCGAACGGTGCTCTGGAGTCATTCCATATGGGATGTCCTGGAGCTGTGCAACAGGTCTCAATTGTCCCGCAGAAGGAATCCTTGAAGGGGGCATCCCACAACTCCCAACGTGGGAAAACCTCAATGGCCTCGAGATTCCGCTCCCTTCATGAAGCGGCCGTCATGCACGGAAACCCCAACCTGAGCCAACATCTGATCCTCGCCCTGAATTCAGATGCATGAGTATTGGTTCAGATCTGCAGGGGGTACCTGCCGTGCCCTCGCCCTGAAACCCAAGTCTAGCTTGTCTTCTCAGACTTCCGTCCTCACACTCCTGGCCCCGAAGTCCTCATGTTTGGCAATTCCGGACCCACAATGCAGCACTCTGCCTGCCCTCTAGAGAAAAATTATTGCCTCATGAGCTGCCCAGGCACGTTCAATGAGGATAAACCTCCACAGCACTCGACTTCACCCAAATTATATAGTCTAACCTGGGCACTAATGCACTGTCGGACACAACCTGAGCCCGGACCTCCTGACCAACACCCGGTAAGCAGACCGCACACTGAGCACATAAAACCCGCCATGGCCTTAGGTCATCATCTCTTCCCTTCCTCAGTTTTCAGGCCTCAGAACCGAGACATTATCTCCAATCACTGCCCAGGGGTGAGTGTGATGCAGAAATCAGAACACCTCCTTACCCATGATAAGAAACCTTGTGGTTGGCACGTCGTCCAACGTTCAGTGTAGGAGAAACCAGCATTCACCCTGATGCCCCGCCCATTCTTGAGTGCGACAAGGGCATAAACACGCATTGTGACCCTCAGCATGAGTCCTGTCCTCTAGTAAGTCCGCTCAGGGTCTGGACCATTAGATGTCATAATGGGCTTGATATGTCCCTAGGCCCCAATTTTTAACCAGATTTCTGATTGTCCAGTCACCCCCCCCCGGGCTCTACTCTGGAATCCCTCATTTGGTGGGACACCTGAGGTGAAAAAGAAAACAACATCAAAAAAAAAAAAACCGGACTTCTTCCATCCCACAGAGTCACCCCAAACGCTTTGGACTGGGCCAAACCACCAGGGAGTAAGACTCGTCCATTTCCCATGAAGTCACCCAGAAATTTCACGACCATGAGTGACACGATATCCAGAGACAAAAACTTGAGCAAGAGCCTCACACTCGCCCTTTTCTCAAATCCCGAAATGTCCTCCTCATGGTCTGTAGATAAGTCCTGCCATACGTATGACCACAAACATAAGCCAAGTTTGTGTTTTCAGACAACTGTCCAAACAGCCCTGGCCTACACAACCTACAGGCTCAGGCCCCTGGAGCCAAACCTGAGGACTGTACTTGCCCTCTCCAAGGGAATTTTGTGTGCCCATTCCAATGGCCACATCCCTTCTAATAGGATAAACCTCCAAAGTCCCTGATCCATCTCATTAGTGGTGGCTTCCCAGGTAAAACAGGGGCAATCTGAGCCCATCTGAGCACCTACCTGTACTCAGACCCAAAGACAGATGTCCCCAGAGGTAAAAAGGAAAGAACAGGCCACTAGGCACTAATCATATCCATTGCTTTGGTTTCCAGGCATCTCTACTCAGAGGCCTGGATTTCAAAACCAGCATATGGCTGTTTCTTGACTCACCCATCAGAAAACATCTCATCTACCCATGGGAAACTTACACGTTGGAGCTGTGTCAAAGCCTCTGTTTAGGAGAACCCTTCAGGGCCCCAGTGCCACCGCTTCATTCCAAGGTCTCCATAGACACAAAAGCACATTAGGACCCATCCATTGGAGAGTCCTTTTCAACTCAGCCTCCTCGGTTGCTCCCCAGATCCAGCAGATCTAACCTGTCTTGTTTCTAAGAGACAATTGGAATGCGAGGTGGGCTACCAAGCCATGCATCCTTAGAACCCTGCTCAGAATCATTGGCCTGGAGCCAAACAACAGGTCTCAATTGTCCTGCAGAAGACACTTTGCAGTTTGGAGCTTCTCACAAATCCCATCTTGAGAAAAACCCCATGGCCTCGTGATGCCGCCCCTTCGTGAAGGGGCCATCAGGGACAGAAACACCAACTTGAGTGATCGTCTGTGCCTCGCCATGACTTCAGATGCACGAGATCTCGATTCAGGTGTGTAGATTGTGCGATCGCTGATACAAAAATCCAGAGACAAAAACCTGAGCAAGCGCCTCAGACTCGCACTTTCTTCATATCCTGAAGAGTTCTTCTCATGGTTTGTAGATCGGGCCTGCCATACCTACATCCCCACACCTAAGCTGAGTTTGTGTTTTCAGACTTCTGTCCTCAAAGTCCAGGGCCACACACCGTCCAGGCTGGGGCCCTAGGAGCCACACATTAGGACTGTGCCTACCAATTCATGGGAATTCTGCCCATTCCATTGTCCATAATCGTACAAATTAGGAGAAACCTCCAAAGTCCCTGAGGCCATCCCAATCCTGTAGGTCGCCCGGAACAAACAAGGGCTGTCTGACACCAGCTGATAATCTACCTCCATCATAAAATAAATGGATGTCCCCAGAGGAGAAGATTGAACCAGACAGGACCCTAGGCCATAATAGGATCCATTGCCTTGGTTTACAGGCATGTCTCCTCAAAAGCCTGATTCCAATACGAGCATAGGGGTTTTGGCGAGGCACCCAGCAGAACTCATCTCGTCTCCACAAGGAAACCTGTGAATGGGAGCCATGTCCAAAGCATAGGAGAGTACTTCAGGGTCCCGGTGCCACCGCCCCATTCCAAGGCCCTCAGGGACACAAAAACACATTAGGACCCATCCTCAGGAAAGTCCATTTCAACTCAGCCACCCCGGTTGCTCCCGCAGAGCCATCAGATCTAAACTGTCTTGTTGCTAGGAGACAATTGGAATGCGAGGCGGGCTTCCCAGGCATCCACCCTCGAACGGTGCTCTGGAGTCATTCCATATGGGATGTCCTGGAGCTGTGCAACAGGTCTCAATTGTCCCGCAGAAGGAATCCTTGAAGGGGGCATCCCACAACTCCCAACGTGGGAAAACCTCAATGGCCTCGAGATTCCGCTCCCTTCATGAAGCGGCCGTCATGCACGGAAACCCCAACCTGAGCCAACATCTGATCCTCGCCCTGAATTCAGATGCATGAGTATTGGTTCAGATCTGCAGGGGGTACCTGCCGTGCCCTCGCCCTGAAACCCAAGTCTAGCTTGTCTTCTCAGACTTCCGTCCTCACACTCCTGGCCCCGAAGTCCTCATGTTTGGCAATTCCGGACCCACAATGCAGCACTCTGCCTGCCCTCTAGAGAAAAATTATTGCCTCATGAGCTGCCCAGGCACCTTCAATGAGGATAAACCTCCACAGCACTCGACTTCACCCAAATTATATAGTCTAACCTGGGCACTAATGCACTGTCGGACACAACCTGAGCCCGGACCTCCTGACCAACACCCGGTAAGCAGACCGCACACTGAGCACATAAAACCCGCCATGGCCTTAGGTCATCATCTCTTCCCTACCTCAGTTTTCAGGCCTCAGAACCGAGACATTATCTCCAATCACTGCCCAGGGGTGAGTGTGATGCAGAAATCAGAACACCTCCTTACCATGGTAAGAAACCTTGTGGTTGGCACGTCGTCCAACGTTCAGTGTAGGAGAAAACAGCATTCACCCTGAGGCCCCGCCCATTCTTGAGTGCGACAAGGGCATAAACATGCATTGTGTCCCTCAGCATGAGTCCTGTCCTCTAGTAAGTCCGCTCAGGGACTGGATCATTAGATGTCATAATGGGCTTGATATGTCCCTAGGCCCCAATATTTAACCAGAAATCTGATTGTCCAGTCAACCCCCCCCCAGGGCTCTACTCTGGAATCCCTCATTTGGTGGGACACCTGAGGTTAAAAAGAAAACAACATCAAAAAAAAAAAAAAACTGACATCTTCCATCCCACAGAGTGACCCCAAACGCTTTGGACTGGGCCAAACCCCCAGGGAGTAAGACTCGTCCATTTCCCATGAAGTCACCCAGAAATTTCACGACCATGAGTGACACGATATCCAGAGACAAAAACTTGAGCAAGAGCCTCACACTCGCCCTTTTCTCAAATCCCGAAATGTCCTCCTCATGGTCTGTAGATAAGTCCTGCCATACGTATGACCACAAACATAAGCCAAGTTTGTGTTTTCAGACAACTGTCCAAACAGCCCTGGCCTACACAACCTACAGGCTCAGGCCCCTGGAGCCAAACCTGAGGACTGTACTTGCCCTCTCCAAGGGAATTTTGTGTGCCCATTCCAATGGCCACATCCCTTCTAATAGGATAAACCTCCAAAGTCCCTGATCCATCTCATTAGTGGTGGCTTCCCAGGTAAAACAGGGGCAATCTGAGCCCATCTGAGCACCTACCTGTACTCAGACCCATAGACAGATGTCCCCAGAGGTAAAAAGGAAAGAACAGGCCCCTAGGCACTAATCATATCCATTGCTTTGGTTTCCAGGCATCTCTACTCAGAGGCCTGGATTTCAAAACCAGCATATGGCTGTTTCTTGACTCACCCATCAGAAAACATCTCATCTACCCATGGGAAACTTGCACGTTGGAGCTGTGTCAAAGCCTCTGTTTAGGAGAACCCTTCAGGGCCCCAGTGCCACCGCTTCATTCCAAGGTCTCCATAGACACAAAAGCACAGTAGGACCCATCGATAGGAGAGTCCATTTCAACTCAGCCTCCTCGGTTGCTCCCCCAGATCCAGCAGATCTAACCTGTCTTGTTTCTAGGAGACAATTGGAATGCGAGGTGGGCTACCAAGCCATGCATCCTTAGAACCCTGCTCAGAATCATTGGCCTGGAGCCAATCAACAGGTCTCAATTGTCCTGCAGAAGACTCTTTGCAGTTTGGAGCTTCTCACAAATCCCATCTTGGGAAAACCCCCATGGCCTCGTGATGCCGCGCCTTCGTGAAGGGGCCATCAGGGACAGAAACACCAACTTGAGCGATCGTCTGTGCCTCGCCCTGACTTCAGATGCACGAGATCTCGATTCAGGTCTGTAGATTGTGCCATCGCTGATACAAAAGTCCAGAGACAAAAACCTGAGCAAGCGCCTCAGACTCGCACTTTCTTCATATCCTGAAGAGTTCTTCTCATGGTTTGTAGATCGGGCCTGCCATACCTACATCCCCACACCTAAGCTGAGTTTGTGTTTTCAGACTTCTGTCCTCAAAGTCCAGGGCCACACACCGTCCAGGCTGGGGCCCCTGGAGCCACACATTAGGACTGTGCCTACCAATTCATGGGAATTCTTCCCATTCCATTGTCCAAAATCGTACAAATTAAGAGAAACCTCCAAAGTCCCTGAGGCCATCCCAATCGTGTAGGTCGCCCAGAACAAACAAGGGCTGTCTGACACCAGCTGATAATCGAAATCCACTCATACCATAAATGGATGTCCCCAGAGGAGAAGATTGAACCAGACAGGACCCTAGGCCATAATAGGATCCATTGCCTTGGTTTACAGGCATGTTTCCTCAAAAGCCTGATTCCAATACGAGCATAGGGGTTTTGGTGAGGCACCCAGCAGAACTCATCTCGTCTCCACAAGGAAACCTGTGAATGGGAGCCATGTCCAAAGCATAGGAGAGTACTTCAGGGTCCCGGTGCCACCGCCCCATTCCAAGGCCCTCAGGGACACAAAAACACATTAGGACCCATCCTCAGGAAAGTCCATTTCAACTCAGCCACCCCGGTTGATCCCGCAGAGCCATCAGATCTAAACTGTCTTGTTGCTAGGAGACAATTGGAATGCGTGGCGGGCTTCCCAGGCATCCACCCTCGAACGGTGCTCTGGAGTCATTCCATATGGGATGTCCTGGAGCTGTGCAACAGTTCTCAATTGTCCCGCAGAAGGAATCCTTGAAGGGGGCATCCCACAACTCCCAACGTGGGAAAACCTCAATGGCCTCGAGATTCCGCTCCCTTCATGAAGCGGCCGTCATGCACGGAAACTCCAACCTGAGCCAACGTCTGATCCTCGCCCTGAATTCAGATGCATGAGTATTGGTTCAGATCTGCAGGGGGTACCTGTTGTGCCCTCGCCCTGAAACCCAAGTCTAGCTTGTCTTCTCAGACTTCCGTCCTCACACTCCTGACCCCGAAGTCCTCATGTTTGGCAATTCCGGACCAACAATGCAGCACTCTGCCTGCCCTCTAGAGAAAAATTATTGCCTCATGAGCTGCCCAGGCACCTTCAATGAGGATAAACCTCCACAGCACTCGACTTCACCCAAATTATATAGTCTAACCTGGGCACTAATGCAGTGTCGGACACAAACTGAGCCCGGACCTCCTGACCAAGACCCGGAAAGCAGACCGCACACTGAGCACAAAAAACCCGCCATGGCCTTAGGTCATCATCTCTTCCCTACCTCAGTTTTCAGGCCTCAGAACCGAGACATTATCTCCAATCACTGCCCAGGGGTGAGTGTGATGCAGAAATCAGAACACCTCCTTAACCATGGTAAGAAACCTATAGGTTGGCACGTCGTCCAACGTTCAGTGTAGGAGAAACCAGCATTCACCCTGAGGCCCCGCCCATTCTTGATTGCGACAAGGGCATAAACACGCATTGTGACCCTCAGCATGAGTCCTGTCCTCTAGTAAGTCCGCTCAGGGACTGGACCATTAGATGTCATAATGGGCTTGATATGTCCCTAGGCCCCAATTTTTAACCAGATTTCTGATTGTCCAGTCATCCCCCCCAGGGCTCAATCTGGAATCCCTCATTTGGTGGGACACCTGAGGTTAAAAAGAAAACAACATCAAAAAAAAAAAAAAACGGACATCTTCCATCCCACAGAGTGACCACAAACGCTTTGGACTGGGCCAAACCACCAGGGAGTAAGACTCGTCCATTTCCCATGAAGTCACCCAGAAATTTCACGACCATGAGTGACACGATATCCAGAGACAAAAACTTGAGCAAGAGCCTCACACTCGCCCTTTTCTCAAATCCCGAAATGTCCTCCTCATGGTCTGTAGATAAGTCCTGCCATACGTATGACCAGAAACATAAGCCAAGTTTGTGTTTTCAGACAACTGTCCAAACAGCCCTGGCCTACACAACCTACAGGCTCAGGCTCCAGGAGCCAAACCTGAGGACTGTACTTGCCCTCTCCAAGGGAATTTTGTGTGCCCATTCCAATGGCCACATCCCTTCTAATAGGATAAACCTCCAAAGTCCCTGATCCATCTCATTAGTGGTGGCTTCCCAGGTAAAACAGGGGCAATCTGAGCCCATCTGAGCACCTACCTGTACTCAGACCCATAGACAGATGTCCCCAGAGGTAAAAAGGAAAGAACAGGCCCCTAGGCACTAATCATATCCATTGCTTTGGTTTCCAGGCATCTCTACTCAGAGGCCTGGATTTCAAAACCAGCATATGGCTGTTTCTTGACTCACCCATCAGAAAACATCTCATCTACACATGGGAAACTTGCACGTTGGAGCTGTGTCAAAGCCTCTGTTTAGGAGAACCCTTCAGGGCCCCAGTGCCACCGCTTCATTCCAAGGTCTCCATAGACACAAAAGCACATTAGGACCCATCCATAGGAGAGTCCATTTCAACTCAGCCTCCTCGGTTGCTCCCCCAGATCCAGCAGATCTAACCTGTCTTGATTCTAGGAGACAATTGGAATGCGAGGTGGGCTACCAAGCCATGCATCTTTAGAACCCTGCTCAGAATCATTGGCCTGGTGCCAAACAACAGGTCTCAATTGTCCTGCAGAAGACACTTTGCAGTTTGGAGCTTCTCACAAATCCCATCTTGGGAAAACCCCCATGGCCTCGTGATGCCGCCCCTTCGTGAAGGGGCCATCAGGGACAGAAACACCAACTTGAGCGATCGTCTGTGCCTCGCCCTGACTTCAGATGCACGAGATCTCGATTCAGGTCTGTAGATTGTGCCATCGCTGATACAAAATCCAGAGACAAAAACCTGAGCAAGCGCCTCAGACTCGCACTTTTTTCATATCCTGAAGAGTTCTTCTCATGGTTTGTAGATCGGGCCTGCCATACCTACATCACCACACCTAAGATGAGTTTGTGTTTTCAGACTTCTGTCCTCAAAGTCCAGGGCCACACACCGTCCAGGCTGGGGCCCCTGGAGCCACACATTAGGACTGTGCCTACCAATTCATGGGAATTCTGCCCATTCCATTGTCCAAAATCGTACAAATTAGGAGAAACCTCCAAAGTCCCTGAGGCCATCCCAATCGTGTAGGTCGCCCGGACCAACAAGGGCTGTCTGACACCAGCTGATAATCTACCTCCACTCATACCATAAATGGATGTCCCCAGAGGAGAAGAATGAACCAGACAGGACTCTAGGCCATAATAGGATCCATTGCCTTGGTTTACAGGCATGTCTCCTCAAAAGCCTGGTTCCAATACGAATATAGGGGTTTTGGTGTGGCACCCAGCAGAACTCATCTCGTCCCCACAAGGAAACCTGTGAATGGGAGCCATGTCCAAAGCATAGGAGAGTACTTCAGGGTCCCGGTGCCACCGCCCCATTCCAAGGCCCTCAGGGACACAAAAACACATTAGGACCCATCCTCAGGAAAGTCCATTTCAACTCAGCCACCCCGGTTTCTCCCGCAGAGCCATCAGATCTAAACTGTCTTGTTGCTAGGAGACAATTGGAATGCGAGGCGGGCTTCCCAGGCATCCATCCTCGAATGGTGCTCTGGAGTCATTCCATATGGGATGTCCTGGAGCTGTCCAACAGGTCTCAATTGTCCCGCAGAAGGAATCCTTGAAGAGGGCATTCCACAACTCCCAACGTGGGAAAACCTCAATGGCCTCGAGATTCCACTCCCTTCATGAAGCGGCCGTCATGCACGGAAACTCCAACCTGAGCCAACGTCTGATCCTCACCCTGAATTCAGATGCATGAGTATTGGTTCAGATCTGCAGGGGGTACCTGCCGTGCCCTCGCCCTGAAACCCAAGTCTAGCTTGTCTTCTCAGACTTCCGTCCTCACACTCCTGGCCCCGAAGTCCTCATGTTTGGCAATTCCGGACCCACAATGCAGCACTCTGCCTGCAGTCTAGAAAAAAATTATTGCCTCATGAGCTGCCCAGGCACCTTCAATGAGGATAAACCTCCACAGCACTCGACTTCACCCAAATTATATAGTCTAACCTGGGCACTAATGCACTGTTGGACACAACCTGAGCCCGGACCTCCTGACCAACACCCGGAAAGCAGACCACACACTGAGCACATAAAACCTGCCATGGCCTTAGATCATCATCTCTTCCCTACCTCAGTTTTCAGGCCTCAGAACCGAGACATTATCTCCAATCACTGCCCAGGGGTGAGTGTGATGCAGAAATCAGAACACCTCCTTACCCATGGTAAGAAACCTTGTGGTTGGCACGTCGTCCAATGTTCAGTGTAGGAGAAACCAGCATTCACCCTGAGGCCCCGCCCATTCTTGAGTGCGACAAGGGCATAAACACGCATTGTGACCCTCAGCATGAGTCCTGTCCTTTAGTAAGTCCGCTCAGGTACTGGACCATTAGATGTCATAATGGGCTTGATATGTCCCTAGGCCCCAATTTTTAACCAGATTTCTGATTGTCCAGTCGCCCCCCACCCAGGGCTCTACTCTGGAATCCCTCATTTGGTGGGACACCTGAGGTTAAAAAGAAAACAACATCAAAAAAAAAAAAAAAAACGGACTTCTTCCATCCCACAGAGTGACCCCAAACGCTTTGGACTGGGCCAAACCACCAGGGAGTAAGACTCGTCCATTTCCCATGAAGTCACCCAGAAATTTCACGACCATGAGTGACACGATATCCAGAGACAAAAACTTGAGCAAGAGCCTCACACTCGCCCTTTTCTCAAATCCCGAAATGTCCTCCTCATGGTCTGTAGATAAGTCCTGCCATACGTATGACTAGAAACATAAGCCAAGTTTGTGTTTTCAGACAACTGTCCAAACAGCCCTGGCCTACACAACCTACAGGCTCAGGCCCCTGGAGCCAAACCTGAGGACTGTACTTGCCCTCTCCAAGGGAATTTTGTGTGCCCATTCCAATGGCCACATCCTTTCTAATAGGATAAACCTCCAAAGTCCCTGATCCATCTCATTAGTGGTGGCTTCCCAGGTAAAACAGGGGCAATCTGAGCCCATCTGAGCACCTACCTGTACTCAGACCCATAGACAGATGTCCCCAGAGGTAAAAAGGAAAGAACAGGCCCCTAGGCACTAATCATATCCATTGCTTTGGTTTCCAGGCATCTCTCCTCAGAGGCCTGGATTTCAAAACCATCATATGGCTGTTTCTTGACTCACCCATGAGAAAACATCTCATCTACCCATGGGAAACTTGCACTTTGGAGCTGTATCAAAGCCTCTGTTTAGGAGAACTTTTCAGGGCCCCAGTGCCACGGCTTCATTCCAAGGTCTCCATAGATACAAAAGCACATTAGGACCCATCCATAGGAGAGTCCATTTCAACTCAGCCTCCTCGGTTGCTCCCCCAGATCCAGCAGATCTAACCTGTCTTGTTTCTAGGAGACAATTGTAATGCGAGGTGGGCTACCCATCCATCCATCCTTAGAACCCTGCTCAGATTCATTGGCCTGGAGCCAAACAACAGGTCTCAATTGTCCTGCAGAAGACACTTTGCAGTTTGGAGCTTCTCACAAATCCCATCTTGGGAAAACCCCCATGGCCTCGTGATGCCGCCCCTTCGTGAAGGGGCCATCAGGGACAGAAAGTCCAACTTGAGCGATCATCTGTGCCTCGCCCTGCCTTCAGATGCACGAGATCTCGATTCAGGTCTGTAGATTGTGCCATTGCTGATACAAAATCCAGAGACAAAAACCTGAGGAAGCGCCTCAGACTCGCACTTTCTTCATATTCTGAAGAGTTCTTCTCATGGTTTGTATATCGGGCCTGCCATACCTACATCCCCAAACCTAAGCTGAGTTTGTGTTTTCAGACTTCTGTCCTCAAAGTCCAGGGCCACACACCGTCCAGGCTGGGGCCCCTGGAGCCACACATTAGGACTGTGCCTACCAATTCATGGGAATTCTGTCCATTCCATTGTCCAAAATCGTACAAATTAGGAGAAACCTCCAAAGTCCCTGAGGCCATCCCAATCGTGTAGGTCGGCCGGAACAAACAAGGGCTGTCTGACACCAGCTGAAAATCTACCTCCACTCATACCATAAATGGATGTCCCCAGAGGAGAAGATTGAACCAGACAGGACCCTAGGCTGTAATAGGATCCATTGCCTTGGTTTAAGGCATGTCTCCTCAAAAGCCTGATTTTAATACGAGCATAGGGGTTTTGGTGAGGCACCCAGCAGAACTCATCTCGTCTCCACAAGGAAACCTGTGAATGGGAGCCATGTCCAAAGCATAGGAGAGTACTTCAGGGTCCCGGTGCCACCGCCCCATTCCAAGGCCCTCAGGGACACAAAAACACATTAGGACCCATCCTCAGGAAAGTCCATTTCAACTCAGCCACCCAGGTTTCTCCCGCAGAGACATCAGATCTAAACTGTCTTGTTGCTAGGAGACAATTGGAATGCGAGGCGGGCTTCCCACGCATCCATCCTCGAATGGTGCTCTGGAGTCATTCCATATGGGATGTCCTGGAGCTGTGCAACAGGTCTCAATTGTCCCGCAGAAGGAATCCTTGAAGGGGGCATCCCACAACTCCCAACGTGGGAAAACCTCAATGGCCTCGAGATTCCGCTCCCTTCATGAAGCGGCCGTCATGCACGGAAACTCCAACCTGAGCCAACGTCTGATCCTCGCGCTGAATTCAGATGCATGAGTATTGGTTCAGATCTGCAGGGGGTACCTGCCGTGCCCTCGCCCTGAAACCCAAGTCAAGCTTGTCTTCTCAGACTTCCGTCCTCACACTCCTGGCCCCGAAATCCTCATGTTTGGCAATTCCGGACCAACAATGCAGCACTCTGCCTGCCGTCTAGAAAAAAATTAATGCCTCATGAGCTGCACAGGCACCTTCAATGAGGATAAACCTCCACAGCACTCGACTTGACCCAAATTTTATAGTCTAACCTGGGCACTAATGCACTGTCGGACACAACCTGAGCCCGGACCTCCTGACCAACACCCGGAAAGCAGACCGCACACTGAGCACATAAAACCCGCCATGGCCTTAGGTCATCATCTCTTCCCTACCTCAGTTTTCAGGCCTCAGAACCGAGACATTATCTCCAATCACTGCCCAGGGGTGAGTGTGATGCAGAAATCAGAACACCTCCTTACCCATGGTAAGAAACCTTGTGCTTGGCACGTCGTCCAATGTTCAGTGTAGGAGAAACCAGCATTCACCCTGAGGCCCCGCCCATTCTTGAGTGCAACAAGGGCATAAACACGCATTGTGACCCTCAGCATGAGTCCTGTCCTCTAGTAAGTCCGCTCAGGGACTGGACCATTAGATGTCATAATAGGCTTGATATGTCCCTAGGCCCCAATTTTTAACCAGATTTCTGATTGTCCAGTCACCCCCCCCCAGGGCTCTACTCTGGAATCCCTCATTTGGTGGGACACCTGAGGTTAAAAAGAAAACAACATCAAAAAAAAAAAACGGACTTCTTCCATCCCACAGAGTGACCCCAAACGCTTTGGACTGGGCCAAACCACCAGGGAGTAAGACTCGTCCATTTCCCATGAAGTCACCCAGAAATTTCACGACCATGAGTGACACGATATCCAGAGACAAAAACTTGAGCAAGAGCCTCACACTCGCCCTTTTCTCAAATCCCGAAATGTCCTCCTCATGGTCTCTAGATAAGTCCTGCCATACGTATGACCAGAAACATAAGCCAAGTTTGTGTTTTCAGACAACTGTCCAAACAGCCCTGGCCTACACAACCTACAGGCTCAGGCCCCTGGAGCCAAACCTGAGGACTGTACTTGCCCTCTCCAAGGGAATTTTGTGTGCCCATTCCAATGGCCACATCCTTTCTAATAGGATAAACCTCCAAAGTCCCTGATCCATCTCATTAGTGGTGGCTTCCCAGGTAAAACAGGGGCAATCTGAGCCCATCTGAGCACCTACCTGTACTCAGACCCATAGACAGATGTCCCCAGAGGTAAAAAGGAAAGAACAGGCCCCTAGGCACTAATCATATCCATTGCTTTGGTTTCCAGGCATCTCTCCTCAGAGGCCTGGATTTCAAAACCAGCATATGGCTGTTTCTTGAATCACCCATCAGAAAACATCTCATCCACCCATGGGAAACTTGCACGTTGGAGCTGTGTCAAAGCCTCTGTTTAGGAGAACCCTTCAGGGCCCCTATGCCACCGCTTCATTCCAAGGTCTCCATAGACCCAAAATCACATAAGGACCCATCCATAGGAGAGTCCTTTTCAACTCAGCCTCCTCGGTTGCTCCCCCAGATCCAGCAGATCTAACCTGTCTTGTTTCTAGGAGACAATTGGAATGCGAGGTGGCCTACCAAGCCATGCATCCTTAGAACCCTGCTCAGAATCATTGGCCTGGAGCCAAACAACAAGTCTCAATTGTCCTGCAGAAGACACTTTGCAGTATGGAGCTTCTCACAAATCCCATCTTGGGAAAACCCCCATGGCCTCGTGATGCCACCCCTTCGTGAAGGGGCCATCAGGGACAGAAACACCAACTTGAGCGATCGTCTGTGCCTCGCCATGACTTCAGATGCACGAGATCTCGATTCAGGTCTGTAGATTGTGCCATCGCTGATACAAAATCCAGAGACAAAAACCTGAGCAAGCGCCTCAGACTCGCACTTTCTTCATATCCTGAAGCGTTCTTCTCATGGTTTGTAGATCGGGCCTGCCATACCTACATCCCCACACCTAAGCTGAGTTTGTGTTTTCAGACTTCTGTCCTCAAAACCAGGGCCACACACCGTCCAGGCTGGGGCCCCTGGAGCCACACATTAGGACTGTGCCTACCAATTCATGGGAATTCTGCCCATTCCATTGTCCAAAATCGTACAAATTAGGAGAAACCTCCAAAGTCCCTGAGGCCATCCCAATCGTGTAGGTCGCCCGGAACAAACAAGGGCTGTCTGACACCAGCTGATAATCTACCTCCACTCATACCATAAATGGATGTCCCCAGAGGAGAAGATTGAACCAGACAGGACCCTAAGCCATAATACGATCCATTGCCTTAGTTTACAGGCATGTCTCCTCAAAAGCCTGATTCCAATACGAGCATAGGGGTTTTGGTGAGGCACCCAGCAGAACTCATCTCGTCTCCACAAGGAAACCTGTGAATGGGAGCCATGTCCAAAGCATAGGAGAGTACTTCAGGGTCCCGGTGCCACCGCCCCATTCCAAGGACCTCAGCGACACAAAAACACATTAGGACCCATCCTCAGGAAAGTCCATTTCAACTCAGCCACCCCGGGTGCTCCAGCAGAGCCATCAGATCTAAACTGTCTTGTTGCTAGGAGACAATTGGAATGCGAGGCACGCTTCCCAGGCATCCATCCTCGAATGGTGCTCTGGAGTCATTCCATATGGGATGTCCCGGAGCTGTGCAACAGGTCTCAATTGTCCCGCAGAAGGAATCCTTGAAGGGGGCATCCCACAACTCCCAACGTGGGAAAACCTCAATGGCCTCGAGATTCCGCACACTTCATGAAGCGGCCGTCATGCACAGAAACTCCAAACTGAGCCAACGTCTGATCCTCGCCCTGAATTCAGATGCATGAGTATTGGTTCAGATCTGCAGGGGGTACCTGCCGTGCCCTCGCCCTGAAACCCAAGTCAAGCTTGTCTTCTCAGACTTCCGTCCTCACACTCCTGGCCCCGAAATCCTCATGTTTGGCAATTCCGGACACACAATGCAGCACTCTGCCTGCCGTCTAGAAACAAATTAATGCTTCATGAGCTGCCCAGGCACCTTCAATGAGGATAAACCTCCACAGCATTCGACTTGACCCAAATTTTATAGTCTAACCTGGGCACTAATGCACTGTCGGACACAACCTGAGCCCAGACCTCCTGACCAACACCCGGAAAGCAGACCGCACACTGAGCACATAAAACCCGCCATGGCCTTAGGTCATCATCTCTTCCCTACCTCAGTTTTCAGGCCTCAGAACCGAGACATTATCTCCAATCACTGCCCAGGGGTGAGTGTGATGCAGAAATCAGAACACCTCCTTACAAATGGTAAGAAACCTTGTGCTTGGCACGTCGTCCAATGTTCAGTGTAGGAGAAAGCAGCATTCACCCTGAGGCCCCGCCCATTCTTGAGTGCGACAAGGGCATAAACACGCATTGTGACCCTCAGCATGAGTCCTGTCCTCTAGTAAGTCCGCTCAGGGACTGGACCATTAGATGTCATAATAGGCTTGATATGTCCCTAGGCCCCAATTTTTAACCAGATTTCTGATTGTCCAGTCACCCCCACCCCAGGGCTCTACTCTGGAATCCCTCATTTGGTGGGACACCTGAGGTTAAAAAGAAAACAACATCAAAAAAAAAAAAAAAACGGACTTCTTCCATCCCACAGAGTGACCCCAAACGCTTTTTATTGGGCCAAACCACCAGGGAGTAAGACTCGTCCATTTCCCATGAAGTCACCCAGAAATTTCACGACCATGAGTGACGCGATATCCAGAGACAAAAACTTGAGCAAGAGCCTCACACTCGCCCTTTTCTCAAATCCCGAAATGTCCACCTCATGGTCTGTAGATAAGTCCTGCCATACGTATGACCAGAAACATAAGCCAAGTTTGTGTTTTCAGACAACTGTCCAAACAGCCCTGGCCTACACAACCTACAGGCTCAGGCCCCTGGAGCCAAACCTGAGGACTGTACTTGCCCTCTCCAAGGGAATTTTGTGTGCCCATTCCAATTGCCACATCCCTTCTAATAGGATAAACCTCCAAAGTCCTTGATCCATCTCATTAGTGGTGGCTTCCCAGGTAAAACAGGGGCAATCTGAGCCCATCTGAGCACCTACCTGTACTCAGACCCATAGACAGATGTCCCCAGAGGTAAAAAGGAAAGAACAGGCCCCTAGGCACTA
This sequence comes from Mustela nivalis, assembly GCF_964662115.1. Taxonomy (NCBI): domain Eukaryota; kingdom Metazoa; phylum Chordata; class Mammalia; order Carnivora; family Mustelidae; genus Mustela; species Mustela nivalis. Next base: position 347,646 of record NW_028136098.1, on the reverse strand, counting down.
ATCATATCCATTGCTTTGGTTTCCAGGCATCTCTCCTCAGAGGCCTCGATTTCAAAACCAGCATATGGCTGTTTCTTGACTCACCCATCAGAAACCATCTCATCTACCCATGGGAAACTTGCACGTTGGAGCTGTGTCAAAGCCTCTGTTTAGGAGAACCCTTCAGGGCCCCAGTGCCACCGCTTCATTCCAAGGTCTCCATAGACCCAAAATCACATTAGGACCCATCGATAGGAGAGTCCATTTCAACTCAGCCTCCTCGGTTGCTCCCCCAGATCCAGGAGATATAACCTGTCTTGTTTCTAGGAGACAATTGGAATGCGAGGTAGGCTACCAAGCCATGCATCCTTAGAACCCTGCTCAGAATCATTGGCCTGGAGCCAAACAACAGGTCTCAATTGTCCTGCAGAAGACACTGTGCAGTTTGGAGCTTCTCACAAATCCCATCTTGGGAAAACCCCCATGGCCTCGTGATGCCGCGCCTTCGTGAAGGGGCCATCAGTAACAGAAAAACCAATTTGAGCGATCGTCTGTGCCTCGCCCTGACTTCAGATGCACGAGATCTCGATTCAGGTCTGTAGATTGTGCCATCGCTGATACAAAATCCAGAGACAAAAACCTGAGGAAGCGCTTCAGACTCGCACTTTCTTCATATCCTGAAGAGTTCTTCTCATGGTTTGTAGATCGGGCCTGCCATACCTACATCCCCAAACCTAAGCTGAGTTTGTGTTTTCAGACTTCTGTCCTCAAAGTCCAGGGCCACACACCGTCCAGGCTGGGGCCCCTGGAGCCACACATTAGGACTGTGCCTACCAATTCATGGGAATTCTGCCCATTCCATTGTCCAAAATCGTACAAATTAGGAGAAACCTCCAAAGTCCCTGAGGCCATCCCAATCGTGTAGGTCGCCCGGAACAAACAAGGGCTGTCTGACACCAGCTGATAATCTACCTCCACTCATACCATAAATGGATGTCCCCAGAGGAGAAGATTGAACCAGACAGGACCCTAGGCCGTAATAGGATCCATTGCCTTGGTTTACAGGCATGTCTCCTCAAAAGCCTGATTCCAATACGAGCATAGGGGTTTTGGTGAGGCACCCAGCAGAACTCATCTCGTCTCCACAAGGGAACATGTGAATGGGAGCCATGTCCAAAGCATAGGAGAGTACTTCAGGGTCCCGGTGCCACCGCCCCATTCCAAGGCCTTCAGGGACACAAAAACACATTAGGACCCATCCTCAGGAAAGTCCATTTCAGCTCAGCCACCCCGATTGCTCCCGCAGAGCCATCAGATCTAAACTGTCTTGTTGCTAGGAGACAATTGGAATGCCTGGCGGGCTTCCAAGCCATCCATCCTCGAACGGTGCTCTGGAGTCATTCCATATGGGATGTCCTGGAGCTGTCCAACAGGTCTCAATTGTCTCGCAGAAGGAATCCTTGAAGGGGGCATCCCACAACTCCCAACGTGGGAAATCCTCAATGGCCTCGAGATACCACTCCCTTCATGAAGCGGCCGTCATGCACGGAAACTCCAACCTGAGCCAACATCTGATCCTCGCCCTGAATTCAGATGCATGAGTATTGGTTCAGATCTGCAGGGGGTACCTGCCGTGCCCTCGCCCTGAAACTCAAGTCTAGCTTGTCTTCTCAGACTTCCGTCCTCACACTCCTGGCCCCGAAGTCCTCATGTTTGGCAATTCCGGACCCACAATGCAGCACTCTGCCTGCCCTCTAGAGAAAAATTATTGCCTCATGAGCTGCCCAGGCACCTTCAATGAGGATAAACCTCCACAGAACTCGACTTCACCCAAATTTTATAGTCTAACCTGGGCACTAATGCACTGTCGTACACAACCTGAGCCCGGATCTCCTGACCAACACCTGGAAAGCAGACCGCACACTGAGCACATAAAACCCGCCATGGCCTTAGGTCATCATCTCTTCCCTACCTCAGTTTTCAGGCCTCATAACCGAGACATTATCTCCAATCAATGCCCAGGGGTGAGTGTGAGCAGAATCAGAACACCTCCTTACCATGGTAAGAAACCTTGTGGTTGGCACGTCGTCCAACGTTCAGTGTAGGAGAAACCAGCATTCACCCTGAGGCCCCGCCCATTCCTGAGTTCGACAAGGGCATAAACACGCATTGTGACCCTCAGCATGAGTCCTGTCCTCTAGTAAGTCCGCTCAGGGACTGGACCATTAGATGTCATAATGGGCTTGATATGTCCCTAGGCCCCAATTTTTAACCAGATTTCTGATTGGACAGTCACCCCCCCCCAGGGCTCTACTCTGGAATCCCTCATTTGGTGGGACACCTGAGGTTAAAAAGAAAAGAACATCAAAAAAAAAATAACGGACTTCTTCCATCCCACAGAGTGACCCCAAACGCTTTGGACTGGGCCAAACCACCAGGGAGTAAGACTTGTCCATTTCCCATGAAGTCACCCAGAAATTTCACGACCATGAGTGACACGATATCCAGAGACAAAAACTTGAGGAAGAGCCTCACACTCGCCCTTTTCTTAAATCCCGAAATGTCCACCTCATGGTCTGTAGATAAGTCCTGCCATACGTATGACCAGAAACATAAGCCAAGTTTGTGTTTTCAGACAACTGTCCAAACAGTCCTGGCCTACACAACGTACAGGCTCAGGCCTCTGGAGCCAAACCTGAGGACTGTACTTGCCCTCTCCAAGGGAATTTTGTGTGCCCATTCCAATGACCACATCCCTTCTAATAGGATAAACCTCCAAAGTCCCTGATCCATCTCATTAGTGGTGGCTTCCCAGGTAAAACAGGGGCAATCTGAGCCCATCTGAGCACCTACCTGTACTCAGACCCATAGACAGATGTCCCCAGAGGTAAAAAGGAAAGAACAGGCCCCTAGGCACTAATCATATCCATTGCTTTGGTTTCCAGGCATCTCTCCTCAGAGGCCTGGATTTCAAAACCAGCATATGGCTGTTTCTTGACTCACCCATCAGAAAACATCTCATCTACCCATGGGAATCTTGCATGTTGGAGCTGTGTCAAAGCCTCTGTTTAGGAGAACCCTTCAGGGCCCCAGTGCCACCGCTTCATTCCAAGGTCTCCATAGACCCAAAAGCACATTAGGACCCATCCATAGGAGAGTCCATTTCAACTCAGCCTCCTCGGTTGCTTTCCCAGATCCAGCAGTTCTAACCTGTCTTGTTTCTAGGAGACAATTGGAATGCGAGGTGGGCTACCAAGCCATGCATCCTTAGGACCCTGCTCAGAATCATTGGCCTGTAGCCAAACACAGGTCTGAATTGTCCTGCAGAAGACACTTTGCAGTTTGGAGCTTCTCACAAAACCCATCTTGGGAAAAACCCCATGGCCTCGTGATGCCGCCCCTTCGTGAAGGGGCCATCAAAGACAGTAACACCAACTTGAGCGATCGTCTGTGCCTCGCCCTGACTTCAGATGCACGAGATCTCGATTCAGGTCTGTAGATTGTGCCATCGCTGATACAAAATCCAGAGACTAAAACCTGAGCAAGTGCCTCAGACTCGCACTTTCTTCATATCCTGAAGAGTTCTTCTCATGGTTTGTAGATCGGGCCTGCCATACCTACATCCCAAACCTAAGCTGAGTTTGTGTTCTCAGACTTCTGTCCTCAAAGTCCAGGGCCACACACCGTCCAGGCAGGGGCCCCTGGAGCCACACATTCGGACTGTGCCTACCAATTCATGGGAATTCTGCCCATTCCATTGTCCAAAATCGTACAAATTAAGAGAAACCTCCAAAGTCCCTGAGGCCATCCCAATCGTGTAGGTCGCCCGGAACAAACAAGGGCTGTCTGACACCAGCTGATAATCTACCTCCACTCATACCATAAATGGATGTCCCCAGAGGAGAAGATTGAACCAGACAGGACCCTAGGCCATAATAGGATCCATTGCCTTGGTTTACAGGCATGTCTCCTCAAAAGCCTGATTCCAATACGAGCATAGGGGTTTTGGTGAGGCACCCAGCAGAACTCATCTCGTCTCCACAAGGAAACATGTGAATGGGAGCCATGTCCAAAGCATAGGAGAGTACTTCAGGGTCCCGGTGCCACCGCCCCATTCCAAGGCCCTCAGGGACACAAAAACACATTAGGACCCATCCTCAGGAAAGTCCATTTCAACTCAGCCACCCCGGTTGCTCCCGCAGAGCCATCAGATCTAAACTGTCTTGTTGCTAGGAGACAATTGGAATGCGAGGCGGGCTTCCCAGGCATCCATCCTCGAACGGTGCTCTGGAGTCATTCCATATGGGATGTCCTGGAGCTGTCCAACAGGTCTCAATTGTCCCGCAGAAGGAATCCTTGAAGGGGGGATCCCACAACTCCCAACGTGGGAAAACCTCAATGGCCTCGAGATTCCACTCCCTTCATGAAGCGGCCGTCATGCATGGAAACTCCAACCTGAGCCAACGTCTGATCCTCGCCCTGAATTCAGATGCATGAGTATTGGTTCAGATCTGCAGGGGGTACCTGCCGTGCCCTCGCCCTGAACCCCAAGTCTAGCTTGTCCTCTCAGACTTCCGTCCTCACACTCCTGGCCCCGAAGTCCTCATGTTTGGCAATTCCAGACAAACAATGCAGCACTCTGCCTGCCCTCTAGAGAAAAATTATTGCCTCATGAGCTGCCCAGGCACCTTCAATGAGGATAAACATCCACAGCGCTCGACTTCACCCAAATTATATAGTCTAACCTGGGCACTAATGCACTGTCGGACACAACCTGAGCCCGGACCTCCTGACCAACACCCGGAAAGCAGACCGCACACTGAGCACATAAAACCCGCCATGGCCTTAGGTCATCATCTCTTCCCTACCTCAGTTTTCAGGCCTCAGAACCGAGACATTATCTCCAATCACTGCCCAGGGGTGAGTGTTATGCAGAAATCAGAACACCTCCTTACCCATGGTAAGAAACCTTGTGGTTGGCACGTCGTCCAACGTTCAGTGTAGGAGAAACCAGCATTCACCCTGAGGGCCCGCCCATTCTTGAGTGCGAAAAGGGCATAAACACGCATTGTGACCCTCAGCATGAGTCCTGTCCTCTAGTAAGTCCGCTCAGGGACTGGACCATTAGATGTCATAATGGGCTTGATATGTCCCTAGGCCCCAATTTTTAACCAGATTTCTGATTGTCCAGTCACACCCCCCCACAGGGCTCTACTCTGGAATCCCTCATTTGGTGGGACACCTGAGGTTAAAAAGAAAACAACATCAAAAAAAAAAAAAAAAACGGACTTCGTCCATCCCACAGAATGACCCCAAACGCTTTGGACTGGGCCAAACCACCAGGGAGTAAGACTCGTCCATTTCCCATGAAGTCACCCAGAAATTTCACGACCATGAGTGACACGATATCCAGAGACACACACTTGAGCAAGAACCTCACTCTCGCCCTTTTCTCAAATCCCGAAATGTTCTACTCATGGTCTGTAGATAAGTCCTGCCATACCTATGACCTAAACATAATCCGAGTTTGTGTTTTCAGACAAATGTCCAAACAGCCCTGGCCTACACAACCTACAGGCTCAGGCCCATGGAGCCAAACCTGAGGACAGTACTTGCACTCTCCAAGGGAATTGTGTGTGCCCATTCCAATGGCCACATCCCTTCTAATAGGATAAACCTCCAAAGTCCCTGATCCATCTCATTAGTGGTGGCTTCACAGGTAAAACAGGGGCAATCTGAGCCCATCTGAGCACCTACCTGTACTCAGACCCATAGACAGATGTCCCCAGAGGTAAAAAGGAAAGAACAGGCCCCTAGGCACTAATCATATCCATTGCTTTGTTTTCCAGGCATCTCTACTCAGAGGCCTGGATTTCAAAACCAGCAATGGCTGTTTCTTGACTCACCCATCAGAAAATATCTCATCTACACATGGGAAACTTGCACGTTGGAGCTGTGTCAAAGCCTCTGTTTAGGAGAAAGCTTCAGGGCCCCAGTGCCTTCGCTTCATTCCAAGGTCTCCATAGACACAAAAGCACATTAGCACCCATCCATAGGAGAGTCCATTTCAACTCAGCCTCCTCGGTTGCTCCCCCAGATCCAGCCGATCTAAACTTTCTTGTTTCTAGGAGACAATTGGAATGCGAGGTGGGCTACCCAGTCATGCATCCTTAGTACCCTGCTCAGAATCATTGGCCTGGAGCCAAACAACAGGTCTCAATTGTCCTGCAGAAGACACTTTGCAGTTTGGAGCTTCTCACAAATCCCATCGTGCGAAAACCCCCATGGCCTCGTGATGCCCCCCCTTCATGAAGGGGCCATCAGGGACAGAAACACCAACTTGAGCGATCGTCTGTGCCTCGCCCTGACTTCAGATGCACGAGATCTCGATTCAGGTCTGTAGATTGTGCCATCGCTGATACAAAATCCTGAGACAAAAACCTGAGCAAGTGCCTCAGACTCGCACTTTCTTCATATTCTGAAGAGTTCTTCTCATGGTTTGTAGATCGGGCCTGCCATACCTACATCCCCAAACCTAAGCTGAGTTTGTGTTCTCAGACTTCTGTCCTCAAAGTCCAGGGCCACACACCGTCCAGGCTGGGGCCCCTGGAGCCACACATTCGGACTGTGCCTACCAATTCATGGGAATTCTGCCCATTCCATTGTCCAAAATCGTACAAATTAGGCGAAACCTCCAAAGTCCCTGAGGCCATCCCAATCGTGTAGGTCGCCCGGAACAAACAAGGGCTGTCTGACACCAGCTGATAATCTACCTCCACTCATACCATAAATGGATGTCCCCAGAGGAGAAGATTGAACCAGACAGGACCCTAGGCCGTAATAGGATCCATTGCCTTGGTTTACAGGCATGTCTCCTCAAAAGCCTGATTCCAATACGAGCATAGGGGTTTTGGTGAGGCACCCAGCAGAACTCATCTCGTCTCCACAAGGAAACCTGTGAATGGGAGCCATGTCCAAAGCATAGGAGAGTACTTCAGGGTCCCGGTGCCACTGCCCCATTCCAAGGCCCTCAGGGACACAAAAACACATTAGGACCCATCCTCAGGAAAGTCCATTTCAACTCAGCCACCCCGGTTGCTCCCGCAGAGCCATCAGATCTAAACTGTCTTGTTGCTAGGAGACAATTGGAATGCGAGGCGGGCTTCCTAGGCATCCATCCTCGAACGGTGCTCTGGAGTCATTCCATATGGGATGTCCTGGAGCTGTCCAACAGGTCTCAATTGTCCCGCAGAAGGAATCCTTGAAGGGGGCATCCCACAACTCCCAACGTGGGAAAACCTCAATGGCCTCCAGATTCCACTCCCTTCATGAAGCGGCCGTCATGCATGGAAACTCCAACCTGAGCCAACGTCTGATCCTCGCCCTGAATTCATATGCATGAGTATTGGTTCAGATCTGCAGGGGGTAGCTGCCATGCCCTCGCCCTGAAACTCAAGGCTAGCTTGTCTTCTCAGACTTCCGTCCTCACACTCCTGGCCCCGAAGTCCTCATGTTTGGCAATTCCGGACCCACAATGCAGCACTCTGCCTGCCCTCTAGAAAAATATTATTGCCTCATGAGCTGCCCAGGCAACTTCAATGAGGATAAACCTCCACAGCACTCGACTTTACAAAAATTATATAGTCTAACCTGGGCACTAATGCACTATCGGACACAACCTGAGCCTGGACCTCCTGACCAACACCCGGAAAGCAGACCGCACACTGAGCACATAAAACCCGCCATGGCCTTAGGTCATCATCTCTTCCCTACCTCAGTTTTCAGGCCTCAGAACCGAGACATTATCTCCAATCACTTCCCAGGCGTGAGTGTTATGCAGAAATCAGAACACCTCCTTACCCATGGTAAGAAACCTTGTGGTTGGCACGTCGTCCAACGTTCAGTGTAGGAGAAACCAGCATTCACCCTGAGGGCCCGCCCATTCTTGAGTGCGAAAAGGGCATAAACACGCATTGTGACCCTCAGCATGAGTCCTGTCCTCTAGTAAGTCCGCTCAGGGACTGGACCATTAGATGTCATAATGGGCTTGATATGTCCCTAGGCCCCAATTTTTAACCAGATTTCTGATTGTCCAGTCACACCCCCCCACAGGGCTCTACTCTGGAATCCCTCATTTGGTGGGACACCTGAGGTTAAAAAGAAAACAACATCAAAAAAAAAAAAAAAACGGACTTCTTCCATCCCACAGAATGACCCCAAACGCTTTGGACTGGGGGAAACCACCAGGGAGTAAGACTCGTCCATTTCCCATGAAGTCACCCAGAAATTTCACGACCATGAGTGACACGATATCCAGAGACACACACTTGAGCAAGAACCTCACTCTTGCCCTTTTCTCAAATCCCGAAATGTTCTACTCATGGTCTGTAGATAAGTCCTGCCATACCTATGACCTAAACATAATCCGAGTTTGTGTTTTCAGACAAATGTCCAAACAGCCCTGGCCTACACAACCTACAGGCTCAGGCCCATGGAGCCAAACCTGAGGACAGTACTTGCACTCTCCAAGGGAATTGTGTGTGCCCATTCCAATGGCCATATCCCTTCTAATAGGATAAACCTCCAAAGTCCCTGATCCATCTCATTAGTGGTGGCTTCCCAGGTAAAACAGGGGCAATCTGAGCCCATCTGAGCACCTACCTGTACTCAGACCCATAGACAGATGTCCCCAGAGGTAAAAAGGAAAGAACAGGCCCCTAGGCATTAATCATATCCATTGCTTTGTTTTCCAGGCATCTCTACTCAGAGGCCTGGATTTCAAAACCAGCAATGGCTGTTTCTTGACTCACCCATCAGAAAATATCTCATCTACACATGGGAAACTTGCACGTTGGAGCTGTGTCAAAGCCTCTGTTTAGGAGAACGCTTCAGGGCCCCAGTGCCATCGCTTCATTCCAAGGTCTCCATAGACACAAAAGCACATTAGGACCCATCCACAGGAGAGTCCATTTCAACTCAGCCTCCTCGGTTGCTCCCCCAGATCCAGCCGATCTAAACTATCTTGTTTCTAGGAGACAATTGGAATGCGAGGTGGGCTACCCAGTCATGCATCCTTAGAACCCTGCTCAGAATCATTGGCCTGGAGCCAAACAACAGGTCTCAATTGTCCTGCAGAAGACACTTTGCAGTTTGGAGCTTCTCACAAATCCCATCGTGGGAAAACCCCCATGGCCTCGTGATGCCCCCCCTTCATGAAGGGGCCATCAGGGACAGAAACACCAACTTGAGCGATCGTCTGTGCCTCGCCCTGACTTCAGATGCACGAGATCTCGATTCAGGTCTGTAGATTGTGCCATCGCTGATACAAAATCCTGAGACAAAAACCTGAGCAAGTGCCTCAGACTCGCACTTTCTTCATATTCTGAAGAGTTCTTCTCATGGTTTGTAGATCGGGCCTGCCATACCTACATCCCCAAACCTAAGCTGAGTTTGTGTTCTCAGACTTCTGTCCTCAAAGTCCAGGGCCACACACCATCCAGGCTGGGGCCCCTGGAGCCACACATTCGGACTGTGCCTACCAATTCATGGGAATTCTGCCCATTCCATTGTCCAAAATCGTACAAATTAGGAGAAACCTCCAAAGTCCCTGAGGCCATCCCAATCGTGTAGGTCGCCCGGAACAAACAAGGGCTGTCTGACACCAGCTGATAATCTACCTCCACTCATACCATAAATGGATGTCCCCAGAGGAGAAGATTGAACCAGACAGGACCCTAGGCCGTAATAGGATCCATTGCCTTGGTTTACAGGCATGTCTCCTCAAAAGCCTGATTCCAATACGAGCATATGGGTTTTGGTGAGGCACCCAGCAGAACTCATCTCGTCTCCACAAGGAAACATGTGAATGGGAGCCATGTCCAAAGCATAGGAGAGTACTTCAGGGTCCCGGTGCCACCGCCCCATTCCAAGGCCCTCAGGGACACAAAAACATATTAGGACCCATCCTCAGGAAAGTCCATTTCAACTCAGCCACCCCGGTTGCTCCCGCAGAGCCATCAGATCTAAACTGTCTTGTTGCTAGGAGACAATTGGAATGCGAGGCGGGCTTCCCAGGCATCCATCCTCGAACGGTGCTCTGGAGTCATTCCATATGGGATGTCCTGGAGCTGTCCAACAGGTCTCAATTGTCCCGCAGAAGGAATCCTTGAAGGGGGCATCCCACAACTCCCAACGTGGGAAAACCTCAATGGCCTCGAGATTCCACTCCCTTCATGAAGCGGCCGTCATGCATGGAAACTCCAACCTGAGCCAACGTCTGATCCTCGCCCTGAATTCAGATGCATGAGTATTGGTTCAGATCTGCAGGGGGTAGCTGCCGTGCCCTCGCCCTGAACCCCAAGTCTAGCTTGTCTTCTCAGACTTCCGTCCTCACACTCCTGGCCCCGAAGTCCTCATGTTTGGCAATTCCGGACCCACAATGCAGCACTCTGCCTGCCCTCTAGAAAAAAATTATTGCCTCATGAGCTGCCCAGGCAACTTCAATGAGGATCAACCTCCACAGCACTCGACTTTACCCAAATTATATAGTCTAACCTGGGCACTAATGCACTGTCGGACACAACCTGAGCCTGGACCTCCTGACCAACACCCGGAAAGCAGACCGCACACTGAGCACATAAAACCCGCCATGGCCTCAGGTCATCATCTCTTCCCTACCTCAGTTTTCAGGCCTCAGAACCGAGACATTATCTCCAATCACTTCCCAGGCGTGAGTGTTATGCAGAAATCAGAACACCTCCTTACCCATGGTAAGAAACCTTGTTGTTGGCACGTTGTCCAACGTTCAGTGTAGGAGAAACCAGCATTCACCCTGAGGCTCCGCCCATTCTTGAGTGCGAAAAGGGCATAAACACGCATTGTGACCCTCAGCATGAGTCCTGTCCTCTAGTAAGTCCGCTCAGGGACTGGACCATTAGATGTCATAATGGGCTTGATATGTCCCTAGGCCCCAATTTTTAACCAGATTTCTGATTGTCCAGTCACCCCCCCCCCCAGGGCTCTACTCTGGAATCCCTCATTTGGTGGGACACCTGAGGTTAAAAAGAAAACAACATCAAAAAAAAAAAAAACGGACTTCTTCCATCCCACAGAATGACCCCAAATGCTTTGGACTGGGCCAAAACACCAGGGAGTAAGACTCGTCCATTTCCCATGAAGTCACCCAGAAATTTCACGACCATGAGTGACACGATATCCAGAGACAAAAACTTGAGCAAGAACCTCACTCTCTCCCTTTTTTCAAATCCCGAAATGTTCTACTCATGGTCTGTAGATAAGTCCTGCCATACCTATGACCTGAAACATAAGCCGAGTTTGTGTTTTCAGACAAATGTCCAAACAGCCCTGGCCTACACAACCTACAGGCTCAAACCCATGGAGCCAAACCTGAGGACTGTACTTGCCCTCTCCAAGGGAATTGTGTGTGCCCATTCCAATGGCCACATCCCTTCTAATAGGATAAACCTCCAAAGTCCCTGATCCATCTCATTAGTGGTGGCTTCACAGGTAAAACAGGGGCAATCTGAGCCCATCTGAGCACCTACCTGTACTCAGACCCATAGACAGATGTCCCCAGAGGTAAAAAGAAAAGAACAGGCCCCTAGGCACTAATCATATCCATTGCTTTGGTTTCTAGGCATCTCTCCTCAGAGGCCTGGATTTCAAAACCAGCAATGGCTGTTTCTTGACTCACCCATCAGAAAATATCTCATCTACACATGGGAAACTTGCACGTTGGAGCTGTGTCAAAGCCTCTGTTTAGGAGAACGCTTCAGGGCCCCAGTGCCACCGCTTCATTCCAAGGTCTCCATAGACACAAAAGCACATTAGGACCCATCCACAGGAGAGACCATTTCAACTCAGCCTCCTCGGTTTCTCCCCTAGATCCTGCAGAACTAAACTGTCTTGTTTCTAGGAGACAATTGGAATGCGAGGTGGGCTACCCAGCCATCCATCCTTAGAACCCTGCCCAGAATCATTAGCCTGGAGCCAACAACACGTCTCAATTGTCCTGCAGAAGACACTTTGCAGTTTGGAGCTTCTCACAATTCCAATTGTGGGAAAACCGCCATGGCCTCGTGATGCCCCCCTTCATGAAGGGCCTATCAGGGTCAGAAACTCCAACCTGAGCGATCGTCTGATCCTCGCCCTGACTTCAGATGCACGAGATCTCTATTCAGTTCTGTAGATTGTGCCTGCCATGTCCTCACCTAGAAACCTAAGCCAAGCTTGTGTTCTCAGACTTCTGTCCTCAGACTACTGACCCAGAAGCCCTCCAATTTGGCAATCCGGAACTACAAATCAGCACTCTGCCTGCCCTCCAGAAGAAAAACATTGCCCTCTGGGGCTATCAAGTATCCCCAAGTGAGGATCAACCTGCACCTACCTTGGCTGTACCCCCCATACATAGGCTGACCAGGACACTAATGCCCTTTCTGACACAGCCTGAGCCTCGACCTCCTGGCCCCACCAAGACAGCTGGCCGCACACTGAGCACATCGAGCCGCCATGGCCTTAGGACGTCATCTCTTTCCACCTCGGTTTTCAGGCTTCAGAACCTAGACCTTATCTCTATTCACTGCCCAGGACTGAACGTAATGCAGAAATCAGAATTCCTTCCCCAGTGCAAGAAACCTTGTGGTTGGCATGTTGTCCAACGTTCAGTGTAGTTGAAACCAGTGTGGTATATGAGGCCCCGCTCATGCTTGCTTTCCAAGCCCCCATACACCCAAGCCTCACCAGTGTTTGAGTTTTCCGGTCACCCCGCCCGTACCTGGGGCTCTCCTATGGAATCCCTTTCTTGGAGAGACACATGAGCCAGACAACACGACTCCACCCTTCCCACAAAATGACCCCAAACTCTTGGGAGCTGGGACAAATACCCAGAGAGGGATACTCGTCCATAGTCCCTGAGGCCACCTTTCCAATCCACGGCTATCCCGGACACAACCTCCAGAGACAAAAGCCTGAAGGAACGCCTCCCACTCGCCCTTGTTTCAGAGGCCCAGGAGCTCCCTCTCGGGCTGTACATCCAGACTGCCATACCCTAGGCGCCACTCATAAGCTGAGTTTGTGTTTTCAGACTTCTGTGCCCACAGCCTGGACCCACACAACCTCCAGGCTAGGGCCTCTGGAGCCACAGCGAAAGATTGTGCCTGCCCTCTCCAAGGAAAGTGTGCCCAATCCATTGACCACATTCCTACAGGTTAGGGAAAAGCTCCAAGGCCCCTCAGGCCATCAATAGTGTAGGCCACCCTGGACTGAGAGGGGCTCTCTGACACCAGCGGAGCAACTATCTCCACTTAGACTCTCAGCCAGTGTCCCCAGAGACAGAAGGTTGAAATGGACAGGCCCCCAGGCCCTAATCTGAACCTTAGCTTTGGTTTCCATGTGTCCGTCCTCAGAGGACTGCTTTAGTAGACCAGCACACAGGGCTTTTCTGAGGCACCAAACCAAACCTCTCTCATCTCCACATGGGGAGCTTTCTTACTGGGGATGTATCAAACCCTTCAGGTAGGAGAATCCCGCAGGGCCCCTGAACAACCAGCACATTCCAAGGTCTCCATTGACTCAAACGCACATTACGACGCATCCTCAGGAGAGGCCATTTCAACTCAGCCCCCTGGGTAGCGTGCCCCAGAGGCAGCAGATCAAACAAATCTTGTGGCTAATGGTTAATGGGAATGCGAGGCATGCTGTACATGGATCCATCCTTCGAACCCTCCTCTCCAGTCCTTCCGTAACCTATGTCCTGGAGTCATGCAACAGGACTCGAATGTCCCGCAGAAGGAAACCTTGTGGTTGGGGTAACCACCAAACTCAGCGTGGGAAAACTTCCTTGGCCTCATGAGGCCCCCGCTTCATGAAGGTGCCATCATGGACACATACTCCAGCCTCAGCCAACGTCTGATCCTCAGCCTGACTTCAGATGCAAGAGATTTTGATTCAGCCTCTGCAGAGTGGGCCTGCTCTGCCCTTGGCTCCAATCCTCACCCTAGCTTGTGTTTTCAGACTTCTGTCCTCACATTCCGGGCCCAAAAACCCACCCTCCTTGGAATTATGGGGCCACAATGAAGCACTCTGACTGCCTCCCAGGAGAGAAACATTGTCTATGGTGCTTCCCAGAACCCCAAATGAGGACCAAACAGCTTGGCGTCGGCATCACCCCAATTGCATAGGCTACCTTAAACACTGATGCTCTGTCGCAAATAGCCTGAGCCCAGAACTTCCTACAGACACCGACACATCTGGCTGCACCCCCAGCACATTGGACCCGCCACTGCCTTAGGCCACCATCCATTCCCAACCTGGGTTTTCAGTCACCGGAACCTAGACCTTATCTCCAATCCCTGCACAGGGGTAACTGGATGCACAAGTCAGAACCCCTCCTTTCCCATGGCAAGAAACCTTGCTGCTGGCAGTGAGTCAAACCTTCAGTGTAGGAGAAAACGGCATGGCCCATGAGGCCACGCCCATGCGTGAGGGCCGCCTTGGGCACAAACACACCTTGTGACCCTCAGCGAGAGTACCTTATTCAAGTAACGCCACTCAGTGACTGGACCAAGAGCCCGCATATGTGGCTTGCCATGCCCATAGGCACCCAGGACTAACTAGATGGTGTGTATTCCAGTTAAGGGAAGCCACTGCTGTGCTCTAGAGTCCCTCTCCTGGGGAGGCCCCTGTGGCAGAATACAGTACTCTTCCATTCCCACAGAATGAACCCAAACACTTGGGAGCTTGGACAATCCCCCGAGAGGAAGGCTCTTCCTCGGCCCCTGAAGCAACCCCTACCCTGAACGGCCACTGTCAACGCAACACCCAGTGACAAATCCTGAGCGACTGTGTCCCACTTGCCCTCCTTTGATATCCAGAGTATCTCCCCTCACGGACTGGAGATCAGGCCTGCCATTACCTTGGCCCCTAGCTGAGCCAAGTTTGCTTTTTTAGACATCTGTCCCCACAGCCCTGGCAAACACAGCCTCTAGGCTGGGTCCTCTGGAGCCATACCACAGGACCGTGCCTGCTCTCTTTTGGAAAACTGTGTCCATTCCTTTGGCCACACACCTCCAGAATATGAGAAACCTCAAGGACATCCCACTACTGGGAGCCTCCCTGGAGACACAGGGGCATTCGGACACAAGCTGAGCAGCTACCTCCACGAAGGCATGCACACAGATGTCAACAGAGATAGAAGGTTGAGCCGGACAGGCCCTTAGGCCCTAATCTCAACTCTTGCTTTGGTTTCCAGGTGTCACTCCTCAGAGGCTTTGGTTCGAAGAACAGGATATGGGGCTTTCCTGAGGCACTGAACAGAACTCCTCTCGTCTCCACATGGGAAGCTTCCTTGTTGGGGCCGTGTCAGACACCTCACGTTGGAGAATTCTGCAGAGTCCCTGAGCCACCTCCACATTCCAAGGTCTCCCAGGCCACCAAGCCACAGTAGGACTCATCTTCAGGACAGTCCATTTCAACTCTGCCTCTGGGTAGCTCACCCACGAGGCCACAGATTGAGCCGGCCTTGTCCTGACTAAAGAGTGGGAATATGAGGTGGCGTTCCCAGGCATCCATGCTTAGACACCTGCTCTCGAGTCTTTCCGTATGGGGCCTCCTGGAACCATCCAATAGGACTCGACAGTCGTGCAGAAGGAAACATTGAGGTTTGGAGTAGTTCACAAATCTCATCGTATGCAAACCTCCATGGCCTCATGAAGCCCCCACACCCTTCAGGAAGAGGCCATGCTGGAAAAAATTCTAGCCTTAGGCTCGTCTCACAGTTGACATGACCTCAGAGCAGGAGATCTCGATTCAGCCTCTGCAGAGTGGGCCTGCCATGCCTTCGGTCACAAACCTCACGCTAGCTTGTTTTTTCAGACTTCCTTCCTCACACTCCTGGCAAACAAGCCCTCCGGACCAGGAACTCCACAACCACAACCCAGCCCAGTGTCTGCCCAACAGAAGAAAAACGTTTCCCTATGGAGCTCTCCAGAAAACCCGGATGAGGATCAACCTGCTCGGGCCTCGACGGTGCCCGAACTGGATAGGCTGCACTGGGCACTCATGCTCTGTCTGACACAGCCTGAAGCCAGACGTCCAGACAGACAAGGAGACAGCTGTCCGCACGCACCGCACTTCGGACACGCCATGGTCTTATGCCATCAACTCTTCCTAACCTTGCTTTTCAGATATCTGAACCTAGACATTATATCAATTCTCCATACAGCTGGGTATCGCAGGCAAAAAACAGAACTCTTCCTTCCCCATGGCTGTAAAGCTTGCTCTTGGCATGAAGTCACAACTTCAAGGTGGGAGAAACCTTTATGGCCCCTGATGCCACGCCCAAACTTGAGTGCTGCTTGGGCACAAATTCACACTGTGACCCTCAGCATGAGCCCCATGTCAAAGAAAGGCCTGTCAGGGCCTGGACCAAGAGCCCACATATGGGGTTTGCCAAGGCCCTATGCACCCAATCCTCACCAGTGTTTCAGGTTACCAGTCGCCCAGCCCGTACCTGGGGCTCTGCTCTGGAATCCCTTTCTTGGAGAGACACATGAGCCAGAAAACACGACTCCACCCTTACCACAAAATGACCCCAAACTCTTGGGACTGGGACAAATCCCCAGAGAGAGATACTCGTCCACAGTCCCTGAGGACACCCCTCCTATCCACGGCTATCCCGGACACAACATCCAGAGACAAAAGCCTGAAGGAACGCCTCCCACTCGCCCTTGTTTCAGAGGCCCAGGAGCTCCCTCTCGAGCTGTACATCTGGCCTGCCATACCCTAGGCGCTAATCATGAGCTGTGTTTGTGTTTTCAGACTTCTGTGTCCACAGCCTGGATCCACACAACCTCCAGGCTAGGGCCTCTGGAGCCACAGCGAAATATTTTGCCTTCCCTCTCCAAGGAAAGTGTGCCCAATCCATTGACCACAACCCTACAGGTTAGGGAAAATCCCCAAGGCCCCTGAGGCCATCAATAGTGTAGGACACCCTGGACTAAGAGGGGCTCTCTGACACCAGCGGTGCAACTATCTCCACTTAGAATCTCAGACATTGTCCCCAGAGACAGAAGGTTGAAATGGACAGGCCCCCAGGCCCTAATATGAACCTTAGCTTTGGTTTCCATGTGTCTGTCCTCAGAGGACTGTTCTCGTAGACCAGCACTAGGGGCTTTTCTGAGGCACCAAACGAAACCTCTCTTGTCTCCACATGGGGAGCTTTCTTACTGGGGATGTATCAAACCCTTCAGGTGGGAGAGTTCCCCAGGGCCACTGAACAACCAGCACATTCCAAGGTCTCCATGGACCCAAACGAACATTATGACCCATCCTCGGGGAGGCCATTTCAACTCAGCCCCCTGGGTAGCGTGCCCAGAGGCAGAAGATCAAACATATCTTGTCGCTCATGTTCAATGGGAACCCGAGGCATGCTGTACAGGGATCTATCCTTCGAACCCTGCTCTCCAGTCCTTCCGTATGGTATGTCCTGGAGCCATGCAACAGGACTCGAATGTCCCGCAGAAAAAAACCTTGTGGTTTGGGGCAACCTCCAAACTCAGCGTGGGAAAACTTCCTTGGCCTCATGAGGCCCCCGCTTCATGAAGGTGCCATCATGGACACATACTCCAGCTTCTGCCAACGTCTGATCTTCAGCCTGACTTCAGATGCAGGAGATTTCGATTCAGCCTCCGCAGAGTGGGCCTGCTCTGCCCTTGGCTCCAATCCTCACCCTAGCTTGTGTTTTCAGACTTCCGTCCTCACACTCCTGGCCCACAAACCCTCTCTACTGGGAATACTGGGGCCACAATGAAGAACTCTGCCTGCCTCCCAGGAGAAAAACATTGTCTATGGTGCTGCCCAGAGACCCCAAATGAGGATCAAACTGCTTGGCCCTCGGCAACACCCCAATTGCATAGGCTACCTCAAACACTGATGCTCTGTCACAAATAGCCTGAGCCCAGACCTTCCAACAGACACCGACACAGCTGGCTGCACATCCAGCACATTGGACCCTCCACTGCCTTAGGCCACCATCCATTCCCAACCTGGGTTTTCTGTCATCGGAACCTAGGCCATATCCCCAATCCCTGCACAGGGGGGAACCTGATGCACAAGTCAGAACCCTTCCTTCCCCATGGCAAGAAACCTTGCTGCTGGCAGTGAGTCAAACCTTCAGTGTAGGAGAAAACGGCATGGCCTATGATGCCACGCCCATGGGCACAAACACACATTGTGACCCTCAGAGTGAGTACCTTATTCAAGTAACGCCTCTCAGTGACTGGACCAAGAGCCCGCATATGTGGCTTGCCATGCCCATAGGCACCCAGGACTAACTAGATGGTGTGTATTCCAGTTGAGGGAAACCACTGCTGTGCTCTAGAGTCCCTCTCCTGGGGGGTCCCCTGTCCAGAAAACAGTACTCTTTCCTTCCCACAGAATGAAACCAAACACTTGGGAGCTTGGATTATCCCCTGAGTGGAAGGCTCTTCCTCGGCCCCTGAAGCAACCCCTACCCTGAACGGCCACTGTGAACGCAACACCCAGAGACAAAAGCCTGAGTGACTGCCTCCCACTTGCCCTCCTTTGATATCCAGAGGATCTCCTCTCACGGACTGGAGATCAGGCCTGCCATTACCTTAGCCTTTAGCTGAGCCAAGTTTGCTTTTTCAGACATCTGTCCCTACAGCCCTGGAAAACACAGCCTCTAGGCTGGGTCCTCTGGAGCCATACCACAAGACCGTGCCTCCTCTCTCCTGGGAAACTGTGTCCATTCCTTAGGCCACACACCTCTGAACCTAGACTGTATATCAATTCTCAACACAGCTGGGGATCGCAAGCACAAAACGGAACTCCTCCTTCCCCATGGCTGTAAAGCTTGCTCTTGGCATGGAGTCACACCTTCAGGGTGAGAGAAACCTTCATGGCCCCTGATTCCACGCCCAACCGTGAGTGCAGCAGCACAAATTCACACTGTGACCCTCAGTGTGAGCCCCATGTCAAAGAAAGGCCTGTCAGGGCCTGGACCAAGAGCCCACATATGGGGCTTGCCAGGCCGCTATGCACCCAATCCTCACCAGTGTTTGAGTTTTCCAGTCGCCCCGCCCTTACCGGGGGCTCTGCTCTCGAATCCCTTTCTTGGAGAGACACATGAGCCAGACAACACGACTCCACCCTTCCCACAAAATGACCCCAAACTCTTGGGAGCTGGGACAAATACCCAGAGAGGGATACTCGTCCATAGACCCTGAGGCCACCCGTCCAATCCACGGCTATCCGGGACACAACATCCAGAGACAAAAGCCTGAAGGAACACCTCCCACTCGCCCTTGTTTCAGAGGCCCAGGAGCTCCCTCTTGGGCTGTACATCCGGCCTGCCTAACCCTAGGCGCCACTCATAAGCTGAGTTTGTGTTTCCAGACATCTGTGCCCACAGCCTGGACCCACACAACCTCCAGGCTATCCTCCATTCCAAGTCCCTCATGGACAAAAACACACATTATGCCCCATCCTCAAGAAAGTCCATTTCAACTCAGCCACCCCGGTTTATCCCGCACAGCCATAAGATCTCAACTGTCTAGTCCCTTCACTCTTCCCCAGGGCTCTGCTTTGGAATTCCTCTTTGTTTGGGGCACCTGAGGTATCAAACCTGAAAAGAGAACTCCCATCCCACAGATTGACGAAAAACCATTGGGACCGGGCCATATCCACAGAGAGGAAGATTCGTCCATGACCCATGAGGCCTCCCCACATTCCACGGTCATCGTTGATACAAAATCCAGAGAACAAAGCCTGAGCAAGCGCCTCAGACTCGCTCTTTCTTCATATCCTGAAGTTTTCTTCTCATGGTTTGTAGATTGGGCCTGCCATACCTACGTCCCCAAACCTAAGCTGAGTTTGTGTTTTCAGACTTCTGTCCTCAAATTCCAGGGCCTCACAACCTCCAGGATGGGGCCCCTGGAGCCACACATTAGGACTGTGCTTACCCCATGCATGGAAATTCTGCCCATTCTATTGTTCAATATCGTACATATTAGGAGAACCCTGCAAATTCCCCAAGGCCATCCCAAGAGTGTAGGTCTCCCGGGACAAACAAGGGCGGTCTGACACCAGCTGAGCCTCTATCTCCACACATGACATAGATGGATGTCCCCAGAGAAGAAGATGGAACCAGACATGACCCTGGGCCATAATCGGATCCAAGCTTTGGTTTACAGGCATGTCTCCTCAAAAGCCTGAATTCCAATACAAGCATAGGGGGTTTCCTGAGGCACCCATCAGAACAAACCTCATCTGCACAAGGAAACTTGAGCATGGGAGCTATGTCAAAAGTTTAGGAGAATACTTCACGGTCCCGGTGCCACCGCCCCATTCCAAGGCCCCCATGGACACAAACACACTTTAGGACCTTACCTCGGAAAAGTCCATTTCAACTCAGCCTCCCCGGTGTCTCCCGCAGAGCTATCAGATCTCAGCTGTCTTGTTGTTAGGAGACAATTGGAATGCGAAGCGATCTTCCCTGGCATCCATCCTCGAACGATGCTCTGGAGTCATTCCATAGGAAATGTCCTGGAGCTGCCCAACAGGTCTCAAATGTCCCGAATAACGAATCCTTGAAGGGGGCATCCCACTACTCCCAATGTGGGAAAACGTTAACAACCTTGAGACTCCGCTTCGTTCATGAAGGGGCAGTCATGCACAGAAACTCCAACCTGAGCCAAAGTCTGATCCATGCCGTGACTTCAGATGCATGAGATATTGGTTCATATCTGCAGGGGGTACCTGCCCTGCCCTAGGCCTGACATCCGAGTCTAGCTTGTGTTCTCAGACTTCTGTCCTCACACTACTGGGCCCGAAGCCCTCACGTTTGGCAATTCCGGACCCACAATGCAGCACTCTGCCTGCCCTCTAGAAAAAATATCTTGCGTACTTAGCTGCCCAGACACCACAAATGAGGATAAAACTAAACGGCACTCGATGTAACCAAATTATAAAGTCTAACCTGGACACTAATGTAATGTCTGACACAACCTGTGCGCGAACCTCCTGACCAACAACCAGGCAGCTGACCGCACACTGAGCATATCAGACCCACCATGGCCTTAGGTCATCATCTCATCCCAACTGCCGTTTTCAGGATTTAGAACCTAGACCTTATCTCCAACCACTGCCTAGGGTTGAAAATCATGCAGAAATCAGAACTCCTTCGCCTTGGCAAGAGACCTTGTGATTGGCATGTTGTCCAAAGTTCAGTGAAGTTGAAACCAGTGTGGCCCATGTGGCCCCGCCCATGCTCGCAGGCTACATTGGTCACAAATACACATTGTGACTCTCAGCCTGAGTCCAGTCCTAAAGTAAGGCCTCTCAGTGGCTGGATGAAGAGACAGCATATTGGGTTTGCCATGCCCCTAGGTCCCAATTTTTAACCATAATTGGGTTGTCCCTTCAATCTTCCCCAGGGCTCTGCTTTGGAATTCCTCTTTGGTTGGGACACCTGAGGTAACAAACCTGAAAGGAGACCTCCCATCCCACAGATTGTCGAAAAACCACTGGGACCGGGCCATATCCACAGAGAGGAAGATTTGCCCATAGCCCATGAGGCCTCCCCACATTCCACGGTTATAGTTGATACAAAATCCAGAGACAAAAGCCTGAGCAAGCGCCTCAGACTCACTCTTTCTTCATATCCTGAAGAGTTGTTCTCATGGTTTGTAGATTGGGCCTGCCATACCTACGTCCCCAAACCTAAGCTGAGTTTGTGTTTTCAGACTTCTGTCCTCAAAGTCCTGGGCCACACACCCTCCAGGCTGGGGCCCCTGGAGCCTCACATTAGGACTTTGCTTACCCCATGCATGGGAATTCTGCCCATTCCATTGTCCAAAATCGTACATATTAGGAGAACCCTCCAATTCCCCGAGGCCATCCCAATAGTGTAGGTCTCCCGGGACAAACAAGGGCGGTCTGACACCAGCTGAGCATCTACCTCCACTCATACCATTGATGGATGACCCAGAGAAGAAGATTGAACCAGACAGGACCTTAGGCCATAATCGGATCTGTTGCTTTGGTTTACAGGCATGTATCCTCAAAAGCCTGGACTCCAATACCAGCATAGGGGGTTTCCTGAGGCACCCATCAGGTTAAATCTCGTCTCCACGAGGAAACTTGTGCATGGGAGCTATGTCAAAAGCTTAGGAGAATACTTCACGGTCCCGGTGCCACCGCCCCATTCCAAGGCCCTCGTGGACACAAACACACATTAGGCCACATCCTCAGGAAAGTCCATTTCAACTCAGCCAACCTGGTTGCTCCCGAAGAGCCATAAGATCTCAACTGTCTTGTTGCTAGGAGACAATTGGAAAGCGAGGCGGGCTTCCCCGGCATCCATCCTCGAACGATGCTCTGGAGTCTATCCATATGGGAGGTCCTGGAGCTGCCCAACAGGTCTCAATTATCCCGTACAAGGAATCATGAAGGGAACATCCCCCAACTCCCAACTTGGGAAAACCTCCATGGCCTTGAGACTCTGCTTCGTTCATGAAGGGGCAGTAATGCACAGAAACTCCAACCTGAGACAACGTCTGTTCCTCGCCATGACTTCATATGCTTGAGATATTGGTTCAGATCTGCAGGGGACACCTGCAGTTCCCTCGGCCTGAAGCCCAAGTTTAGGTTGTGTTCTCAGACTTCTGTCCTCACACTCCTAGCCCAGAAGCCCTCAAGTATGGAAATTCCGGACCCTCAATGAAGCACTCTGCCTGCCCTATAGAAAAAATATCTTAACTACTTAGCTGCCCAGGCACCTCAAATGAGGATAAACCTACACGGCACTCGACTGTACCCAAATTATATAGTCTAACCTGGGCACTAATGCACTGTCTGACATAACCTGTGCCCGAACCTCCTGACCAACACCCTGGCTGCTGACCGCACAATGAGCACATCAGACCCGCCATGGCCTTAGGTCGTCATCTCTTCCCAACTGTGGTTTTCAGCCTTCAGAACCTAGACCTTCTCTCCAACCACTGCCCAGGGTTGAAAATGATGCAGAAATCAGAACTCATTCCCCATGGCAAGAAACCTTGTGATTGGCATGTTGTCCAAAGTTCATTGTAGTTGAAACCAGTGTGGCCCATGAGGCCCGGCCCCTGCTCGCGGGCCACATTGATCACAAACACACATTGTGACCCTCAGCCTGAGCCCAGTCCTCAAGTAAGGCCTCTCAGTGGCTGGAGGAAGAGACAGCATATTGGGCCTGCCATTCCCCTAGGCCCCAATTTTTAACCATAGTTTGGGTTGTCCCTTCACTCTTCCCCAGGGCTCTGCTTTGGAATTCCTCTTTGGTTGGGACACCTGAGGTAACAAACCTGAAAGGAGACCTCCCATCCCACAGATTGACAGAAAACCATTGGGACCAGACCATATCCACAGAGAGGAAGATTTATCCATGGTCCATGAGGCCTCCCCACATTCCACGGCCATCGTTGATACAAAATCCAGAGACAAAAGCCTGAGCATGCGCCTCAGACTCGCTCTTTCTTCATATCTTGAAGAGTTCTTCTCATGGTTTGTAGATTGGGCCTGCCATACCTACATCCCCAAACCTAAGCTGAGTTTGTGTTTTCAGACTTCTGTCCTCAAAGTCCTGGGCCGCACACCCTCCAGGCTGGGGCTTCTGGAGCCACACATTAGGACTGTGCTTACCCCATGCATGGGAATTCTGCCCATTCCATTGTCTAAAATCGTACATATTAGGAGAGCCCTACCAAGTCTCCGAGGCCATCCCAATAGTTTAGGTCTCCCGGGAAAAACTAGGGCGGTCTGACACCAGCAGAGCATCTACCTTTACTCATACCATAGATGGATGACCGCATATAAGAAGATTGAACCAGACAGGACCCTAGGCCATATCGGATCCATTGCTTTGGTTTACAGGCATGTCTCCTCAAAAGCCTGGTTTCCAATACCAGCATAGGGGGTTTCCTGAGGGTCCCATCAGAAAATCTAGTCTCCACAAGGAAACTTGTGCATGGGAGCTATGTCAAAATCTTAGGAGAATACTTCAGGATCCCGGAGCCAGCGCCCCATTCCAAGGCCTCATGGACACAAACACACATTAGGCCCCATCCTCAGGAAAGTCCATTTCAACTCAGCCACCTTGGTTGCTCCAGCAGAGCCATCAGATCTCAATTGTCTTGTTGCTAGGAGACAATTGGAATGCGAGGCGGGCTTCCCTGGAATCCATCCACGAACAGTGCTCTGGAGTCATTCCATATGGGATGTCCTGGAGCTGCCCAACGGGTCTCAATTGTCCCGCAGAAGGAATTCTTGAAGAGGGCATCCCACAACTCCCAACGTGGGGAAACCTCCATGGCCTTGAGATTCCGCTCCTTTCATGGAGCGGCAGTCATGCACAGAAACTCAAACCTGAGCCAACGTCTGATTCTCGCCGTGAGTTCAGATGCATGACATAATGGTTCAGATCTGAAGGTGGTACCTGCCGTGCCCTCGGCCTGAAGCCCAAGTCTAGCTTCTGTTCTCAGACTTCTGTCCTCACACTCCTGGCCCAGAATCCCTCAAGTCTGGCAATTCCGGACACATATGCAGCACTCTGCCTGACCTCTAGAAAAAATTTATTGCTTAATAAGCTGCCCAGGCACCTTAAATGAGGATAAACCTACACGGCACTCGACTGTACTCAAATATATAGTCTAACCTGGGCATAATGCACTGTCTGACACAACCTGCGCCCAACCTCCTGACCAACACCCAGACAGCTGACTGCACACTGAGCACATCAGACCCACCAAGGCCTTAAGTCCTCATCTCTACCCAACTGCGGTTTTCAGGCTTCAGAAACTAGACCTTATCTCCAACCACTGCCCAGGGTTGAAAATGATGCAGAAATCAGAATTCCTTCCCCATGGCTAGACACCTTGTGATTGGCATGTGGTCCAATGTACAGTGTAGATGAAACCAGTGTTGCTCATGTGGCCCCGCCCATGTACGCAGGCCACATTGGTCACAAACACACATTGTGACCCTCAGCCTGAACCCAGTCCTCAAGTAAGGCTTCTAAGTGGCTGTTGAAGGGACAGCATATTGAGCCTGCCATGCCCCTAGGCCCCAATTTTTAACCATAGTTTGGGTTGTCCCTTCACTCTTCCACAGTGCTCTGCTTTGGAATTCCTCTTTGGTTGGGACACCTGAGGTAACAAACCTGAAAGGAGACCTCCCATCCAACAGATTGACGAAAAAGAATTGGGCCGTGCCTAATCCACAGAGATGAAGATTCGTCCATGGCCCATGAGGTCTCCGCACATTCCACGACTATTGATACATAATCCAGAGACAAAAGCCTGAACAAGCGCCTCAGACTCGCTCTTTCTTCATATCCTGAAGTGTTCTTCACATGGTTTGTAGATTTGGGCTGCTATACCTACATCCCCAAACCTAAGCTGAGTTTTTGTTTTCAGAATTCTGTCCTCAAAGTCCTGGGCCACAAACCCTCCAGGTTGTGGACCCTGGAGCCACATATTAGGACTGTGCCTACACAATCCATTGGAATTCTGCCCATTCCATTGTCCAAAATCGTACAAATCAGGAGAACCCTCCAAAGTCCCCGAGGCCATCCCAATAGTGTAGGTCTCCCGGGACAAACAAGGGCGGTCTGACACCAGCTGAGCATCTACCTCCACTCATACCATAGATGAATATCCCCAAAGAAGAAGATTGAACCAGACAGGACCCTAGGCCATAATCGGATGCATTGCTTTGGTTTACAGGCATGTCTCCTCAAAGGACTGGATTCCAATACCAGCAAAGGTGGTTTCCTGACACACCCATGAGAACATATCTCATCTCCACAAGGAAACTTGTGCATGGGAGCTATTCAAAAGCTTAGGAGAATACTTCAGGGTCACGGTGCCACCGCCCCATTCCAAGGCCCTCATGGACCCAAACACACATTAGGCCCCATCCTCAGGAAAGACCATTTCTTTTTTTTTTTCTTTTTAAGATTTCTTTTATTTATTTGACAGACAAAGATCACAAGCAGGCAGAGAGGCAGGCAGAGAGAGAGTAGGAGGCAGGCTCCCTGCTAAGCAGAGAGCCCGATGTGAGGCTTGATCGAGAACTCTGAGATCATGACCTCAGCCAAAGGCAGCAGCTTAACCCACTGAGCCACCCAGGAGACCCAGGGTAGTCCATTTCAATTCAGCCACCCCGGTTGCTCCCGCAGAGCCATCCGATCTCCACTGTCTTGTTGCTATTAGCCAATTGGAATTCGAGGCGGGCTTCCCTGGAATCCATCCACAAACGGTGCTCTGGAGTCATTCCATATGAGATGTACTGGAGCTGCCCAACAGGTCTCAATTGTCCCGCAGAAGGAATCCTTGAAGGGGGCATCCCACAACTCCCAACGTGAAAAAACCTCCATGGCCTTGAGATTCCGCTCCGTTCATGAAGGGGCAGTCATGCACAGAAATTCCAACCTGAGCCAACGTCTGATCCTTGCCGTGACTTCAGATGCATGAGATATTGGTTCAGGTCTGCAGGGGGTCCTGCCGTGCCCTAGGCCTGAAGCCCAAGTCTAGCTTGTGTTCTCAGACTACTGTCCTCACACTACTACTCAGAACTCCTCAAGTCTAGCAATTCCGGACCCACAATGCAGCACTCTGCCAGCACTCTAGAAAAAATATATTTCCTAATGAGTTTCCGAGGAATCTCAAATGATGATAAACATACACGGCACTCGACTGTACCCAAATTATGTAGGCTAACCTGGGCACTAATGCACTCTGGCCCAACCTGTGCCTGAACCTCTTGAACAACACCCAGGCAGATGACCGCACACTGAGCACATCAGACCCGCCATGGCCTTAGGTCTTCATCTCCTCCCAACTGCAATTTTCAGGCTTCAGAACCTAGACCTTATCTCCATCCACTGCCCATGGATGAAAATGATGCAGAAATCAGAACTCCTTTCCCATGGCAAGAAACCTTGTGATTGGCATATTGTCCAAAGTTCACTGTAGTTGAAACCAGTGTGGCCCATGATCCCCGGGGATGCTCGTTGGCTACATAGGTCACAAACACACATTGTGACCCTCAGCCTGAGCCAAGTCTTCAAGTAAGGCCTCTTAGTGGCTGGATGAAGTGACAGCATATTGGGCCTGCCATGCCCCAAGGCACCAATTTTAGCCATAGTTTGGGTTGTCCCTTCACTCTTCCCCAGGGCTCTGCTTTGGATTTCCTCTTTTGTTGGGACACTGAGGTAACAAACCTGAAAGGAGACCTCCCATCCCACAGATTGACGAAAAACCATTGGGACCGGGCCAAATCCACAAAGAGGAAGATTCGTCCATGGCACATGAGGACTCCCCACATTCCACGGCCATCGTTGATATAAAATCCAGAGACAAAAGCCTGAGCAAGCGCCTCAGACAAGCTCTTTCTTCATACCCTGAAGATTTCTTCTCATGGTCTGTAGATTAGGCCTGCCATTCCTACGTCCCCAAACCTAAGGTGAGTTTGTGTTTTCAGACTTGTGTCCTCAAAGTCCTGGGCCACACACCGTACAGGCTGGTGCCCCTGGAGCCACACATTAGGAATGGGCCTACCCAATCCATGGGAATTCTGCGCATTCCATTGTTCAAAATCTTACAAATCAGGAGAACCCTCCAAAGTCCCCGAGGCCATCCCAATAGTGTAGGTCTCCCAGGACAAACAAGGGCGGTCTGACACCGGCTGAGCATCTACCTCCCCTCATACCATAGATGGATGTCCCCAGAGAAGAAGATGGAACCAGACAGGACCCTAGCCCATAATCGGATGCATTGATTTGGTTTACAGGCATGTCTCCTCAAAAGACTGGATTCTAATACCAGTATAGGTGGTTTCCTCAGGCACCGATCAGAACAAATCTGTCTCCACAAGGAAACTTGTGCATGGGAGTTATGTCAAAAGCTTAGGAGAATACTTCAGGGGCCCTGTGCCACCGCCCCAATCCAAGGCCCTCATGGACACAATCACACATTAGGCCCCACCCTCAGGAAAATCCATTTCAACTCAGCCACCCCGGTTCCTCCCGCAGAGCCATCCAATCTAAACTGTCTTGGTGCTAGGAGACAATTGGAATGCGAGGCGGGCTTCCCTGGCATCCATCTTGAACGGTGCTCTGGAGTCATTCCATATGGGATGTCTGGAGCTGCCAACAGGTCTCAATTGTCCAGCTCAGACTTCTCTCCTCACACTCCTGGCCCAGAAGCTCTCAAGTTTGGCAATTCCGGACCTACAATGCAGGACTCTGCCTGCCCTCTAGAAAAAAAAATATATATTGTGACCATCAGCCTGAGCAGAGTCCTCAAGTAAGGCCTCTCAGCGGCTGGATGAAGAGACAGCATATTGGGCCTGCCATGATCCTAGGCCCCAATTTTTAACCATAGTTTGGGTTGTCCATTCACTCTTCCCCGGGGCTCTGCTTTGGAATTCCTCTTTTTTTGGGACACTGAGGTAACAAACCTGAAAGGAGACCTCCCATCCCACAGCTTGATGACAAACAATTGGGAACGGGTCAAATCCGCTGAGAGGAAGATTCGTCCACGGCCCATGAGGCCTCCCCACATTCCACCGCCATCGTTGATACAAAATCCAGAGACAAAGCCTGAGCAAGTGCCTCAGACTCGCTCTTTCTTCATATCCTGAAGAATTCTTTACATGGTTTATAGATTGGGCCTGCCATACCTACGTCCCCAAACCTAAGCTGAGTTTGTGTTTTCAGACTTCTGTCGTCAAAGTCCTGGGCCACACACCCTCCAGGCTGGGGCCCCTGGAGCCATACATTAGGACTGTGCCTACCCAATCCATGGGAATCTGCGCATTCCGTTGTCCAAAATCGTACACATTAGGAGAACCCTCCAAAGTCCCCGAGGCCATCCCATTAATGTAGGTCTCCGGGGACAAACAAGGGTAGTCTGACACCAGCTGAGCATCTACCTCCAATTATACAATAGATGGATGTCCCCAGAGAAAAAGATTGAACCAGACAGGACCCTAGGCCATAATCGGATCCATTGCTTTGGTTTACAGGCATGTCTCCTCAAAATCCTGGATTCCAATACCAGAATAGGGGGCTTCCTGTGGCACCCATCAGAACAAATCTCGTCTCCACAAAGAAAGTTGTGCATGGGAGCTATGTCAAAAGCTTAGGAGAATACTTCAGGGTCCCGGTGCCACCGCCCCATTCCAAGGCCCTCAAGGACACAAACACACATTAGGCACCATTCTCAGGAAGTCCATTTCTTTTTTTTTTTGTTTAAAGATTTTATTTATTTATAAGACAGACAGAGATCACAAGCAGGCAGAGAGGCAGGCAGAGAGAGAGAAGGATGCAGGCCCGATATGAGGCTCGAAACCAGGACTCTGAGATCATAACCTGAGCCTAAGGCAGCGGCTTAACCCACTGAGCCACCCAGGAGCCCCAGGAAAGTCCATTTCAACTCAGCCACCCCGTTTGCCCCCGCAGAGCCATCCGACCTAAACTGTCTTGTTCCTAGGAGACAATTGGAATGCGAGGCGGGCTTCCCTGGCATCCATCCTCGAACGGTGCTCTGGAGTCATTCCATATGGTATGACCTGGAGCTGCCCAACAGGTCTCAATTGTCCCGCAGAAGGAATCCTTGAAGGGGGCAGCCCACAACTCCCAACGTGGGAGAAACTCCATGGCCTTTAGATTCTGCTCCGAACATGAAGAGGCAGTCATGCACCGAAACTCCAAACTGAGCCAACGTCTGATCCTCGCCGTGACTTCATACGCATGAGACATTGGGTCAGATCTGCAGGGGGTACCTGCCGTGGCCTCGGCCTGAAGTCCAAGTCTAGCTTGTGTTCTCAGATTTCTGTCCTCACACTCCTGGCCTAGAATCCCTCAAGTATGTCAATTCCGGACCCACAATGCAGCACTCTGCCAGCCCTCTAAAAAAAAATATCTTGCCTAATGAGCTGCCCAAGCACCTTAAATGAGTATAAACCTACACGGCACTCGACTGTACCCAAATTATATAGTCTAACCTGGGCACTAATGCACCATCAGCACCACCTGAGCACGAACCTCCTGACCAAAAACCAAGCAGCTGACCGCACACTGAGCACATCAGACCCGCCATGGCCTTACTTCAGTGTAGTTGAAAGCAGTGTTGCCAATGTTGCCCCGCCCATGCTCGCGGGCCACATATGTCACACACACACTTAGGTCGTCATCTCTTCCCTACTGCGGTTTTCAGGCTTCAGAACCTAGACCTTATCTCAAACCACTGCCCAGGGTAAAAAAGATCAAGAAATCAGAACTCTTTCCCCGTGGTAAGAAACCTTGTAATTGGCATATTGTCCAAAGTTCAGTGTAGTTGAAATCAGTGTGGCCAATTAGGCCCCGCCCATGCTCGCGGGGCACATGGGACAGAAACACACATTGTGACCCTAGCCTGAGCCCAGTTCTCAAGTAAGGCCTCTCAGTGTCTGGATGAAGTGACAGCATATTGGGCATGCCATGACCCTAGGCCCCAATTTTTAACCATAGTTTGGGCTTTCCCTTCACTCTTCCCCAGGGCTCTAGTTTGGAATTCCTCTTTGGTTGGGACACCTGTGGTAGCAAACCTGAAAGAGGCCTCCCATCCCACAGATTGACGAAAAATATTTGGGACCGGGCCAAATACACAAAGAGGAAGATTCGTCCATGGCCCATGAGGCCTCCCCACCTTCCACGCCCATCGTTGATACAATATCCAGAGACAAATGTCTGAACAAGCACCTCAGACTAGCTCTTTCTTCATATCCTGAAGAATTCTTCTCATGGTTTGTAGATTGGGCCTGCCATACCTACCTCCCACAACCTAAGATGAGTTTGTGTTATCAGACTTCTGTCCCCAACGTCCTGGGCCACACACCCTCCAGGCTGGGGCCCCTGGAGCCACACATTAGGACTGTGACTACCCAATCCATGGGAAGAAGATTGAACCAGACAGGACATAGGCCATAATCATATCCATTGCTTTGGTTTACAGGCATGTCTCCTCAAAACCCTGGAAACCAATACCAGCAAAGGGGGTTTCCTGAGGCACCCACCAGAAAAAATCTCGTCTCCACTAGGAAACTTCTGCATGGGAGCTAGTCAAAAGCTTAAAAGAATACTTCAGGGTCCCGGTGCCACCCCCCCATTCCAAGGCCCTCATGGACAAAAACACACATTAGTCCCCATTCTCAGGAAAGTCCATTTCAACTCAGCCACCCCGGTTGCTCCCGCAGAGCCATCCGATCTCCACTGTCTTGTTGCGAGGAGACAATTGGAATGCGAGGTTGGCTTCCCTGGGATTCATCCTCGAACGGTGCTCTGGAGTCATTCCATATGAGAGGTCCCGGAGCTGCCCAACAGGTCTCAATTGTCCTGCAGAAGGAATCCTTGAAGGGGGCATCCCACAACTCCCAACGTGGGAGAAACTCCATGGCCTTGAGATTCCGCTCCATTCATGAAGGTGCAGTCATGGACAGAAACTCCAAACTGAGCCAACGTCTGATCCTCGCAGTGACTTCCGATGCATGAGATATTGGTTCAGATCTGTAGGGGATACCTGCCGTGCCCATGGCCTGAAGCCCAAGTCTAGCTTGTGTTCTCAGACTTCTGTCCTCACACTCCTGGCCCAGAAGCCCTCAACTCTGGCAATTCCCGACCCACAATGCAGCACTCTGACAGCCCTCTCGAAAAAATATTTTGCCTAATGAGCCTCCCAGGCACCTTAATGAGGATAAACCTACACGGCTCCGACTATACCCAAATTATATAGTCTAACCAGAACACTAATGCACTGTCTGACACAACCAGAGCCCGAACCTCGTGACCAACACCCAGACAGCTGAGAGCACACTGAGCACATCCGACCCACCATGGCCTTAGGTCACCATCTCTTCCCAACTGCGGTTCAGGCTTCAGAACCTAGACTTTATCTTTAACCACTGCACAGGGTTGAAAATGATGCAGAAATCAGAACTCCATCCCCATGGAAAGAAACCTTGTGATTGGCATGTTGTCCAAAGTTCAGTGTAGTTGAAACCAGTGTGGCCAATGAGGCCCCGCCCAAGCTTGAGGGCCACATTGGTCACAAACACACATTCTGTCCCTCAGCCTGAGCCCAGTCCTCAAGTAAGGCCTCTCAGGGGCTGGATGAAGAGACAGCATATGGGGCCTGCCATGCCCCTACGCCCCAAATTTTATCCAGAGTTTTGGTAGTCCCCTCACACTTCCCCAGGCCCCAGGGCTCTGCTTTGGAATTCCTCTTTGGTTGGGACAGCTGAGGTAACAAACCTGAAAGGAGACCTCCCATCCCACGGATTGACGAAAAACAATTGGGACCGGGCCAAATCCACAGAGAGGAATATACGTCCATGGCCCATGAGGCTTCCCCACATTCCACAGCCATGGTTGACACAAAATCCAGAGACCAAAGCCTGAGCAAGCGCCTCAGACTCGCTCTGTCTTTAATCCTGAAGAGTTCTTCTCATGGTTTGTAGATCGGGACTGCCATACCTACGTTCCCAAAACTTAGCTGAGTTTGTGTTTTCAGACTTCTGTCCTCTAAGTCCTGGGCCACACACCCTCCAGGCTAGGGCCCCTGGAGCCACACATTAGGACTGTGCCTACCCCATGCATGGGAATTCTGCCCATTCCATTGTCCAAAATTGTACAAATTAGGAGAACCCTCCAATGTCCCCGATGCCATCCCAATATGTAGGTCTATGTGGACAAACAAGGGCGTTCTGACACCAGCTAAGCATCTACCTCCACTGATACGATAGATGGATGTCCCCAGAGAAGGAGATGGAACCAGACAGGACCCTAGGCCATAATTGGATCCATTGCTTTGGTTACAGGCATGTCTCCTCAAAATCCTGGATTCCAATACCAGCATAGGGGGTTTCCTGAGGCACCCATCAGAAAACATCTCGTCTCCACGAAGAAACTTTTGCATGGGACCTATGTCAAAATCTTAGGAGAATACTTCAGAGTCCCGGTGCCAACGCCCCATTCCAAGGTTCTCATGGACACAAACAACCATTATGCCCCATTATCAGGAACTGTCCATTTCAAATCAGCCACCCCGGTTGCTCCCGCAGAGCCATCCGATCTCAACTGTCTTGTTGGTAGGAGACAATTGGAATGCGAGGCGGGCTTCCCTGGAATCCATCCTCGAACGGTGCTCTGGAGTCATTCCATATGGGATGTTTTGGAGCTGCCCAAAAGGTCTCAATTATCCCGCAGAAGGAATCCTTGAAGGGGGCATCCCACAACTCCCAACGTGGGAAAACCTCCATGGCCTTGAGATTCCTCTCCGTTCATGAAGGGGCAGTCATGCACAGAAACTACAACCTGAGCCAACGTCTGATCCTCGCCGTGACTTCAGATGCTTGAGATATTAATTCATATGTGCAGGGGGTACCTGCCTTGCCCTCGGCCTGAAGCACAAGTATAGCTTGTGGTCTCAGACTTCTGTTCTCACACTACTGGCCCAGAAGTCCTCAACGTTGGCAATTCCGGACCCACAATGCAGCACTCTGCCTGCTCTCTAGAAAAAATATCTTGCCTAATGAGCTGCCCAGGCACCTCAAATGAGGATCAAACTACACGGCACTCCACTGTACCCAAATTACATTGTCTAACCTGGGCACTAATGCACTGTCTGACACAACCTGAGCCCGAACCTCCTGACCAACAACCAGGCAGCTTACCACACACTGAGCACATCAGACCCACCATGGCCTTAAGCCATCATCTCTTCCCAACTGCGGTTTTCAGGCTTCCGAACCTAGACCTTAACTCCAACGGCTGCCCAGGGTTGACAATGATGCAGAAATCAGAACTCCTTCCTCATGGCAAGAGACCTTGTGATTGGCATGTTGTCCAAAGTTCAGTGTAGTTGAAACCAGTGTGGCCCATGAGGCCCGGCCCCTGCTCGCGGGCCACATTGGTCACAAACAAACATTGTGACCCTCAGCCTGAGCCCAATCCTCAAGTAAGGCCTCTCAGTGGCTGGTGAAGAGACAGCATATGGGGCCTGCCATGCCCCTAGGCCCCAAATTTTAACCATAGTTTGGGTTGTCCCCTCACTCTTCCCCAGGGCTCTGCTTTGGAATTCCTCTTTGGTTGGGACACCTGAGGTTACAAACCTGAAAGGAGACCTCCCATCCCACAGATTGACGAAAAACAAATGGGACCGGGCCAAATCCACAGTGAGGAAGATTCGTCCATGGCCCATGAGGCCTCCCCTCATTCCACGGCCATCGTTGACACAAAATCCAGAGACCAAAGCCTGAGCAAGCGCCTCAGACTCGCTCTTTCTTCGTATCCTGAAGATTTCTTCTCATGGTTTGTAGATTGGGCCTGCCATACCTACGTCCCCAAACCTAAGCTGAGTTTGTGTTTTCAGACTTCTGTCCTCAAAGTCTTGGGCCACACAACCTCCAAGCTGGGGCCCCTGAAGCCACACATTAGGACTGTGCCTACCCCATGCATGGAATTCTGCCCATTCCATTGTCCAAAATTGTACAACTTAGGAGAACCCTCCAAAGTCCCCGAGGCCATCCCAATATGTAGGTCTCTGTGGACAAACAACGGCGGTCTGACACCAGCTGAGCATCTACCTCTACTCATACCATAGATGGATGTCCCCAGAGAAGGATATGGTACCAGACAGGACC
Organism: Mustela nivalis; assembly: GCF_964662115.1. Lineage (NCBI taxonomy): Eukaryota > Metazoa > Chordata > Mammalia > Carnivora > Mustelidae > Mustela > Mustela nivalis. The sequence goes on along the minus strand of NW_028136098.1, from coordinate 312,909 downwards.
CTAGGCCATAATTGGATCCTTTGCTTTGGTTTAAAGGCATGTCTCCTCAAAATCCTGGATTCCAATACCAGCATAGGGGGTTTAATGAGGCACCCATCAGAAAAAATCTCGTCTCCACGAGGATACTTGTGCATGGGACCTATGTCAAAATCTTAGGAGAATACTTCAGAGTCCCAGTGCAACCGTCCCATTCCAAGGTCCTCATGGACACAAACACACATTAGGCCCCATACTCAGGAAAGTCCATATCAACTCAGCCAACCGACTTGCTCCCGCAGAGCCATCCGATATCCACTGTCTTGTTGCTAGGAGACATTTGGAATGCGAGGCGGGCTTCCCTGGAATCCATCCTCGAATGGTGCTCTGGAGTCATTCCATATGGGATGTTTTGGAGCTGCCCAAAAGGTCTCTATTGTCCCGCCGAAGGAATCCTTGAAGGGGGCATCCCACAAATCCCAACGTGGGAAAACCTCCATGGCCTTGAGATTCCTCTCTGTTCATGAAGGGGCAGTCATGCACAGAAACTACAACCTGAGCCAAAGTCTGATCCTCGCCGTGACTTCAGATGCATGAGATATTGGTTCAGATGTGCAGGGGGTACCTGCCTTGCCCTCGGCCTGAAGCCCAAGTCTACCTTGTGGTCTCAGACTTCTGTCCTCACACTACGGGCCCAGATACCCTCACGTTTGGCAATTCCGGACCCACAATGCAGCACTCTGCCTGCTCTCTAGAAAAAATATCTTGCCTAAGGAACTGCCCGGCACCTCAAATAAGGATCAACCTACACGGCAATCGAATGTATCCAAATTATATAGTCTAACCTGGGCACTAATGCACTGTCTGACACAACCTGAGCCTGAACCTCCTGACCAACAACCAGGCAGCTGACCGCACACTGAGCACATCAGACCCACCATGGCCTTAGGTAACCATCTCTTCCCAACTGCGGTTTTCAGGCTTCCGAACCTAGACCTTATCTCCAACCACTGCCCAGTGTTGAAAATGATGCAGAAATCAGAACCTCTTCACCATGGCAAGAGACCTTTTGATTGGCATGTTGTCCAAAGTTCATTGAAGTTGAAACCAGTGTGGCCCATGAGGCCCGGCCCCTGCTCGCGGGCCACATTGGTCACAAACACACATTGTGACCCTCACCTGAGCCCAGTCCTCAAGTAAGGCCTCTCAGTGGCTGGATGAAGAGACAGCATATGGGGCCTGACATGACACTAGGCCCCAAATTTTAACCATAGTTTGGGTTGTCCCTTCACTCTTCCCCAGGGCTCTGCTTTGGAATTCCAATTTTGGTTGGGACACCGGAGGTTATAAACCTGAAAGGAGAGCTCCCATCCCACAGATTGACGAAAAACAATTGGGACCGGGCCAAATCCACAGAGAGGAAGATTCGTCTTCGGCCCATGAGGCCTCCCCTCATTCCACGGCCATCGTTGACACAAAATCCAGAAAACAAAGCCTGAGCAAGCGCCTCCGACTCGCTCTTTCTTCGTATCCTGAAGATTTCTTCTCATGGTTTGTAGATTGTGCCTGCCATACCTACGTCCCCAAACCTAAGCTGCGTTTGTGTTTTCAGACTTCTGTCCTCAAAGTCCTGTCCCACACACCCTCCAGGCTGGGGCCCCTGGAGCCACACATTAGGACTGTGCCTACCCCATGCATGGGAATTCTGCCCATTCCATTGTCCAAAATTGTACAAATTAGGAGGACCCTCAAAAGTCCCCGAGGCCATCCCAATATGTAGGTCTCTGTGGACAAACAAAGGCGGTCTGACACCAGCTGAGCATCTACCTCCACTCATACCATAGATGGATGTCCCCAGAGAAGGATATGGTACCAGACAGGACCCTAGGCCATAATCGGATCCATTGCTTTGGTTTAAAGGCATGTCTCCTCAAATTCCTGGATTCCTATACCAGCATAGGGGCTTTCCTGAGGCACCTATCAGAAAAATATCGTCTCCACGAGGAAACTTGAGCATGGGAACTATGTCAAAATCTTAGGAGAATACTTCAGAGTCCCAGTGACACCGCCCCATTCCAAGGTCCTCATGGACACAAACACACATTACGCCCCATGCTCAGGAAAGTCCATATCAACTCAGCCAACCAGGTTGCTCCCGCAGAGCATTCCGATATCCACTGTCTTGTTGCTAGGAGACAATTGGAATGCGAGGCGGGCTTCCCTGGAATCCATCCTCGAACGGTGCTCTGGAGTCATTCCATATGGGATGTTTTGGAGCTGCCCAAAAGGTCTCAATTATCCCGCAGAAGGAATCCTTGAAGGGGGCATCCCACAACTCCCAACGTGGGAAAACCTCCATGGCCTTGAGATTCCTCTCCGTTCATGAAGGGGCAGTCATGCACAGAAACTACAACCTGAGCCAACGTCTGATCCTCGCCGTGACTTCAGATGCCTGAGATATTGGTTCAGATGTGCAGGGGGTACCTGCCTTGCCCTCGGCCTGAAGCCCAAGTCTACCTTGTGGTCTCAGACTTCTGTCCTCACACTACTGGCCCAGAAGCCCTCTCGTTTGGCAATTCCGGACCCACAATGCAGAACTCGGCCTGCCCTCGAGAAAAAATATCTTGCCAAAGGAACTGTCCGGGTAACTCAAATAAGGATCAACCTACACGGCAATCGACTGTATCCAAATTATATAGTCTAACCTGGGCACTAATGCACTGCCTGACACAACCTGAGCCCGAAACTCCTGACCAACAACCAGGCAGCTGACCGCACACTGAGCACATCAGACCCACCATGGCCTTAGGTCATCATCTCTTCCCAACTGCGGTTTTCAGGATTCAGAACCTAGACCTTATCTCCAACGACTGCCCAGGGTTGAAAATGATGCAGAAATCAGAACTCCTTCACCATGGCTAGAGACCTTGTGATTGGCATGTTGTCCAAAGTTCAGTGTAGATGAAACCAGTGTGGCCCATGAGGCCCCGCCCATGCTCGCGAGCCACATTGGTCACAAACATACATTGTGACCCTCACCTGAGCCCAGTCCTCAAGTAAGGCCTCTCAGTGGCTGGTGAAGAGACAGCATACGGGCCTGACATGCCCCTAGGCCCCAAATTTTAACCATAATTTGGTTTGTCCCTTCACTATTCCCCAGGGCTCTGCTTTGGAATTCCTCTTTGGTTGGGACACCTAAGGTTACAAACCTAAAAGAGACCTCCCATCCCACAGATTGACGAAAAACAATTGGGACCGGGCCAAATCCCAAGAAAGGAAGAATTGTCCATGGGGCCTCCCCACAAACCACGGCCATTGTTGACACAAAATCCAGAGACCAAAGCCTTAGCAAGCCCCACAGACTCGCTCTTTCTTCATATCCTGAAGAGTTCTTCTCATGGTTTGTAGATTGGGCCTGCCATACCTACGTCCCCAAACCTAAGCTGAGTTTGTGTTTAAAGACTTCTGTCCTCAAAGTCCTGGGCCACACACCCTCCTTGCTGGGGCCCCTGGAGCCACATATTAGGACTGTGCCTAACCCATGCATGGGAATTCTCCCCATTCCATTGCCAAAATTGTACAAATTAGGAGAACCCTCCAAATCCCTGAGGCAATCCCAATATGTAGGTCTCAGTGGACAAACAAGGGCGATCTGACACCAGCTGAGCATCTACCTCCACTCATACCATAGATGGATGTCCCCAGGAAAGGAGATGGAACCAGACAGGACCCTAGGCCATAATCGGATTCATTGCTTTGGTTCACAAGCATGTCTCCTCAAAATCCTGGATTCCAATACTAGCATAGGGGTTTTCCTGAGGCACCTATCAGAAAAAATCTCATCTCCACGAGGAAACTTGTGCCTGGGACCTATGTCAAAATATTATGACAATACTTCAGAGTCCCGATGCCACCGCCCCATTCCAAGGTCCTCATGGACACAAACACACATTAGGTCCTATGCTCAGGAATGTCCATTTCAACTCAGTCACCCCGGTTGCTCCCGCAGAGCCATCCAATCTCAACTGTCTTGTTGCTAAAAGACAATTGGAATGCGAGGAGGGATTCCCTGGCATCCATCCTCGAACGGTGCTCTGGAGTCATTCCATATGGGATGTTTTGGAGCTGCCCACAGGTCTCAATTGTCCCGCAGAAGGAATCCTTTAAGGGGGCATCCCACAACTCCCAACGTGGGAAAACCTCCATGGCCTTGAGATTCCTCTCCGTTCATGAAGGGGCAGTCATGCACAGAAACTACAACCTGAGCCAACGTCTGAGCCTCGCCGTGACTTCAGATGCATGAGATATTGGTTCAGATGTGCAGGGGGTACCTGCCTTGCCCTCGGCCTGAAGCCCAAGTCTAGCTTGTGGTCTCAGACTTCTGTCCTCACACTACTGGCCCAAAAGCCCTCACGTTTGGCAATTCCGTACCCACAATGCAAACTCGGCCTGCCCTCGAGAAAAAATATCTTGCCTAAGGAACTGCCCGGGCAACTCAAATAAGGATCAACCTACACAGCAATAGACTGTATCCAAATTATATAGTCTAACCTGGGCACTAATGCACTGCCTGACACAACCTGAGCCCGAAACTCCTGACCAACAACCAGGCAGCTGACCGCACACTGAGCACATCAGACCCACCATGGCCTTAGGTCATCATCTCTTCCCAACTGCGGTTTTCAGGATTCAGAACCTAGACCTTATCTCCAACGACTGCCCAGGGTTGAAAATGATGCAGAAATCAGAACTCCTTCACCATGGCTAGAGACCTTGTGATTGGCATGTTGTCCAAAGTTCAGTGTAGATGAAACCAGTGTGGCCCATGAGTCCCCGCCCATGCTCGTGAGCCACATTGGTCACAAACACACATTGTGACCCTCACCTGAGCCCAGTCCTCAAGTAAGGCCTCTCAGTGGCTGGTGAAGAGGCAGCATACGGGCCTGACATGCCCCTAGGCCCCAAATTTTAACCATAGTTTGGGTTGTCCCTTCACTCTTCCCCAGGGCTCTGCTTTGGAATTCCTCTTTGGTTGGGACACCTAAGGTTACAAACCTAAAAGGAGACCTCCCATCCCACAGATTGACGAAAAACAATTGGGACCGGGCCAAATCCCAAGAAAGGAAGAATCGTCCATGACCCATGAGGCCTCCCCACAAACCACGGCCATCGTTGACACAAAATCCAGAGACCAAAGCCTGAGCAAGCCCCTCAGACTCGCTCTTTCTTCATATCCTGAAGAGTTCTTCTCATGGTTTGTAGATTGGGCCTGCCATACCTACGTCCCCAAACCTAAGCTGAGTTTGTGTTTAAAGACTTCTGTCCTCAAAGTCCTGGGCCACACACCCTCCTTGCTGGGGCCCCTGGAGCCACACATTAGGACTGTGCCTAACCCATGCATGGGAATTCTGCCCATTCCATTGCCAAAATTGTACAAATTAGGAGAACCCTCCAAAGTCCCCGAGGCCATCCCAATATGTAGGTCTCACTGGATAAACAAGGGCGATCTGACACCAGCTGAGCATCTACCTCCACTCATACCATAGATGGATGTCCCCAGGGAAGGAGATGGAACCAGACAGGACCCTAGGCCATAATCAGATTCATTGCTTTGGTTCACAAGCATGTCTCCTCAAAATCCTGGATTCCAATACTAGCATAGGGGTTTTCCTGAGGCACCCATCAGAAAAAATCTCTTCTCCACGAGGAATCTTGTGCATGGGACCTATGTCAAAATATTATGACAATACTTCAGAATCCCGGTGCCACCGCCCCATTCCAAGGTCCTCATGGACACAAACACACATTAGGTCCCATGCTCAGGAATGTCCATTTCAACTCAGCCACCCCGGTTGCTCCCGCAGAGCCATCCAATCTCAACTGTCTTGTTGCTAAAAGACAATTGGAATGCGAGGCGGGATTCCCTGGCATCCATCCTCGAACGGTGCTCTGGAGTCATTCCATATGGGATGTTTTGGAGCTGCCCACAGGTCTCAATTGTCCCGCAGAAGGAATCCTTTAAGGGGGCATCCCACAACTCCCAACGTGGGAAAACCTCCATGGCCTTGAGATTCCTCTCCATTCATGAAGGGGTAGTCATGCACAGAAACTACAACCTGAGCCAACGTCTGATCCTCGCCGTGACTTCAGATGCATGAGATATTGGTTCAGATGTGCAGTGGGTACCTGCCTTGCCCTCGGCCTGAGGCCCAAGTCTAGCTTGTGGTCTCAGACTTCTGTCCTCACACTACTGGCCCAGAAGCCCTCACGTTTGGCAATTCCGGACCCACAATGCAGCACTCTGCCTGCTCTCTAGAAAAAATATCTTACCTAATGAGCTGCCCAGGCACCTCAAATGAGGATCAACCTACACGGCACTCGACTCAACCCAAATTACATAGTCTAACCTGGGCAATAATGCACTGTCTGACACAACCTGAGGCTGAACCTCCTGACCAACAACCAGGCAGCTGACCGCACACTGAGCACATCAGACCCACCATGGCCTTAAGTCATCATCTCTTCCCAACTGCGGTTTTCAGTCCACCGAACCTAGACCTTATCTCCAACCACTTCCCAGGGTTGAAAATGATGCAGAAATCAGAACTCCTTCCCCAAGGCAAGAGACCTTGTGATTGGCATGTTGTCCAAAGTTCAGTGTAGTTGAAACCAGTGTGTCCCATGAGGCCCGGCCCCTGCTCGCGGGCCACATTGATCACAAACACACATTGTGACCCTCAGCCTGAACCCAGTCCTCAAGTAAGGCCTCTCAGTGGCTGAATGAAGAGACAGCATATGGGGCCTGCCATGCCCCTAGGCCCCAAATTTTAACCATAGTTTGGGTTGTCCCTTCACTCTTCCCCAGGGCTCTGCTTTGGAATTCCTCTTTGGTTGGGACACCTGAGGTTACAAACCTGAAAGGAGACCTCCCATCGCACAGATTGACGAAAAACAATTGGGACTGGGCCAAATCCACAGAGAGAAGATTCATCCATGACCCATGAGGCCTCCCCTCATTCCACGGCCATCGTTGACACAAAATCTAGAGACCAATGCCTGAGCAAGCGCCTCAGACTCGCTCTTTCTTCGTATCCTGAAGAGTTCTTCTCATGGTTTGTAGATTGGGCCTGCCATACCTACGTCCCCAAACCTAAGCTGCGTTTGAGTTTTCAGACTTCTGTCCTCAAAGTCCTGGGCCACACACCCTCCAGGCTGGGGCCCCTGGAGCCACACATTAGGACTGTGCCTACCCCAGGCATCGGAATTCTGCCCATTTCATTGTCCAAAATTGTACAAATTAGGAGAACCCTCCAAAGTCCCCGAGGGCTTCCCAATATGTAGGTCTCTGTGGACAAACAAGGGCGGTCTGACACCAGCTGAGCATCTACCTCCACTCATACCATAGATGGATGTCCCCAGAGAAGGATATGGTACCAGACAGGACCCTAGGCCATAATCGGATCCATTGCTTTGGTTTAAAGGCATGTCTCCTCAAAATCCTGGATTCCAATACCAGCATAGGGGGTTTCCTGAGGCACCCATCAGAAAAAATCTCGTCTCCACGAGGAAACTTGTGCATGGGACCTATGTCAAAATCTTAGGAGAATACTTCAGAGTCCCAGTGCCACCGCCCCATTCCAAGGTGCTCATGGACACAAACACATATTAGGCCCCATTCTCGGGAACGTCCATTTCAACTCAGCCACCGCGGTTGCTCCCGCAGAGCCATCCGATCTCCACTGTCTTGTTGCTAGGAGACAATTGGAATGCGAGGCAGGCTTCCCTGGCATCCATCCTCGAACGGTGCTCTGGAGTCATTCCATATGTGATGTTTTGGAGCTGCCCAACAGGTCTCAATTGACCCGCAGAAGGAATCCTTGAAGGGGGCATCCTACAACTCCCAACGTGGGAAAACTTCCATGGCCTTGAGATTCCTCTCCGTTCATGAAGGGGCAGTCATGCACAGAAACTACAACCTTAACCAACGTCTGATCCTCGCCGTGACTTCAGATGCATGAGATATTGGTTCAGATGTGCAGGGGGTACCTGCCTTGCCCTCGGCCTGAAGCCCAAGTCCAGCTTGTTGTCTCAGACTTCTGTCCTCAAACTACTGGCCCAGAAGCCCTCACGTTTGGCCATTCCGGACTACAATGCAGCACTCTGCCTGCCCTCTAGAAAAAATATCTTGCCTAATGAATTGCCCGGGCACCTCAAATAAGGTTCAACCTACACGGCAATAGACTGTATCCAAATTATATAGTCTAACCTGGGCAGTCTGCACTGCCTGACACAACCTGAGCCCGAAACTCCTGACCAAAAACCAGGCAGCTGACCGCACACTGAGCACATCAGACCCACCATGGCCTTAGGTCATCATCTCTTCCCAACTGCGGTTTTCAGGCTTCCGAACCTAGACCTTATCTCCAACGACTGCCCAGGGTTGAAAATGTTGCAGAAATCAGAACTCCTTCACCATGGCAAGAGACCTTGTAATTGGCATGTTTTCCAAAGTTCAGTGTAGATGAAACCAGTGTGGCCCATGAGGCCCCGCCCATGCTCGCGAGCCACATTGGTCACAAACACACATTGTGAACCTCAGCCTGAGGCCAGTCCTCAAGTAAGGCCACTCAGTGGCTGGTGAAGAGACAGCATATGGGGCCTGACATGACCCTAGGCCACAAATTTTAACCATAGTTTGGGTTGTCCCTTCACTCTTCCCCAGGGCTCTGCTTTGGCATTCCTCTTTGGTTGGGACACCTGAGGTTACAAACCTGAAAGGAGACCTCCCATCCCACAGAATGACGAAAAACAATTGGGACCGGGACAAATCCCAAGAGAGGAAGAATCGTCCATGAACCATGAGGCCTCCCCTCAAACCACGGCCATCGTTGACACAAAATCCAGAGACCAAAGCCTGAGCAAGCCCCTCAGACTCGCTCTTTCTTCATATCCTGATGAGTTCTTCTTATGGTTTGTAGATTGGGCCTGCCATACCTACGTCCCCAAACCTAAGCTGAGTTTGTGTTTAATAACTTCTGTCCTCAAAGTCCTGGGCCACACACCCTCCTTGCTGGGGCCCCTGTAGCCACACATTAGGACTGTGCCTAACCCATGCATGGGAATTCTGCCCATTCCATTGCCAAAATTGTACAAATTAGGAGAACCCTCCAAAGTCCCCGAGGCCATCCCAATATGTAGGTCTCAGTGGACAAACAAGGGCGATTTGAAACCAGCTGAGCATCTACCTCCACTCATACCATAGATGGATGTCCCCAGGAAAGGAGATGGAACCAGACAGGACCCTAGGCCATAATCAGATTCATTGCTTTGGTTCACAGGAATGTCTCCTCAAAATCCTGGATTCCCATACTAGCATAGGGGGTTTCCTGAGGAACCCATCAGAAAAAATCTCATCTCCACGAGGAAACTTGTGCATGGGACCTTTGTCAAAATATTAGGAGAATACTTCAGAGTCCCGGTGCCACCGCCCCATTCCAAGGTCCTCATGGACACAAACACACATTAGGCCCCATGCTCAGGAAAGTCCATTTCAACTCAGCCACCCCAGTTGCTCCCGCAGAGCCATCCGATCTCAACTGTCTTGTAGCTAGGAGACAATTGGAATGCGAGGCGGGCTTCCCTGGCATCCATCCTCGAACGGTGCTCTGGAGTCATTCCATATGGGATGTCCTGGAAATGTCCAACAGGTCTCAATTGTCGCACAGAAGGAATCCTTGAAGGGGGCATCCCACAACTCCCAACGTGGGAAAACCTCCATGGCCTTGAGATTCCTCTCCGTTCATGAAGGGGCAGTCATGCACAGAAAGTACAACCTGAGCCAACGTCTGATCCTCGCCGTAACTTCAGATGCATGAGATATTGGTTCAGATGTGCAGGGGGAACCTGCCTTGCCCTCGGCCTGAAGCCCAAGTCTAGCTTGTGGTCTCAGACTTCTGTCCTTACACTTCAGGCCCAGAAGCCCTCACGTTTGGCAATTCCGGACCCACAATGCAGCACTGTGCCTGCACTCTATAAAAAATATCTTGCCTAATGAGCTGCCCAGGCACCTCAAATGAGGATCAACGTACAAGGCACTCGACTGTACCCAAATTATAGAGTCTAACTTGGGCACAAATGCACTCTCTGACACAACCTGAGCCCGAACCTGCTGACCAACAACCAGGCAGCTGACCGCACACTGAGCACATCAGACCCAACATGGCCTTAGGTCATCATCTCTTCCCAACTGCGGTTTCAGGCTTCCGAACCTAGACTTTATCTCCAACCACTGCCCAGGCTTGAAAATGATGCAGAAATCAGAACTCCTTCCCCATGGCAAGAGACCGTGTGATTGGCATGTTGTCCAAAGTCAGTGTAGTTGAAACCACTGTGGCCCATGAGGCCCCGCCCATGCTTGCAAGCCACATTGGTCACAAACACACATTGTGACCCTCAGCCTGAACCCAGTCCTCAAGTATGGCCTCCCAGTGGCTGGATGAAGAGACAGCATATGGGGCCTGCCATGCCCTTAGGCCCCAAATTTTAACCATAGTTCGGGTTGTCCCTTCAGTCTTCCCCAAGGCTCTGCTTTGGAATTCCTCTTTGGTTGGGACACCTGAGGTAACAAACCTGAAAGGAGACCTCCCATCCCACAGATTGACGAAAAACAATTGGGACTGGGCCAAATCCACAGAGAGGTAGATTCGTCCATGACCCATGAGGCCTCCCCACATTCCACGGCCATCGTTGACACAAAATCCAGAGACCAAATCCTGAGCAAGCGCCTCAGACTCGCTCTTTCTTCATATCCTGAAGAGTTCTTCTCATGGTTTGTAGATTGGGCCTGCCATACCTACTTCCCCAAACCTAAGCTGAGTTTGTGTTTTCAGACTTCTGTCCTCAAAGTCCTGGGCCACACACCCTCCAGGCTGGGGCCCCTGGAGCCACACATTAGGACTGTGCCTACCCCATGCATGGGAATTCTGCCCATTCCATTGTCCAAAATTGTACAAATTAGGAGAACCCTCCAAAGTCCCCGAGGCCATTCGAATATCTAGGTTTCTGTGGACAAACAAGGGCGGTCTGACACCAGCTTAGCATCTACCTCCACTCATTCTATAGATGGATGTCTCCAGAGAAGGAGATGGAACCTGAGAGGACCCAAGGCCATAATCAGATCCATTGCTTTCGTTTACAGGCATGTCTCCTCAAAAGCCTGGATTCCAATACCAGCATAGGGGGTTTCCTGAGGCACCCATCAGAACAAATGTTGTCTTCACAAGGAAACTTGTGCATGGGGGTTATGTCAAAAGCTTAGGAGAATACTTCAGGGTTCCGGTGCCACCACCCCATTCCAAGGACCTCGTGGATACAAACTCACATTAGAACCCCATCCTCAGTAAAGTCCATTTCAACTCAGCCACCGCGGTTGCTCCCGCAGAGCCATCCGATCTCAACTGTCTTGTTGCTAGGAGACAATTGGAATGCGAGGCGGGCTTCCCTGGCATCCATCCTCCAACGGTGCTCTGGAGTCATTCCATATGGGATGTCCTGGAGCTGCCCAACAGTTCTCAATTGTCCCGCAGAAGGAATCCTTGAAGGGGGCATCCCACAACTCCCAACGTGGGAAAACCTCAATGGCCTTGAGATTCCGCTCCGTTCATGAAGGGGCAGTCATGCACAGAAACTACAACCTGAGCCAAGGTCTTATCCTCGCAATGACTTCAGATGCTTGAGATATTGGTTCAGATCTGCAGGGGGTACCTGCCGTGCCCTCGGCCTAAAGCCCTGGTGTAGCTTGTGTTCTCAGACTTCTGTCCTCACACTCGTGGCCCAGAAGCCCTCAAGTTTGGCAATTCCGGACCTACAATGCAGCACTCTGCCTGCCCTCTAGAAAAAATATCTTGCCTAAATAGCTGCCCAGGCATCTCAGATGAGGATAAACCTTCACGGCACTCGACTACCCAAATCATATAGTCTAACCTGGGCACTAATGCATTGTCTGACACAATCTGAGCCAGAACCTCCTGATCAAACCCCAGGCAGCTGACCGCACACTGAGCATATCAGACCCGCCATGGCCTTAGGTCGTCATCTCTTCCCAACTGCGGTTTTTCAAGGTTCAGAACCTAGACCTTATCTCAAACCACTGCCCAGGGTTGAAAATGATGCAGAAATCAGAACACCTTCCCCATGGCAAGAGACCTTGTGATTGTCAGGTTGTCCAAAGTCCAGTGTAGTTGAAACCAGTGTGGCCCATAGGCCCCGCCCATGCTCGCGGGCCACATTTGTCACAAACACACATTGTGACCCTCAGCCTGAGCCCAGTACTCAAGTAAGGCCTCTCAGTGGCTGGATGAAGAGACAGTATATTGGGCCTTCCATGCCCTGAAGCCCCAATTTTTAAGCATAATTTGGGTTGTCCCTTCACTCTTCCCCAGGGCTCTGCTTTGGAGTTCCACTTTTTCGGACACCTGAGGTAATAAACCTGAAAGGAGACCTCCCATTCTACAGATTGACGAAAACATTGGGGCCGGGCCAAATCAACAGATAGGAATATTCGTTCAAGACCCATGAGGCCTCCCTGCATTCTACAGCCAACGTTGATACAAAATCCAGAGACAAAAGACTGAGCAAGTGCCTCAGACTCGCTCTTTCTTGATATCCTGAAAAGTTCTTCTCATGGTTTGTAGACTGGGCCTGCCATACCTACGTCCCCAAACCTAAGCTGAGTTTGTGTTTTCAGACTTCTGTCCTCAAAGTCTGGGCCACACACCCTCCAGGCTGGGGCCCCAGGAGCCACACATTAGGACTGTGCCTACCCAATCCACGGGAATTCTGCCCATTCCGATGTCCAAAATCGTATAAATTAGGAGAACTCTCCAAAGTACCCGAGGCAATCCCAATAGTGTAGGTATCAGGGTACAACAAGGGCGGTCTGACACCAGTTGTGCATCTACCTCCACTCATTCCATAGAGGAATATCGCCAGAGAAGAAGATTGAACCAGACAGGACCCGAGGCCATAATCGGATCCATTGCTTTGGTTTACAGGCATGTCTCCTCAAAAGTCTGGATTCCAATACCAGCATAAGTGGTTTCCTGAAGCACCCATCAGAACAAATCTCGTCTCCAAAAGGAAACCTGTGCATGGGAGCCATGTCCAAAGCATAGGAGAGTTCTTCAGGGTACCGGTGCCACCACCCCATTCCAAGGCCCTCATGGACAAAAAACACATTAGGACCCATCTTCAGGAAAGTCTATTTCAACTCAGCCACCCCGTTTGCTCCCGCAGAGCCATCAGATATAAACTGTCTTGTTGCTGGGAGACAATTGGAATGCGAGGCTGGCTTCCTAGGCTCCATTTACGAACGGTGCTCTGGAGTCATTCCATATGGGATGTCCTGGAGCTGTCCAACTGGTCTCAATTGTCCCGCAGATGGAATCATTGAGGGGGCATCCCACAACTCCCAACGTGGGGAAACCTCAATGGCCTCGAGATTCCGCTCCCTTCATGAAGCGCCGCCATGCACGGAAACTCCAACCTGAGCCAACGTCTGATCCTCGCCCTGACTTCAGATGCATGAGTATTGGTTCAGATCTGCAGGGGGTACCTGCCGTGCCCTCGCCCTGAAACCCAAGTCTAGCTTGTCTTCTCAGACTTCCGTCCTCACACTCCTGGCCCCGAAGCCCTCAAGTTTGGCAATTCCGGACCCACAATGCATCACTCTGCCTGACCTCTAGAAAAAAATTATTGCCTCATGAGCTGCCAAGGCACCTTCAATGAGGATAAACCTCCACAGCACTCGACTTCACCCAAATTATATAGTCTAACCTGGGCACTAATGCACTGTCGGACACAACCTGCGCCGGGACCTCCTGACCTACACCCGGAAAGCAGACCGCACACTGAGCACATAAGACCTGCCATGGCCTTAGGTCATCATCTCTTCCCTACCTCAGTTTTCAGGCCTCAGAACCGAGACATTATCTCCAATCACTGCCCAGGGGTGAGTGTGATGCAGAAATCAGAACACCTTCTTACCCATGGTAAGAAACCTTGTGGTTGGCACGTAGTCCATAGTTCAGTGTAGGAGAAACCAGCATTCACCCTGAGGCCCCGCCCATTCTTGAGTGTGACAAGGGCATAAACATGCATTGTGACCCTCAGCATGAGTCCTGTCCTCTAGTAAGTCCTCTCAGTGACTGGACCATTAGATGTCATAATGGGCTTGATATGTCCCTAGGCCCCAATTTTTAACCAGATTTCTGACTGTCCAGTCACCACCCCCCAGGGCTCTACTCGGGAATCCCTCATTTGGTGGGACACCTGAGGTTAAAAAGAAAACAACATAAAAAAAATAAAACCGGACTTCGTTCATCCCACAGAGTGACCCCAAACGCTTTGGACTGGGCCAAAACACCAGGGAGTAAGACTTGTCCATTTCCCATAAAGTCACCCAGAAATTTCACGACCATGAGTGACACGATATCCAGAGACAAAAACTTGAGCAAGAGCCTCACTCTCGCCCTTTTCTCAAATCCTGAAAAGTTCTCCTCATGGTCTATAGTTAAGTCCTGCCATACCTATGACCTGAAACATAAGCCAAGCTTGTGTTTTCAGAAAACTGTCCAAACAGCCCTGGCCTACACAACCTACAGGCTCAGGCCCCTGAAGCCAAACCTGAGGACTGTACTTGCCCTCTCCAAGGGAATTGTGTGTGCCCATTCTAATAGGATATATCCCTTCTAATAGGATAAACTTCCATTGTCCCTGATCCATCTCATTAGTGGTCGCTTCCCAGGTAAAACAGGGGCAATCTGAGCCCATCTGAGCACCTACCTGTACTCAGACCCAAAGACTGATGTCCCCAGAGGTAAAATGGAAAGAACAGGCCCCTAGGCACTAATCATATCCATTGCTTTGGTTTCTAGGCATCTCTCCTCAGAGGCCTGAATTTCAAAACCAGCATATGGCTGTTTCTTGAATCACCCTTCAGAAAACATCGCATCTACACATGGGAAACTTGCACGTTGGAGCTGTGTCAAAGCCTCTGTTTAGGAGAACCCTTCAGGGCCCCAGTGCCACCGCTTCATTCCAAGGTGTCCATACACTTAAAAGCACATTAGGACCCATCCATAGGAGAGTCCATTTCAACTCAGCCTCCTCGGTTGCTCCCCCAGATCCAGCAGATCTAACCTGTCTTGTTTCTAAGAGACAATTGGAATGCGAGGTGGGCTACCCAGGCATGCATCCTTAGAACCCTGCTCAGAATCATTGGCCTGGAGCCAAACAACAGGTCTCAATTGTCCTGCAGAAGACACTTTGCAGTTTGGAGCTTCTCACAAATCCAATCTTGGGAAAACCCCATGGCCTCGTGATGCCGCCCCTTCGTGAAGGGGCCATCAGGGACAGAAACACCAACTTGAGCGATCGTCTGATCCTCGCCCTGACTTCAGATGCACGAGATCTCGATTCAGGTCTGTAGATTGTGCGATCGCTGATACAAAATCCAGAGACAAAAACCTGAGCAAGCGCCTAAGACTCGCACTTTCTTCATAAACTGAAGAGTTCTTCTCATGGTTTGTAGATCGGGCCTGCCATACCTACGTCCCCAAACGTAAGCTGAGTTTGTGTTTTCAGACTTCTGTCCTCATGTCCTGGGCCCCACATCCTCCAGGCTGGGGCCCCTGGAGCCACACATTAGGATTGTGCCTACCAATCCATGGGAATTCAGCCCATTCCATTGTCCAAAATCGTACAAATTAGGAGAAACCTCCAAAGTCCCTGAGGCCACCCCAATAGTGTATGTCGCCCAGAACAAACAAGGGCTGTCTGACACCAGCTGATAATCTACCTCCAGTCATACCATAAATGGATGTCCCCAGAGGAGAAGATTGAACCAGACAGGACCCTAGGCCATAATAGGATCCATTGCCTTGGTTTACAGGCATGTCTCCTCAAAAGCCTGATTCCAATACGAGCATAGGGGTTTTGGTGAGGCACCCATCAGAAAACATCTCGTCTCCACAAGGAAACCTGTGCATGGGAGCCATGTCCAAAGCATAGGGTACTTCAGGGTCCCGGTGCCACAACCCCATTCCAAGGCCCTCATGACACAAAAACACATTAGGACCCAACCTCAGGAAAGTCCATTTCAACTCAGCCACCCCGGTTGCTCCCGCAGAGCCATCAGATCTAAACTGTCTTGTTGCTAGGAGACAATTGCAATGCGAGGCGGGCTTCCAGGCATCCATCCTCGAACTGTGCTCTGGAGTCATTCCATATGGGATGTCCTGGAGCTGTCCAACAGGTCTCAATTGTCGCGCAGAAGGAATCCTTGAAGGGGGCATCTCACAACTTCCAACGTGGGAAAACCTCATTGGCCTCGAGATTTTGCTCCCTTCATGAAGCGCCGCCATGCACGGAAACTCCAACCTGAGCCAACGTCTGATCCTCGCCCTGACTTCAGATGCATGCGTATTGGTTCAGATCTGCAGGGGGTACCTGCCGTGCCCTCGCCCTGAAACGAAGTCTAGCTTGTCTTCTCAGACTTCCGTCCTCACACTCCTGGCCCTGAAGCCCTCAAGTTTGGCAATTCCGGACACATGATGCAGCACTCTGCCTGCCCTCTAGAAAAATTTATTGCCTCATGAGCTGCCCGGGCACCTTCAATGAGGATAAACCTCCACAACACTCGACTTCACCCAAATTATATAGTCTAACCTGGGCACTAATGCACTGTCGAACACAACCTGAGCCCGGACCTCCTGAACAACACCCGGAAAGCAGACCGCACACTGAGCACATAAGACCCGGCATGGCCTTAGGTCATCATCTCTTCCCTACCTCAGTTTTCAGGCCTCAGAACCGAGACATTATCTCCAATCACTGCCCAGGGGTGAGTGTGATGCAGAAATCAGAACACCTCTTTACCCATGGTAAGAAACATTGTGGTTGGCACGTCGTCCAACGTTCACTGTAGGAGAAACCAGCATTCACCCTGAGGCCCCGCCCATTCTTGAGTGCGACAAGGGCATAAACACGCATGGTGACCCTCAGCATGAGTCCTGTCCTCTAGTAAGTCCTCTCAGTGACTGGACCATTAGATGTCATAATGGGCTTGATATGTCCCTAGGCCCCAATTTTTAACCAGATTTCTGATTGTCCAGTCACCCCCCCCAGGGCTCTACTCTGGAATCCCTCATTTGTTGGGACACTTGAGGTTAAAAAAAAACAACATCAAAAAAAAAAAAAAACGGACTTCTTCCATCACACAGAGTGACCCCAAACGCTTTGGAATGGGCCAAACCACCAGGGAGTAAGACTCGTCCATTTCCCATGAAGTCACACAGATATTTCACGACCATGAGTGACACGATATCCAGAGACAAAAACTTGAGCAAGAGCCTCACACTCGCCCTTTTCTCAAATCCCGAAAAGTTTTCCTCATGGTCTGTAGATAAGTCCTGCCATACCTATGACCTGAATCATAAGCCAATTTTGTGTTTTCAGACAACTATCCAAACAGCCCTGGCCTACACAACCTACAGGCTCAGGCCCCTGGAGCCAAACCTGAGGTCTGTACTTGCCCTCTCCAATGGAATTGTGTGTGCCCATTCCAATGGCCACATCCATTCTAATAGGATAAAACTCCAAAGTCCCTGATCCATCTCATTAGTGTTGGCTTCCCAGGTAAAACAGGGGCAATCTGAGCCCATCTGAGCACCTACCTGTACTCAGACCCATAGACAGATGTCCCCAGAGGTAAAAAGGAAAGAACAGGCCCCTAGGCACTAATCATATCCATTGCTTTGGTTTCCAGGCATCTCTCCTCAGAGGCCTGGAATTCAAAACCAGCATATGGCTGTTTCTTGACTCACCCATCAGAAAACATCTCATCTACCCATGGGAAACTTGCACGTTGGAGCTTTGTCAAAGCCTCTGTTTAGGAGAAGCCTTCAGGGCGCCAGTGCCACCGCTTCATTCCAAGGTCTCCATAGACACAAAAGCACTAGGACCCATCCATAGGAGAGTCCTTTTCAACTCAGCCTCCTCGGTTGCTCCCCCAGATCCAGCAGATCTAACCTGTCTTGTTTCTAGGAGACAATTGGAATGTGAGGTGGGCTACCCAGCCATGCTTCCTTAGAAACCTGCTCAGAAACATTGGCCTGGAGCCAAACAACAGGTCTGAATTGTCCTGCAGAAGACACTTTGCAGTTTGGAGCTTCTCACAAATCCAATCGTGGGAAAACACCCATGGCCTCGTGATGCCGCCCCTTCGTGAAGGGGCCATCAGGGACAGAAACACCAACATGAGCGATCGTCTGTGCCTCGCTCTGACTTCAGATGCACGAGATCTCGATTCAGGTCTGTAGATTGTGCCATCGCTGATACAAAATCCAGAGACAAAAACCTGAGCAAGCGCCTCAGACTCGCACTTTCTTCATATCCTGAAGATTTCTTCTCATGGTTTGTTGATCGGGCCTGCCATACCTACATCCCCAAACCTAAGCTGAGTTTGTGTTTTCAGACTTCTGTCCTCAAAGTCCTGGGCCCCACATCCTCCAGGCTGGGGCCCCTAGAGCCACACATTAGGACTGTGCCTACCAATCCATGGGAATTCTGCTCATTCCATTGTCCAAAATCGTACATATTAGGAGAAACCTCCAAAGTCCCTGCGGCCATCCCAATAGTGTCGGTCGCCCGGAACAAACAAGGGCTGCCTGACACCAGCTGATAATCTACCTCCACTCATACCATAAATGGATGTCCCCAGAGGAGAAGATTGAACCAGACAGGACCCTAGGCCATAATAGGATCTATTGCCTTGGTTTACAGGCATGTCTCCTCAAAAGCCTGATTCCAATACGAGCATAGGTGTTTTGCTGAGGCACCAGCAGATCTCATCTCGTTCCACAAGGAAACCTGTGCATGGGAGCCATGTCCAAAGCATAGGAGAGTACTTCAGGGTCCCGGTGCCACCGCCCCATTCCAAGGCCCTCATGGACACAAAAACACATTAGAACCCATCCTCAGGAAAGTCCATTTCAACTCAGCCACCCCGGTTGCTCCCGCAGTGCCATCAGATCTAAATTGTCTTGTTGCTAGGAGACAACTGCAATGCGAGGCGGGCTTCCCAGGCATACATCCTCGAACGGTGCTCTGGAGTCATTCCATATGGGATGTCCTGGAGCTGTCCAACAGGTCTCAATTGTCACGCAGAAGGAATACTTGAAGGGGGCATCCCACAACTCCCAACGTCGGAAAACCTCAATGGCCTCGATATTCCGGTCCCTTCAAGAAGCGGCCGTCATGCACGGTTACTCCAACCTGAGCCAACGTCTAATCCTCGCCCTGACTTCAGATGCATGAGTATTGTTTCAGATCTGCAGGGGGTACCTGCCGTGCCCTCGCCCTGAAACCCAAGTCTAGCTTGTCTTCTCAGACTTCCGTCCTCACACTCCTGGCCCCGAAGTCCTCATGTTTGGCAATTCCGGACCCACAATGCAGCACTCTGCCTGCCCTCTAGAGAAAAATTATTGCCTCATGAGCTGCCCAGGCACCTTCAATGAGGATAAACCTCCACAGCACTAGACTTCTCCCAAATTATATAGTCTAACCTGGGCACTAATGCACTATCGGACACAACCTGAGCCCGGACCTCCTGACCAACACCCGGAAAGCAGACCCCACACTGAGCACATAAAACCCGCCATGGCCTTAGGTCATCATCTCTTTCCTACCTCAGTTTTCTGGCCTCAGAACCGAGACAATATCTCCAATCACTGCCCAGGGGTGAGTGTGATGCAGAAATCAGAACACCTCCTTACCCATGGTAAGAAACCTATTGGTTGGCACATCTTCCAACGTTCAGTGTAGGAGTAACCAGCATTCACCCTGAGACCCCGCCCATTCTTGAGTGCGACAAGGGCATAAACACGCATTGTGACCCTCAGCATGAGTCCTGTCCTCTAGTAAGTCCGCTCAGGGACTGGACCATTAGATGTCATAATGGGCTTGATATGTCCCTAGGCCCCAATTTTTAACCAGATTTCTAATTGTCCAGTCACCCCACGCCAGGGCTCTACTCTGGAATCCATCATTTGGTGGGACACCTGAGGTTAAAAAGAAAAGAATATCAATAAAAAAAAAAAAACCGACTTCTTCCATCCCACAGAGTGACCCCCAACGCTTTGGACTGGGCCAAAACACCAGGGAGTAAGACTCGTCCTTTTCCCATGAAGTTACCCAGATATTTCACGACCATGAGTGACATGATATCCAGAGACAGAAACTTGAGCAAGAACCTCACACTCGCCCTTGTCTCAAATCCCGAAAATTTCTCCTCATGGTGTGTAGATAAGTCCTGCCATACCTATGACCTGAAACATAAGCCAAGTTTGTGTATTCAGATAACTGTCCAAACAGTCCTGGCCTACACAACCTACAGGCTCAGGCCCCTGGAGCCAAACCTGAGGACTGTACTTGCCCTCTCTAAGGGAATTGTGTGTGCCCATTCCAATGGCCACATCCCTTCTAATAGGATAAACCTCCAAAGTCCCTGATCCTTCTCATTAGTGGTGACTTCCCAGGTAAAACAGGGGCAATCTGAGCCCATCTGAGCACCTACCTGTACTCAGACCCATAGACAGATGTCCCCAGAGGTAAAAAGGAAAGAACAGGCCCCTAGGCACTAATCAGATCCATTGCTTTGGTTTCCAGGCATCTCTACTCAGAGGCCTGGATTTCAAAACCAGCAATGGCTGTTTCTTGACTCACCCATCAGAAAACATCTCATCTACACATGGGAAACTTGAAAGTTGGAGCTGTGTCAAAGCCTCTGTTTAGGAGAACCCTTCAGGGCCCCAGTGCCACCGCTTCATTCCAAGGTCTCCATAGACACAAAAGCACATTAGGACCCATCCATAGGAGAGTACATTTCAACTCAGCCTCCTCGGTTGCTCCCCCAGATCCAGCAGATCTAACCTGTCTTGTTTCTAGGAGACAATTGGAATGCGAGGTGGGCTACCCAATCTTGCATCCTTAGAACCCTGCTCAGAAACATTGGCCTGGAGCCAAACAACTGGTCTCAATTGTCCTGCAGAAGACACTTTGCAGTTTGGAGCTTCTCACAAATCCCATCGTGGGAAAGCCCCCATGGCCTATGATGCCGCCGATTCGTGAAGGGGCCATCAGGGACAGAAAAACCAAATTGAGCGATCGTCTGTTCCTCGCCCTGACTTCAGATGCATGAGATCTCGATTCAGGTCTGTAGATTGTGCCATCGCTGATACAAAATCCAGAGACAAAAACCTGAGCAAGCGCCTCAGACTCGTACTTTCTTCATATCCTGAAGAGTTCTTCTCATGGCATCCATCCTCGAACGGTGCTCTGGAGTCATTCCATATGGGATGTCCTGGAGCTGTCCAACAGGTCTCAATTGTCCCATAACTCCAAACGTGGGAAAACATCAATTGCCTCTTGATTCAGCTCCCTTCATGAAGCGGCCGTCATGCACAGAAACTCCAACCTGTGCCAACGTCTGATCTCTCCCTGACTTCAGATGCATGAGATATTTGTTCAGATCTGCAGGGGGTACCTCCCGTGCCCTGGCCCTGAAACCCAAGTCTAGCTTGTCTACTCAGACTCCTGTCCTCACACTCCTGGCCCCGAAGCCCTCAAGTTTGGCAATTCCGCACCCACAATGCAGCACTCTGTCTGCCCTCTAGAAAAAAAATTATTCCCTCATGAGCTGCCCAGGCACCTTAAATGAGGATAAACCTACACAGCACTCGACTTTAACCAAATTATATAGTCTAAACTGGGCACTAATGCACTGTCGAACACAACCTGAGCCCGGACCTCCTGACCAACACCCAGAAAGCTGACCGCACACTGAGCACATAAAACCCGGAATGGCCTTAGGTCATCATCTCTTCCCTACTTCAGTTTTCAGACTTCAGAACTGAGACCTTATCTCCAATCACTGCCCAGGGTTGAGTGTGATGCAGAAATCAGAACTCCTCGTTACCCATGGCAAGAACCATTGCGGTTGGCACATTGTCCAACGTTCAGTGTAGGAGAAACCCGCATTCACCTTGAGGCCCCGCCCATTCTTGAGTGCGAGGAGAGCATACACACGCATTGTGACCCTCAGCATGAGTCCTGCCCTCTAGTAATTCCCTCAGTAGCAAGACCATTAGATGTCACAATGGGCTTGACATGTCCCTAGGCCCCAATTTTTACCAGATTTCTGAATGTCCAGTCGCCCCTCCCCAGCGCTCTACTCTGGAATCCCTCATTTGGTGGGACACCTGAGGTTAAAAAAGAAAACAACAACAACAAGAACAAAAAAACGGACTTCCTCCAGCCCACAGAATGACCCCAAACTCTTTGGACGGGGCCAAACTACCAGAGAGTAAGACTCGTCCATTTCCCATGAAGTTACCCAGAAATTCCACGACCATGAGTGACACGATATCCAGAGACTAAAACTTAAGCAGGAGCCTCACACTGGCCCTTCTTTGAAATCCGGAAGAGTTCACCTCATGGTCTGTAGATCAGTCCTGCCATACCTATGACCCGAAACATAAGCCGAGTTGGTGTTTTCAGAGAACTGTCCAAACAGCCCTGGCCTACACAACCTACAGGCTCAGGTCCCTGGAGCCAAACCTGAGGACTGTACTTGCCCTCTCCAAGGGAATTGTGTGTGCCCATTCCAATGGCCACAACCCTCCTAATAGGATAAACCTCCAAAGTCCCTGATCCATCTCAGTAGTGGTGGCTTCCCAGGAAAAACTGGGGCAATCTGAGCCCGACTGAGCACCTACCTGCACTCATACCCATAGACAGATGTCCCCAGAGGTAAAAAGGAAAGAACAGGCCCCTAGGTTCTAAACAGATCCATTGCTTTGGTGTCCAGGCATCTCTCCTGAGAGGCCTGGATTTCAAAAGCAGCATATAGCTGTTTCTTGACTCACCCATCAGAAAACATCTCATCTACACATGGGAAACTTGCACATTGCAGCTGTGTCAAAGCCTCTGTTTAGGAGAACCCTTTAGGGCCCCAGTGCAACCGCTTCATTCCAAGGTCTCCATAGACACAAAAGCACATTAGGACCCATCCCCAGAGGTGTCCATTTCAACTCAGCGTCCTCGGTTGCTCTTCACAGATCCAGAAGATCTAACCTGTCTTGTTGCTAGGAGACAATTGGAATGAGAGGTGGGCTACCCAGCCATCCATCCTTAGAACCCTGCTCAGAATCATTGGCCTGGATCCAAACAACAGGTCTCAATTGTCCTGCAGAAGACTCTCTGATGTTTGGAGCTTCTCACAACTCCCCATCGTGGGAAAACCCCCATGGCCTCGTGATGCCCCCCCATTCATGAAGGGGCCATCAGGGACAGAAACTCCAACCTGTGCAATCTTCTGATCCTTGCCTTGACTTCAGATGCACGAGATCTCGATTCAGGTCTGTAGATTGTGCCTGCCATGACCTCACCCAGAAATATAAGCCTAACTTGTGTTCTCAGACTTTTGTCGTCAGACTACTGGCCCACAAGCCCTCCAGTTTGGCAATCCAGAACTACAATGCAGCACTCTGCCTGCCCTCCAGAAGAAAAACATTGTCCTCTGGGGCAACCCAGTATCCCCAAATGAGGATCAACCCGCAACGACCTTGGCTGTACCCCAAATACATAGGCTGACCAGGGCACTAATGCCCTTTCTGACACAGCCTAAGCCTGGACCCCGTGGCCCCTCCCAGACAGCTGCCCGCACACTGAGCACATCTAGCCCCAATGCCTTAGGTCGTCATCTCTTCCCAACCTCGGTTTTCAGGTTTCAGAACCTAGACCTTATCTCCAATCACTGCCCAGGGTTGAAGGTGATGCAGAAATCAGAACTCCTTTCCTATGGCAAGAAACCTTGTGGTTGGCATGTTGTCCAACGTTCAGTGTAGTTGAAACCAGTGTGGACCATGAGGACCCGCCCATGCTCGCGGGCCACATTGGTCACAAACACACATTGTGACCCTCAGGCTGAGCCCAGTCCTCAAGAAAGGCCACTCAGTGGCCTCTGGATGAAGAGATAGCATATTGGGCTTGCCATGCCCCTAGGCCCCAATTTTTAACCATAGTTCGGGTTGTCCCTTCAGTCTTCCCCACGGCTTGGCTTTGGAATTCCTCTTTTGGTGGGACACCTGAGGTAACAAAACTGAAATGAGTCCTCCCATAACTAAGATTGACGAAAAGCTAATGGGAATCGGGCCAAATCCTCAGAGAGAAAGATTCGTCCATGGCCCATGAGGCCTCCGCGACATTCAACGGCCATTGCTGATACAAAATCCAGAGACAAAAGCCTGAGCAAGCGCCTCAGACTCGCACTTTCTTCATATCCTGAAGAGTTCTTCTCATGGTTTGTAGATCGGGCCTGCCATACCTACGTCCCCAAACCTAAGCTGAGTTTGTGTTTTCAGACTTCTGTCCTCAAAGTCTTGGGCCACACACCCTCCTGGCTTGGCCCCTGGAGCCACACATTAGGACTGTGCCTCCCTATCCATGGGAATTTTTACCATTCCATGGTCCAAAATCGTACAAATTAGGAGAAACCTCCAAAGTCCCTGAGGCCATGCCAATAGTGTAGGTCGCCCGGAAAAAACAAGGGCTGTCTGACACCTGCTGATAATCGACCTCCACTCATACAATAGATGGATGCCCCAGAGAAGAAGATTGA
This sequence comes from Mustela nivalis, assembly GCF_964662115.1. Lineage (NCBI taxonomy): Eukaryota > Metazoa > Chordata > Mammalia > Carnivora > Mustelidae > Mustela > Mustela nivalis. The sequence continues at coordinate 288,197 of NW_028136098.1, read as the reverse complement.
ACCAGACAGGACCCTAGGCCATAATAGGATCCATTGCTTTGGGTTACTGGCATGTGTTCTCAAAAGCCTGATTCCAATACGAGCAGAGGGGTTTTCCTGAGGCACCCATCAGAACTCATCTCGTCTCCACAAGGAAACCTGTGCATGGGAGCCATGTCCAAAGCTTAGGAGAGTACTTCAGGTTCCCGGTGCCACCGCCCCATTCCAAGGCCCTCATGGACACAAAAACACATTAGGGCCCATCCTCAGGAAAGTCCATTTCAACTCAGCCACCCCGGTTGCTCTGGCAGAGCCATCAGATCTAAACTGTCTTGTTGCTAGGAGCCAATTGGAATGCGAGGCGGCCTTCCCAGGCATCCATCTGCGAACGGTGCTCTGGAGTCATTCCATATGGGATGTCCTGGAGCTGTCCAACAGGTCTCAATTGTCACGCAGAAGGAATCCTTGAAGGGGGCATCCCACAACTCCCAACGTGGGAAAATCTCAATGGCCTCGAGATTCCGCTCCCTTCATGAAGCAGCCGTCATGCTCAGAAACTCCAACCTGAGCCATCATCTGATCCTCGCCCTGACTTCAGATGCATGAGATATTGGTTCAGATCTGCAGGGGGTACCTGCCGTACCCTCGCCCTAAATCCAAGTCTAGCTTGTCTTCTCAGACGTCCGTCCTCACACTCCTGTCCCCAAAGCATTCATGTTGGCAATTCCGGACCCACAATGCAGCACTCTGCCTGCCCACTAGAAAAAAAATTATTGCCTCATGAGCTGCCCAGGCACCTTAAATGTGGATAAACCTACACAGCACTCGACTTAACCCAAATTATATAGTTTAACCTGGGCACTAATGCACTGTCGAACACCACCTGAGCCCGGACCTCCTGACCAACACCCAGAAACCTGACCGCACACTGAGCACATAAAACCCGCCATGGCCTTAGGTCCTCATCTCTTCCCTACCTCAGTTTTCAGGCTTCAGAACCGAGACCTTATCTCCAATCACTGCCCAGGGTTGAGTGTGATGCAGAAATCAGAACTCCTCCTTACCCATGTCAAGAACCCTTGTGGTTGGCACGTTGTCCAACATTCAGTGTAGGAGAAACCAGCATTCACCCTGAGGCCCCGCCCATTCTTGAGTGCGACGAGGGCATACACACGCATTGTGACCCTCAGCATGAGTCCTGTCCTCTAGTAAGACCTCTCAGTGGCTGGACCATTAGATGTCATAATGGGCTTGACATGTACTTAGGCCCCAATTATTAACCAGATTTCTAATTGTCAAGTCACCCCTCCCCAGGGCTTTACTCTGGAATCCCTTATTTGGTGGGACACCTGAGGTTAAAAAAGAAAACAACAGCAACAACAACAACAAAAAACGGACTTCTTCCAGCCCACAGAATGACCCCAAACTCTTTGGACGTGGCCTAACCACCAGAGAGTAAGACTCGTCCATTTCCCATGAAGTCACCCAGAAATTCCACGACCATGAGTGACACAATATCCAGAGACAAAAACTTGAGCAGGAGCCTCACACTCGCCCTTCTTTCAAATCCCGAAGAGTTCTCCTCATGGTCTGTATGTCAGTCCTGCTATACCTATGACCCAAAACATAAGCCGAGTTTGTGTTTTCAGACAACTGTCCAAACAACCCTGGCCTACACAACCTACAGGCTCAGGCCCCTGGAGCCAAACCTGAGGACTGTACTTGCCCTCTCCAAGGGAATTGTGTGTGCCCATTCCAAAGGGCACAACCCTTCTAATAGGATAAACCTCCAAAGTCCCTGATCCATCTCAATATTGGTGGCTTCCCAGGAAAAACAGGGGCAATCTGAGCCCGACTGAGCACCTACCTGCACTCAGACCAATAGACAGATGTCCCCAGAGGTAAAAAGGAAAGAACAGTCCCCTAGGCACTAATCAGATCCATTTCTTTGGTTTCCAGGCATCTCTCCTCAGAGGCCTGGATTTCAAAAGCAGCATATCGCTGTTTCTTGAATCACCCATCAGAAAACATCTCATCTACAAATGGGAAACTTGCACGTTGGAGCTGTGTCAAAGCCTCTGTTTAGGAGAACCCTTTAGGGCCCCAGTGCCACCGCTTCATTCCAAGGTCTCCATAGACACAAAAGCACATTAGGATCCATCCCCAGGGGTGTCCATTTCAACTCAGCGTCCTCGGTTGCTCCCCACAGATCCAGGAGATCTAACCTGTCTTGTTGCTAGGAGACAATTGGAATGCGAGGTGGGCTCCCGAGCCATCCATCCTTAGAACCCTGCTCAGAATCATTGGCCTGGAGCCAAACAACAGGTATCAATTGAACTCCAGAAGACTCTCTGCAGTTTGGAGCTTCTCACAACTCCCATCGTGGGAAAAACCCCATGGCCTCTTGATGCCCCCCCATTCATGAAGGGGCCATCAGGGACAGAAACTCAAACCTGAGTGATCGTCTGATCCACGCCATGACTTCAGATGCACGAGATCTCGATTCAGGTCTGTAGATTGTGCCTGCCATAGCCTCACCCAGAAACATAAGCCTAACTTGTGTTCTCAGACTTTTGTCGTCAGACTACTGGCCCACAAGCCCTCCAGTTTGGCAATCCAGAACTACAATGCAGCACTCTGCCTGCTCTCCAGAAGAAAAACATTTTCCTCTGGGGCAACCCAGTATCCCCAAATGAGGATCAACCTGCAACGACCTTGGCTGTACCCCAAATACATAGGCTGACCAGGGCACTAATGCCCTTTCTGACACAGCCTAAGCCTGGATCTCGTGGCCCCTCCCAGACAGCTGCCCGCACACTGAGCACATCTAGCCCCAATGCCTTAGGTCGTCATCTCTTCCCAACCTCGGTTTTCAGGTTTCAGAACCTAGACCTTATCTCCAATCACTGCCCAGGGTTGAAGGTGATGCCGAAATCAGAACTCTTTTCCCATGGCAAGAAACCTTGTGGTTGGCATGTTGTCCAACATTCAGTGTAGTTGAAACCAGTGTGGCCCATGAGGACCCGCCCATGCTCGCAGGCCACATTGGTCACAAACACACATTGTGACCCTCAGGCTGAGCCCAGTCCTCAAGAAAGGCCACTCAGTGGCTGGATGAAGAGATAGCATATTGGGCTTGCCATGCCCCTAGGCCCGAATTATTAACCATAGTTCGCGTTGTCCCTTCAGTCTTCCCCACGGCTTTGCTTTGGAATTCCTCTTTTGGTGGGACAGATGAGGTAATAAAACAGAAATGTTTCCTCCCATCCCACAGATTGACGAAAAGCAATTGGGAATCGGGCCAAATCCTCAGAGAGGAAGATTCGTCCATGGCCCATGAGGCCTCCCCGACATTCCACGGCCATCGCTGAAACAAAATCCAGAGACAAAAGCCTGAGCAAGCGCCTCAGACTCGCACTTTCTTCATATCCTGAAGAGTTCTTCTCATGGTTTTTAGATCGGACCTGCCATACTACGTCCCCAAACCTAAGCTGAGTTTGTGTTTTCAGACTTCTGTACTCAAAGTCTTGGGCCACACACCCTCCAGGCTGGGCCCCTGGAGCCACACATTAGGCCTGTGCCTACCTATCCATGGGAATTTTTACCATTCCATGGTCCAAAATCATACAAATTAGGAGAAACCTCCAAAGTCTCTGAGGCCATCCCAATAGTGTAGGTCGCCCGGAACAAACAAGGGCTGTCTGACACCAGCTTATAATCGACCTCCACTCATACCATAGATGGATGTCCCCAGAGAAGTAGATTGAACCAGACAGGACCCTAGGCCATAATAGGATCCATTGCTTTGGGTTACAGGCATGTGTCCTCAAAAGCCTGATTCCAAGTGAGCATAGGGTTTTTCCTGAGGCACCCATCAGAACTCATCTCGTCTCCACAAGGAAACATGTGCATGGGAGCCATGTCCAAACTTAGAAGAGTACTTCAGGGTCCCGGTGCCACCGCCCCATTCCAAGGCCCTCATGGACGCAAAAACACATTAGGACCCATCCTCAGGAAAGTCCATTTCAACTCAGCCACCCCGGTTGCTCTGGCAGAGCAATCAGATCTAAACTGTCTTGTTGCTAGGAGACAATTGGAATGCGAGGCGGGCTTCCCAGGCATCCATCCGAGAAGGGTGCTCTGGAGTCATTCCATATGGGATGTTCTGGAGCTGTCCAACAGGTCTCAAATGTCCCGCAGAAGGAATCCTTGAAGGGGGAATCCCACAATTCCCAACGTGGGAAAACCTCAATGGCTTCGAGATTCCGCTCCCTTCATGAAGCAGCCATCATGCACGGAAACTCCAACCTGAGCCAACGTCTGATCCTCGCCCTGACTTCAGATGCATGAGATATTGGTTCAGATCTGCAGGGCGTACCTGCCGTGCCCTGGCTCTGAAACCCAAGTCTAGCTTGTCTCCTCAGACTTCCGTCCTCACACTCCTGGCCCCGAAGCCCTCAAGTTTGGCAATTCCGGACCCACAATGCAGCACTCTGCCTGCCCTCTAGTAAAAAAATTATTGCCTCATGAGCTGCCCAGGCACCTTAAATGAGGATCGACCTACACAGCACTCGACTTTACCCAAATTATATAGTCTAACCTGGGCACTAATGCACTGTCGAACACAAACTGACCCCGGACTTCCTGACGAACACCCAGAAATCTGACCGCACACTGAGCACATAAAACCCGCCATGGCCTTAGGTCATCATCTCTTCCCTACCTCAGTTTTCAGGCTTCAGAACCGAGACCTTATCTCCAATCACTGCCCAGGGGTGAGTGTGATGCAGAAATCAGAACTCCTCCTTACCCATGGCAAGAACCCTTGTGGTTGGCACGTTGTCCAACGTTCTGTGTAGGAGAAACCAGTATTCACCCTGAGGCCCCGCCCATTCTTGAATGCGACGAGGGCATACACACGCATTGTGACCCTCAGCATGAGTCTGTCCTCTAGTAAGTCCTCTCAGTGGCTGGACCATTAGATGTCATAATGGGCTTGACATGTCCCTAGGCCCCAATTTTTAACCAGATTTCTGATTGTCCAGGCGCCCCTCCCCAGGGCTCTACTCTGGAATCCCTCATTTGGTGGGACACCTGAGGTTAAAAAAGAAAACAAAAACAAAAACAACAACAACAAAACGAACTTCTTCTAGCCCACAGAATGACCCCAAACTCTTTGGACGGGGCCAAACCACCAGAGAGTAAGACTCGTCCAGTTTCCATGAAGTCACCCAGAAATTCCACGACCATGAGTGACACGATATCCAGAGACAAAAACTTGAGCAGGAGCCTCACACTCGGCCTTCTTTTAAATCCCGAAGAGTTCTCCTCATGGTCTGTGGATCAGTCCTGCCATACCTATGACCCGAAACATAAGCCGAGTTTGTGTTTTCAGACAACTGTGCAAACAGCCCTGGCCTACACAACGTACAGGCTCAGGCCTCTGGAGCCAAACCTGAGGACTGTACTTGCCCTCTCCAAGGGAATTGTGCGTGCCCATTCCAATGGCCACAACCCTTCTAATAAGATAAATCTCCAAAGTCCCTGATCCATCTCAATAGTGGTGGCTTCCCAGGAAAAACAGGGGCAACCTGAGCCCAACTGAGCACCTACCTGCACTCAGACCCATAGACAGATGTCCCCAGAGGTAAAAAAGGAAAGAACAGGCCCCTAGGCACTAATCAGATACATTTCTTTGGTTTCCAGGCATCTCTCCTCAGAGGCCTGGATTTTAAAATCAGCATATCGCTGTTTCTTGACTCACCCATCAGAAAACATCTCATCTACACATGGGAAACTTGCACGTTGGAGCTGTGTCAAAGCCTCTGTTTAGGAGAACCCGTTAGGGCCCCAGTGCCACCGCTTCATTCCAAGGTCTCCATAGACACAAAAGCTCATTAGGACCAATCCCCAGAGGTGTCCATTTCAACTCAGCATCCTCGGTTGCTCCCCACAGATCCAGGAGATCTAACCTGTCTTGTTGCTAGGAGACAATTGGAATGCGAGGTGGGCTACCCAGCCATCCATCCTTAGAACCCTGCTCAGAATCATTGGCCTGGACCCAAACAACAGGTCATAATTGTCCTGCAGAAGACTCTCTGCAGTTTGGAGCTGCTCACAACCCCCATCGTGGGAAAACCCCCATGGCCTCGTGATGCCCTCCCATTCATGAAGGGTCCATCAGGGACAGAAACTCCAGCCTGAGCGATCATCTGATCCTCGCCCTGACTTCAGATGCACGAGATCTCGATTCAGGTCTGTAAATTGTGCCTGCCATGGCCTCACCCAGAAACCTAAGCCTAGATTGTGTTCTCAGACTTTTGTCGTCAGACTACTGGCCCACAAGCCCTCCAGTTTGGCAATCCAGAACTACAATGCAGCACTCTGCCTGTCCTCCAGAAGAAAAACATTGTCCTCTGGGGCTACCCAGTAACCCCAGATGAGGATCAACCTGCACCGACCTTGGCTGTACCCCCAATACATAGGCTGACCAGGGCACTAATGCCCTTTCTGACACAGCCTGAGCCTGGACCCCCTGGCCCCTCCCAGACAGCTGGCCGCACACTGAGCACATCGAGCCGCCATGGCCTTAGGTCGTCATCTCTTCCCAACCTCGGTTTTCAGGTTTCAGAACTTAGACATTATCTCCTATCACTGCCCAGGGTTGAAGGTGATGCAGAAATCAGAACTACTTCCCCATGGCAAGAAACCTTGTGGTTGGCATGTTGACAAACGTTCAGTGTAGTTTAAACCAGAGTGGCCCATGAGGCCCCGTCCATGCTCGCGGGCCACATTGGTCTCAAACACACATTGTGACCCTCAGGCTGAGCCCAGTCCTCAAGTAAGGCCATTCAGTGGCTGGATGAAGAGATAGCATATTGGGCTTGCCATGCCCCTAGGCTCCAATTTTTAACCATATTTCAGATTGTCCCTTCAGTCTTCCCCACGGCTTGGCTTTGGAATTCCTCTTTTGGTGGGACACCTGAGGTAACAAAACTGAAATGAGTCCTACCATCCCACAGATTGACGAAAAGCAATTGGGAATCGGGCCAAATCCTCAGAGAGGAAGATTCGTCCATGGCCCATGAGGCCTCCCCGACATTCCACGGTCATCGCTGATACAAAATCCAGAGACAAAAGCCTGAGCAAGCGCCTCAGACTCGCACTTTCTTCATATCCTGAGGAGTTCTTCTCACGGTGTGTAGATCGGGCCTGCCATACCTACGTCCCCAAACCTAAGCTGAGTTTGTGTTTTCAGACTTCTGTCCTCAAAGTCTTGGGCCACACACCCTCCAGGCTGGGCCCCTGGAGCCACACATTAGGACTGTGCCTACCTATCCATGGGAAATCTGCCCAAGCCATGGTCCAAAATCATACAAATTAGGAGAAACCTCCAAAGTCCCTGAGGCCATCCCAATAGTGTAGGTCGCCCGGAACAAACAAGGGCTGTCTGACACCAGCTATTAATCGACCTCCACTCATACCATAGATGGATGTCCCCAGAGAAGTAGATTGAACCAGACAGGACCCTAGGCCATAAAAGGATCCATTGCTTTGGTTTACAGGCATGTGTCCTCAAAAGCCTGATTCCAATACGAGCATAGGGGTTTTACAGAGGCACCCATCAAAACTCATCTCGTCTCCACAAGGAAACCTGTGCATGGGAGCCATGTCCAAAGCTTAGGAGAGTACTTCAGGGTCCCGGTGCCACCGCCCCAATCCAAGGCCCTCATGGACGCAAAAACACATTAGGACCCATCCTCAGGAAAGTCCATTTCAACTCAGCCACCCCGGTTGCTCCAGCAGAGCCATCAGATCTAAACTGTCTTGTTGCTAGGAGACAATTGGAATGCGAGGCGGGCTTCCGAGGCATCCATCTGCGAACGGTGCTCTGGAGTCATGCCATGTGGGATGTCCTGGAGCTGTCCAACAGGTCTCAATTGTCCTGCAGAAGGAATCCTTGAAGGGGGCTTCCCACAACTCCCAACGTGGGAAAACCTCAATGGCCTCGAGATTCCGCTCCCTTCATGAAACGGCCGTCATGCACAGAAACTTCAACCTGAGCCAAAGTCTGATCCTCGCCCTGACTTCAGATGCATGAGATATTGGTTCAAATCTGCAGGGGGTACCTTCCGTGCCCTAGCCCTGAAACCCAAGTCTACCTTGTCTTCTCAGACTTCCGTCCTCACACTCCTGGCCCCGAAGTCCTCAAGTTTGGCAATTCCGGACCCACAATGCAGCACCCTGCCTGCCCTCTAGAAAAAAAAATTATTGCCTCTTGAGCTGCCCAGGCACCTTAAATGAGGGTAAAGCTACACAGCACACGACTTTACCCAAATTATATAGTCTAACCTGGGCACTAATGCACTGTTGAACACAACCTTAGCCAGGACCTCCTGACCAACACCCAGAAACCTGACCGCACACTGAGCACATAAAACCCGCCATGGCCTTAGGTCATCATTTCTTCCCTACCTCAGTTTTCAGGCTTCAGAACCGAGACCTTATCTCCAATCACTGCCCAGGGGTGAGTGTGATGCAGAAATCAGAACTCATCCTTACCCATGGTCAGAACCCATGTGGTTGTTACGTTGTCCAACGTTCAGTGTAGGAGAAACCAGCATTCACCCTGAGCCCCCGCCCATTTTTGAGTGCGACGAGGGCATACACACGCATTGTGACCCAGAGCATGAGTCCTGTCCTCTAGTAAGTCCTCTCAGTGGCTGGACCATTAGATGTCATAATGGGCTTGACATGTCCCTAGGCCCCTATTTTTAACCAGATTTCTGATTGTCCAGTCGCCCCTCTCCAGGGCTCTTCTATGGAATCCCTCATTTGGTGGGACACCTGAGGTTAAAAAAGAAAACAACAACAACAACAACAACTAGAAAAAAATAAACGGACTTCTTGAAGCCCACAGAATGACCCCAAACTCTTTGGACGGGGCCAAACCACCAGGGAGTAAGACTCGTCCATTTCCCATGAAGTCACCCAGAAATTTCACGATCATGAGTGACACGATATCCAGAGACAAAAACTTGAGCAGGAGCCTCACACTCGCCCTTCTTTCAAATCCCGAAGAGTTCTCCTCATGGTCTGTGGATCAGTCCTGCCATACCTATGACCCGAAACATAAGCCGCGTTTGTGTTTTCAGACAACTGTCCAAACAGCCCTGGCCTACACAACCTACAGGCTCAGGCCCCTGGAGCCAAACCTGAGGACTGTAATTGCCCTCTCCAAGGGAATTTTGTGTGCCCATTCCAATGTCCACAACACTTCTAATAAGATAAACCTCCAAAGTCCCTGATCCATCTCAATAGTGGTGGCTTCCCAGGAAAAACAGGGGCAATCTGAGCCCATCTGAGCCTCGACCTGCACTCAGACCCATAGACAGATGTCCCCAGAGGTAAAAAGGAAAGAACAGGCCCCTAGGCACTAATCAGATCCATTACTTTGGTTTCCAGGCATCTCTCCTCAGAGGCCTGGATTTCAAAAGCAGCATATAGCTGTTTCTTGACTCACCCATCAGAAAACATCTCATCTACACATGGGAAACTTGCACGTTGGAGCTGTGTCAAAGTCTCTGTTTAGGAGAAACCTTTATGGCCCCAGTGCCACCGCTTCATTCCAAGGTCTCCATAGACACAAAAGCACATTAGGACCCATCCCCAGAGGTGTCCATTTCAACTCAGCGTCCTCGGTTGCTCTTCACAGATCCAGAAGATCTAACCTGTCTTGTTGCTAGGAGACAATTGGAATGAGAGGTGGGCTACCCAGCCATCCATCCTTAGAACCCTGCTCAGATTCATTGGCCTGGATCCAAACAACAGGTCTCAACTGTCCTGCAGAAGACTCTCTGATGTTTGGAGCTTCTCACAACTCCCCATCGTGGGAAAACCCCCATGGCCTCGTGATGCCCCCCCATTCATGAAGGGGCCATCAGGGACAGAAACTCCAACCTGTGCAATCTTCTGATCCTTGCCTTGACTTCAGATGCACGAGATCTCGATTCAGGTCTGTAGATTGTGCCTGCCATGACCTCACCCAGAAATATAAGCCTAACTTGTGTTCTCAGACTTTTGTCGTCAGACTACTGGCCCACAAGCCCTCCAGTTTGGCAATCCAGAACTACAATGCAGCACTCTGCCTGCCCTCCAGAAGAAAAACATTGTCCTCTGGGGCAACCCAGTATCCCCAAATGAGGATCAACCCGCAACGACCTTGGCTGTACCCCAAATACATAGGCTGACCAGGGCACTAATGCCCTTTCTGACACAGCCTAAGCCTGGACCCCGTGGCCCCTCCCAGACAGCTGCCCGCACACTGAGCACATCTAGCCCCAATGCCTTAGGTCGTCATCTCTTCCCAACCTCGGTTTTCAGGTTTCAGAACCTAGACCTTATCTCCAATCACTGCCCAGGGTTGAAGGTGATGCAGAAATCAGAACTCCTTTCCTATGGCAAGAAACCTTGTGGTTGGCATGTTGTCCAACGTTCAGTGTAGTTGAAACCAGTGTGGACCATGAGGACCCGCCCATGCTCGCGGGCCACATTGGTCACAAACACACATTGTGACCCTCAGGCTGAGCCCAGTCCTCAAGAAAGGCCACTCAGTGGCCTCTGGATGAAGAGATAGCATATTGGGCTTGCCATGCCCCTAGGCCCCAATTTTTAACCATAGTTCGGGTTGTCCCTTCAGTCTTCCCCACGGCTTGGCTTTGGAATTCCTCTTTTGGTGGGACACCTGAGGTAACAAAACTGAAATGAGTCCTCCCATAACTAAGATTGACGAAAAGCTAATGGGAATCGGGCCAAATCCTCAGAAAGAAAGATTCGTCCATGGCCCATGAGGCCTCCGCGACATTCAACGGCCATTGCTGATACAAAATCCAGAGACAAAAGCCTGAGCAAGCGCCTCAGACTCGCACTTTCTTCATATCCTGAAGAGTTCTTCTCATGGTTTGTAGATCGGGCCTGCCATACCTACGTCCCCAAACCTAAGCTGAGTTTGTGTTTTCAGACTTCTGTCCTCAAAGTCTTGGGCCACACACCCTCCTGGCTTGGCCCCTGGAGCCACACATTAGGACTGTGCCTCCCTATCCATGGGAATTTTTACCATTCCATGGTCCAAAATCGTACAAATTAGGAGAAACCTCCAAAGTCCCTGAGGCCATGCCAATAGTGTAGGTCGCCCGGAAAAAACAAGGGCTGTCTGACACCTGCTGATAATCGACCTCCACTCATACAATAGATGGATGCCCCAGAGAAGAAGATTGAACCAGACAGGACCCTAGGCCATAATAGGATCCATTGCTTTGGGTTACTGGCATGTGTTCTCAAAAGCCTGATTCCAATACGAGCAGAGGGGTTTTCCTGAGGCACCCATCAGAACTCATCTCGTCTCCACAAGGAAACCTGTGCATGGGAGCCATGTCCAAAGCTTAGGAGAGTACTTCAGGTTCCCGGTGCCACCGCCCCATTCCAAGGCCCTCATGGACACAAAAACACATTAGGGCCCATCCTCAGGAAAGTCCATTTCAACTCAGCCACCCCGGTTGCTCTGGCAGAGCCATCAGATCTAAACTGTCTTGTTGCTAGGAGCCAATTGGAATGCGAGGCGGGCTTCCCAGGCATCCATCTGCGAACGGTGCTCTGGAGTCATTCCATATGGGATGTCCTGGAGCTGTCCAACATGTCTCAATTGTCACGCAGAAGGAATCCTTGAAGGGGGCATCCCACAACTCCCAACGTGGGAAAACCTCAATGGCCTCGAGATTCCGCTCCCTTCATGAAGCAGCCGTCATGCTCAGAAACTCCAACCTGAGCCAACATCTGATCCTCGCCCTGACTTCAGATGCATGAGATATTGGTTCAGATCTGCAGGGGTACCTGCCGTACCCTCGCCCTAAACCCAAGTCTAGCTTGTCTTCTCAGACGTACGTCCTCACACTCCTGTCCCCAAAGCATTCATGTTGGCAATTCCGGACCCACAATGCAGCACTCTGCCTGCCCACTAGAAAAAAAATTATTGCCTCATGAGCTGCCCAGGCACCTTAAATGTGGATAAACCTACACAGCACTCGACTTAACCCAAATTATATAGTTTAACCTGGGCACTAATGCACTGTCGAACACAACCTGAGCCCGGACCTCCTGACCAACACCCAGAAACCTGACCGCACACTGAGCACATAAAACCCGCCATGGCCTTAGGTCCTCATCTCTTCCCTACCTCAGTTTTCAGGCTTCAGAACCGAGACCTTATCTCCAATCACTGCCCAGGGTTCAGTGTAATGCAGAAATCAGAACTCCTCCTTACCCATGTCAAGAACCCTTGTGGTTGGCACGTTGTCCAACATTCAGTGTAGGAGAAACCAGCATTCACCCTGAGGCCCCGCCCATTCTTGAGTGCGACGAGGGCATACACACGCATTGTGACCCTCAGCATGAGTCCTGTCCTCTAGTAAGACCTCTCAGTGGCTGGACCATTAGATGTCATAATGGGCTTGACATGTACTTAGGCCCCAATTATTAACCAGATTTCTAATTGTCAAGTCACCCCTCCCCAGGGCTTTACTCTGGAATCCCTTATTTGGTGGGACACCTGAGGTTAAAAAAGAAAACAACAGCAACAACAACAACAAAAAACGGACTTCTTCCAGCCCACAGAATGACCCCAAACTCTTTGGACGTGGCCAAACCACCAGAGAGTAAGACTCGTCCATTTCCCATGAAGTCACCCAGAAATTCCACGACCATGAGTTACACGATATCCAGAGACAAAAACTTGAGCAGGAGCCTCACACTCGCCCTTCTTTCAAATCCCGAAGAGTTTTCCTCATGGTCTGTATGTCAGTCCTGCTATACCTATGACCCAAAACATAAGCCGAGTTTGTGTTTTCAGACAACTGTCCAAACAACCCTGGCCTACACAACCTACAGGCTCAGGCCCCTGGAGCCAAACCTGAGGACTGTACTTGCCCTCTCCAAGGGAATTGTGTGTGCCCATTCCAAAGGGCACAACCCTTCTAATAGGATAAACCTCCAAAGTCCCTGATCCATCTCAATATTGGTGGCTTCCCAGGAAAAACAGGGGCAATCTGAGCCCGACTGAGCACCTACCTGCACTCAGACCAATAGACAGATGTCCCCAGAGGTAAAAAGGAAAGAACAGTCCCCTAGGCACTAATCAGATCCATTTCTTTGGTTTCCAGGCATCTCTCCTCAGAGGCCTGGATTTCAAAAGCAGCATATCGCTGTTTCTTGAATCACCCATCAGAAAACATCTCATCTACAAATGGGAAACTTGCACGTTGGAGCTGTGTCAAAGCCTCTGTTTAGGAGAACCCTTTAGGGCCCCAGTGCCACCGCTTCATTCCAAGGTCTCCATAGACACAAAAGCACATTAGGATCCATCCCCAGGGGTGTCCATTTCAACTCAGCGTCCTCGGTTGCTCCCCACAGATCCAGGAGATCTAACCTGTCTTGTTGCTAGGAGACAATTGGAATGCGAGGTGGGCTCCCGAGCCATCCATCCTTAGACCCGGCTCAGAATCATTGGCCTGGAGCCAAACAACAGGTATCAATTGAACTCCAGAAGACTCTCTGCAGTTTGGAGCTTCTCACAACTCCCATCGTGGGAAAAACCCCATGGCCTCTTGATGCCCCCCCATTCATGAAGGGGCCATCAGGGACAGAAACTCAAACCTGAGTGATCGTCTGATCCACGCCATGACTTCAGATGCACGAGATCTCGATTCAGGTCTGTAGATTGTGCCTGCCATAGCCTCACCCAGAAACATAAGCCTAACTTGTGTTCTCAGACTTTTGTCGTCAGACTACTGGCCCACAAGCCCTCCAGTTTGGCAATCCAGAACTACAATGCAGCACTCTGCCTGCTCTCCAGAAGAAAAACATTTTCCTCTGGGGCAACCCAGTATCCCCAAATGAGGATCAACCTGCAACGACCTTGGCTGTACCCCAAATACATAGGCTGACCAGGGCACTAATGCCCTTTCTGACACAGCCTAAGCCTGGATCTCGTGGCCCCTCCCAGACAGCTGCCCGCACACTGAGCACATCTAGCCCCAATGCCTTAGGTCGTCATCTCTTCCCAACCTCGGTTTTCAGGTTTCAGAACCTAGACCTTATCTCCAATCACTGCCCAGGGTTGAAGGTGATGCCGAAATCAGAACTCTTTTCCCATGGCAAGAAACCTTGTGGTTGGCATGTTGTCCAACATTCAGTGTAGTTGAAACCAGTGTGGCCCATGAGGACCCGCCCATGCTCGCAGGCCACATTGGTCACAAACACACATTGTGACCCTCAGGCTGAGCCCAGTCCTCAAGAAAGGCCACTCAGTGGCTGGATGAAGAGATAGCATATTGGGCTTGCCATGCCCCTAGGCCCGAATTATTAACCATAGTTCGCGTTGTCCCTTCAGTCTTCCCCACGGCTTTGCTTTGGAATTCCTCTTTTGGTGGGACAGATGAGGTAATAAAACAGAAATGTTTCCTCCCATCCCACAGATTGACGAAAAGCAATTGGGAATCGGGCCAAATCCTCAGAGAGGAAGATTCGTCCATGGCCCATGAGGCCTCCCCGACATTCCACGGCCATCGCTGAAACAAAATCCAGAGACAAAAGCCTGAGCAAGCGCCTCAGACTCGCACTTTCTTCATATCCTGAAGAGTTCTTCTCATGGTTTTTAGATCGGACCTGCCATACTACGTCCCCAAACCTAAGCTGAGTTTGTGTTTTCAGACTTCTGTCCTCAAAGTCTTGGGCCACACACCCTCCAGGCTGGGCCCCTGGAGCCACACATTAGGACTGTGCCTACCTATCCATGGGAATTTTTACCATTCCATGGTCCAAAATCATACAAATTAGGAGAAACCTCCAAAGTCTCTGAGGCCATCCCAATAGTGTAGGTCGCCCGGAACAAACAAGGGCTGTCTGACACCAGCTTATAATCGACCTCCACTCATACCATAGATGGATGTCCCCAGAGAAGTAGATTGAACCAGACAGGACCCAAGGCCATAATAGGATCCATTGCTTTGGGTTACAGGCATGTGTCCTCAAAAGCCTGATTCCAAGCGAGCATAGGGTTTTTCCTGAGGCACCCATCAGAACTCATCTCGTCTCCACAAGGAAACATGTGCATGGGAGCCATGTCCAAACTTAGAAGAGTACTTCAGGGTCCCGGTGCCACCGCCCCATTCCAAGGCCCTCATGGACGCAAAAACACATTAGGACCCATCCTCAGGAAAGTCCATTTCAACTCAGCCACCCCGGTTGCTCTGGCAGAGCAATCAGATCTAAACTGTCTTGTTGCTAGGAGACAATTGGAATGCGAGGCGGGCTTCCCAGGCATCCATCCGAGAAGGGTGCTCTGGAGTCATTCCATATGGGATGTTCTGGAGCTGTCCAACAGGTCTCAAATGTCCCGCAGAAGGAATCCTTGAAGGGGGAATCCCACAATTCCCAACGTGGGAAAACCTCAATGGCTTCGAGATTCCGCTCCCTTCATGAAGCAGCCATCATGCACGGAAACTCCAACCTGAGCCAACGTCTGATCCTCGCCCTGACTTCAGATGCATGAGATATTGGTTCAGATCTGCAGGGCGTACCTGCCGTGCCCTGGCTCTGAAACCCAAGTCTAGCTTGTCTCCTCAGACTTCCGTCCTCACACTCCTGGCCCCGAAGCCCTCAAGTTTGGCAATTCCGGACCCACAATGCAGCACTCTGCCTGCCCTCTAGAAAAAAAATTATTGCCTCATGAGCTGCCCAGGCACCTTAAATGAGGATCGACCTACACAGCACTCGACTTTACCCAAATTATATAGTCTAACCTGGGCACTAATGCACTGTCGAACACAAACTGACCCCGGACTTCCTGACGAACACCCAGAAATCTGACCGCACACTGAGCACATAAAACCCGCCATGGCCTTAGGTCATCATCTCTTCCCTACCTCAGTTTTCAGGCTTCAGAACCGAGACCTTATCTCCAATCACTGCCCAGGGGTGAGTGTGATGCAGAAATCAGAACTCCTCCTTACCCATGGCAAGAACCCTTGTGGTTGGCACGTTGTCCAACGTTCTGTGTAGGAGAAACCAGTATTCACCCTGAGGCCCCGCCCATTCTTGAATGCGACGAGGGCATACACACGCATTGTGACCCTCAGCATGAGTCTGTCCTCTAGTAAGTCCTCTCAGTGGCTGGACCATTAGATGTCATAATGGGCTTGACATGTCCCTAGGCCCCAATTTTTAACCAGATTTCTGATTGTCCAGGCGCCCCTCCCCAGGGCTCTACTCTGGAATCCCTCATTTGGTGGGACACCTGAGGTTAAAAAAGAAAACAAAAACAAAAACAACAACAACAAAACGAACTTCTTCTAGCCCACAGAATGACCCCAAACTCTTTGGACGGGGCCAAACCACCAGAGAGTAAGACTCGTCCAGTTTCCATGAAGTCACCCAGAAATTCCACGACCATGAGTGACACGATATCCAGAGACAAAAACTTGAGCAGGAGCCTCACACTCGGCCTTCTTTTAAATCCCGAAGAGTTCTCCTCATGGTCTGTGGATCAGTCCTGCCATACCTATGACCCGAAACATAAGCCGAGTTTGTGTTTTCAGACAACTGTGCAAACAGCCCTGGCCTACACAACGTACAGGCTCAGGCCTCTGGAGCCAAACCTGAGGACTGTACTTGCCCTCTCCAAGGGAATTGTGCGTGCCCATTCCAATGGCCACAACCCTTCTAATAAGATAAATCTCCAAAGTCCCTGATCCATCTCAATAGTGGTGGCTTCCCAGGAAAAACAGGGGCAACCTGAGCCCTACTGAGCACCTACCTGCACTCAGACCCATAGACAGATGTCCCCAGAGGTAAAAAAGGAAAGAACAGGCCCCTAGGCACTAATCAGATACATTTCTTTGGTTTCCAGGCATCTCTCCTCAGAGGCCTGGATTTTAAAATCAGCATATCGCTGTTTCTTGACTCACCCATCAGAAAACATCTCATCTACACATGGGAAACTTGCACGTTGGAGCTGTGTCAAAGCCTCTGTTTAGGAGAACCCGTTAGGGCCCCAGTGCCACCGCTTCATTCCAAGGTCTCCATAGACACAAAAGCTCATTAGGACCAATCCCCAGAGGTGTCCATTTCAACTCAGCATCCTCGGTTGCTCCCCACAGATCCAGGAGATCTAACCTGTCTTATTGCTAGGAGACAATTGGAATGCGAGGTGGGCTACCCAGCCATCCATCCTTAGAACCCTGCTCAGAATCATTGGCCTGGACCCAAACAACAGGTCATAATTGTCCTGCAGAAGACTCTCTGCAGTTTGGAGCTGCTCACAACCCCCATCGTGGGAAAACCCCCATGGCCTCGTGATGCCCTCCCATTCATGAAGGGTCCATCAGGGACAGAAACTCCAGCCTGAGCGATCGTCTGATCCTCGCCCTGACTTCAGATGCACGAGATCTCGATTCAGGTCTGTAAATTGTGCCTGCCATGGCCTCACCCAGAAACCTAAGCCTAGATTGTGTTCTCAGACTTTTGTCGTCAGACTACTGGCCCACAAGCCCTCCAGTTTGGCAATCCAGAACTACAATGCAGCACTCTGCCTGTCCTCCAGAAGAAAAACATTGTCCTCTGGGGCTACCCAGTAACCCCAGATGAGGATCAACCTGCACCGACCTTGGCTGTACCCCCAATACATAGGCTGACCAGGGCACTAATGCCCTTTCTGACACAGCCTGAGCCTGGACCCCCTGGCCCCTCCCAGACAGCTGGCCGCACACTGAGCACATAGAGCCGCCATGGCCTTAGGTCGTCATCTCTTCCCAACCTCGGTTTTCAGGTTTCAGAACTTAGACATTATCTCCTATCACTGCCCAGGGTTGAAGGTGATGCAGAAATCAGAACTACTTCCCCATGGCAAGAAACCTTGTGGTTGGCATGTTGACAAACGTTCAGTGTAGTTTAAACCAGAGTGGCCCATGAGGCCCCGTCCATGCTCGCGGGCCACATTGGTCTCAAACACACATTGTGACCCTCAGGCTGAGCCCAGTCCTCAAGTAAGGCCATTCAGTGGCTGGATGAAGAGATAGCATATTGGGCTTGCCATGCCCCTAGGCTCCAATTTTTAACCATATTTCAGATTGTCCCTTCAGTCTTCCCCACGGCTTGGCTTTGGAATTCCTCTTTTGGTGGGACACCTGAGGTAACAAAACTGAAATGAGTCCTACCATCCCACAGATTGACAAAAAGCAATTGGGAATCGGGCCAAATCCTCAGAGAGGAAGATTCGTCCATGGCCCATGAGGCCTCCCCGACATTCCACGGTCATCGCTGATACAAAATCCAGAGACAAAAGCCTGAGCAAGCGCCTCAGACTCGCACTTTCTTCATATCCTGAGGAGTTCTTCTCACGGTGTGTAGATCGGGCCTGCCATACCTACGTCCCCAAACCTAAGCTGAGTTTGTGTTTTCAGACTTCTGTCCTCAAAGTCTTGGGCCACACACCCTCCAGGCTGGGCCCCTGGAGCCACACATTAGGACTGTGCCTACCTATCCATGGGAAATCTGCCCAAGCCATGGTCCAAAATCATACAAATTAGGAGAAACCTCCAAAGTCCCTGAGGCCATCCCAATAGTGTAGGTCGCCCGGAACAAACAAGGGCTGTCTGACACCAGCTATTAATCGACCTCCACTCATACCATAGATGGATGTCCCCAGAGAAGTAGATTGAACCAGACAGGACCCTAGGCCATAAAAGGATCCATTGCTTTGGTTTACAGGCATGTGTCCTCAAAAGCCTGATTCCAATACGAGCATAGGGGTTTTACAGAGGCACCCATCAAAACTCATCTCGTCTCCACAAGGAAACCTGTGCATGGGAGCCATGTCCAAAGCTTAGGAGAGTACTTCAGGGTCCCGGTGCCACCGCCCCAATCCAAGGCCCTCATGGACGCAAAAACACATTAGGACCCATCCTCAGGAAAGTCCATTTCAACTCAGCCACCCCGGTTGCTCCAGCAGAGCCATCAGATCTAAACTGTCTTGTTGCTAGGAGACAATTGGAATGCGAGGCGGGCTTCCGAGGCATCCATCTGCGAACGGTGCTCTGGAGTCATGCCATGTGGGATGTCCTGGAGCTGTCCAACAGGTCTCAATTGTCCTGCAGAAGGAATCCTTGAAGGGGGCTTCCCACAACTCCCAACGTGGGAAAACCTCAATGGCCTCGAGATTCCGCTCCCTTCATGAAACGGCCGTCATGCACAGAAACTTCAACCTGAGCCAAAGTCTGATCCTCGCCCTGACTTCAGATGCATGAGATATTGGTTCAAATCTGCAGGGGGTACCTTCCGTGCCCTAGCCCTGAAACCCAAGTCTACCTTGTCTTCTCAGACTTCCGTCCTCACACTCCTGGCCCCGAAGTCCTCAAGTTTGGCAATTCCGGACCCACAATGCAGCACCCTGCCTGCCCTCTAGAAAAAAAAATTATTGCCTCTTGAGCTGCCCAGGCACCTTAAATGAGGGTAAAGCTACACAGCACACGACTTTACCCAAATTATATAGTCTAACCTGGGCACTAATGCACTGTTGAACACAACCTTAGCCAGGACCTCCTGACCAACACCCAGAAACCTGACCGCACACTGAGCACATAAAACCCGCCATGGCCTTAGGTCATCATTTCTTCCCTACCTCAGTTTTCAGGCTTCAGAACCGAGACCTTATCTCCAATCACTGCCCAGGGGTGAGTGTGATGCAGAAATCAGAACTCATCCTTACCCATGGTCAGAACCCATGTGGTTGTTACGTTGTCCAACGTTCAGTGTAGGAGAAACCAGCATTCACCCTGAGCCCCCGCCCATTTTTGAGTGCGACGAGGGCATACACACGCATTGTGACCCAGAGCATGAGTCCTGTCCTCTAGTAAGTCCTCTCAGTGGCTGGACCATTAGATGTCATAATGGGCTTGACATGTCCCTAGGCCCCTATTTTTAACCAGATTTCTGATTGTCCAGTCGCCCCTCTCCAGGGCTCTTCTATGGAATCCCTCATTTGGTGGGACACCTGAGGTTAAAAAAGAAAACAACAACAACAACAACAACTAGAAAAAAATAAACGGACTTCTTGAAGCCCACAGAATGACCCCAAACTCTTTGGACGGGGCCAAACCACCAGGGAGTAAGACTCGTCCATTTCCCATGAAGTCACCCAGAAATTTCACGATCATGAGTGACACGATATCCAGAGACAAAAACTTGAGCAGGAGCCTCACACTCGCCCTTCTTTCAAATCCCGAAGAGTTCTCCTCATGGTCTGTGGATCAGTCCTGCCATACCTATGACCCGAAACATAAGCCGCGTTTGTGTTTTCAGACAACTGTCCAAACAGCCCTGGCCTACACAACCTACAGGCTCAGGCCCCTGGAGCCAAACCTGAGGACTGTAATTGCCCTCTCCAAGGGAATTTTGTGTGCCCATTCCAATGTCCACAACACTTCTAATAAGATAAACCTCCAAAGTCCCTGATCCATCTCAATAGTGGTGGCTTCCCAGGAAAAACAGGGGCAATCTGAGCCCATCTGAGCCTCGACCTGCACTCAGACCCATAGACAGATGTCCCCAGAGGTAAAAAGGAAAGAACAGGCCCCTAGGCACTAATCAGATCCATTACTTTGGTTTCCAGGCATCTCTCCTCAGAGGCCTGGATTTCAAAAGCAGCATATAGCTGTTTCTTGACTCACCCATCAGAAAACATCTCATCTACACATGGGAAACTTGCACGTTGGAGCTGTGTCAAAGTCTCTGTTTAGGAGAAACCTTTATGGCCCCAGTGCCACCGCTTCATTCCAAGGTCTCCATAGACACAAAAGCACATTAGGACCCATCCCCAGAGGTGTCCATTTCAACTCAGCGTCCTCGGTTGCTCTTCACAGATCCAGAAGATCTAACCTGTCTTGTTGCTAGGAGACAATTGGAATGAGAGGTGGGCTACCCAGCCATCCATCCTTAGAACCCTGCTCAGATTCATTGGCCTGGACCCAAACAACAGGTCATAATTGTCCTGCAGAAGACTCTCTGCAGTTTGGAGCTGCTCACAACCCCCATCGTGGGAAAACCCCCATGGCCTCGTGATGCCCTCCCATTCATGAAGGGTCCATCAGGGACAGAAACTCCAGCCTGAGCGATCGTCTGATCCTCGCCCTGACTTCAGATGCACGAGATCTCGATTCAGGTCTGTAAATTGTGCCTGCCATGGCCTCACCCAGAAACCTAAGCCTAGATTGTGTTCTCAGACTTTTGTCGTCAGACTACTGGCCCACAAGCCCTCCAGTTTGGCAATCCAGAACTACAATGCAGCACTCTGCCTGTCCTCCAGAAGAAAAACATTGTCCTCTGGGGCTACCCAGTAACCCCAGATGAGGATCAACCTGCACCGACCTTGGCTGTACCCCCAATACATAGGCTGACCAGGGCACTAATGCCCTTTCTGACACAGCCTGAGCCTGGACCCCCTGGCCCCTCCCAGACAGCTGGCCGCACACTGAGCACATCGAGCCGCCATGGCCTTAGGTCGTCATCTCTTCCCAACCTCGGTTTTCAGGTTTCAGAACTTAGACATTATCTCCTATCACTGCCCAGGGTTGAAGGTGATGCAGAAATCAGAACTACTTCCCCATGGCAAGAAACCTTGTGGTTGGCATGTTGACAAACGTTCAGTGTAGTTTAAACCAGAGTGGCCCATGAGGCCCCGTCCATGCTCGCGGGCCACATTGGTCTCAAACACACATTGTGACCCTCAGGCTGAGCCCAGTCCTCAAGTAAGGCCATTCAGTGGCTGGATGAAGAGATAGCATATTGGGCTTGCCATGCCCCTAGGCTCCAATTTTTAACCATATTTCAGATTGTCCCTTCAGTCTTCCCCACGGCTTGGCTTTGGAATTCCTCTTTTGGTGGGACACCTGAGGTAACAAAACTGAAATGAGTCCTACCATCCCACAGATTGACAAAAAGCAATTGGGAATCGGGCCAAATCCTCAGAGAGGAAGATTCGTCCATGGCCCATGAGGCCTCCCCGACATTCCACGGTCATCGCTGATACAAAATCCAGAGACAAAAGCCTGAGCAAGCGCCTCAGACTCGCACTTTCTTCATATCCTGAGGAGTTCTTCTCACGGTGTGTAGATCGGGCCTGCCATACCTACGTCCCCAAACCTAAGCTGAGTTTGTGTTTTCAGACTTCTGTCCTCA
This sequence comes from Mustela nivalis, assembly GCF_964662115.1. Classification (NCBI taxonomy): domain Eukaryota; kingdom Metazoa; phylum Chordata; class Mammalia; order Carnivora; family Mustelidae; genus Mustela; species Mustela nivalis. The sequence goes on along the minus strand of NW_028136098.1, from coordinate 265,934 downwards.
AAGTCTTGGGCCACACACCCTCCAGGCTGGGCCCCTGGAGCCACACATTAGGACTGTGCCTACCTATCCATGGGAAATCTGCCCAAGCCATGGTCCAAAATCATACAAATTAGGAGAAACCTCCAAAGTCCCTGAGGCCATCCCAATAGTGTAGGTCGCCCGGAACAAACAAGGGCTGTCTGACACCAGCTATTAATCGACCTCCACTCATACCATAGATGGATGTCCCCAGAGAAGTAGATTGAACCAGACAGGACCCTAGGCCATAAAAGGATCCATTGCTTTGGTTTACAGGCATGTGTCCTCAAAAGCCTGATTCCAATACGAGCATAGGGGTTTTACAGAGGCACCCATCAAAACTCATCTCGTCTCCACAAGGAAACCTGTGCATGGGAGCCATGTCCAAAGCTTAGGAGAGTACTTCAGGGTCCCGGTGCCACCGCCCCAATCCAAGGCCCTCATGGACGCAAAAACACATTAGGACCCATCCTCAGGAAAGTCCATTTCAACTCAGCCACCCCGGTTGCTCCAGCAGAGCCATCAGATCTAAACTGTCTTGTTGCTAGGAGACAATTGGAATGCGAGGCGGGCTTCCGAGGCATCCATCTGCGAACGGTGCTCTGGAGTCATGCCATGTGGGATGTCCTGGAGCTGTCCAACAGGTCTCAATTGTCCTGCAGAAGGAATCCTTGAAGGGGGCTTCCCACAACTCCCAACGTGGGAAAACCTCAATGGCCTCGAGATTCCGCTCCCTTCATGAAACGGCCGTCATGCACAGAAACTTCAACCTGAGCCAAAGTCTGATCCTCGCCCTGACTTCAGATGCATGAGATATTGGTTCAAATCTGCAGGGGGTACCTTCCGTGCCCTAGCCCTGAAACCCAAGTCTACCTTGTCTTCTCAGACTTCCGTCCTCACACTCCTGGCCCCGAAGTCCTCAAGTTTGGCAATTCCGGACCCACAATGCAGCACCCTGCCTGCCCTCTAGAAAAAAAAATTATTGCCTCTTGAGCTGCCCAGGCACCTTAAATGAGGGTAAAGCTACACAGCACACGACTTTACCCAAATTATATAGTCTAACCTGGGCACTAATGCACTGTTGAACACAACCTTAGCCAGGACCTCCTGACCAACACCCAGAAACCTGACCGCACACTGAGCACATAAAACCCGCCATGGCCTTAGGTCATCATTTCTTCCCTACCTCAGTTTTCAGGCTTCAGAACCGAGACCTTATCTCCAATCACTGCCCAGGGGTGAGTGTGATGCAGAAATCAGAACTCATCCTTACCCATGGTCAGAACCCATGTGGTTGTTACGTTGTCCAACGTTCAGTGTAGGAGAAACCAGCATTCACCCTGAGCCCCCGCCCATTTTTGAGTGCGACGAGGGCATACACACGCATTGTGACCCAGAGCATGAGTCCTGTCCTCTAGTAAGTCCTCTCAGTGGCTGGACCATTAGATGTCATAATGGGCTTGACATGTCCCTAGGCCCCTATTTTTAACCAGATTTCTGATTGTCCAGTCGCCCCTCTCCAGGGCTCTTCTATGGAATCCCTCATTTGGTGGGACACCTGAGGTTAAAAAAGAAAACAACAACAACAACAACAACTAGAAAAAAATAAACGGACTTCTTGAAGCCCACAGAATGACCCCAAACTCTTTGGACGGGGCCAAACCACCAGGGAGTAAGACTCGTCCATTTCCCATGAAGTCACCCAGAAATTTCACGATCATGAGTGACACGATATCCAGAGACAAAAACTTGAGCAGGAGCCTCACACTCGCCCTTCTTTCAAATCCCGAAGAGTTCTCCTCATGGTCTGTGGATCAGTCCTGCCATACCTATGACCCGAAACATAAGCCGCGTTTGTGTTTTCAGACAACTGTCCAAACAGCCCTGGCCTACACAACCTACAGGCTCAGGCCCCTGGAGCCAAACCTGAGGACTGTAATTGCCCTCTCCAAGGGAATTTTGTGTGCCCATTCCAATGTCCACAACACTTCTAATAAGATAAACCTCCAAAGTCCCTGATCCATCTCAATAGTGGTGGCTTCCCAGGAAAAACAGGGGCAATCTGAGCCCATCTGAGCCTCGACCTGCACTCAGACCCATAGACAGATGTCCCCAGAGGTAAAAAGGAAAGAACAGGCCCCTAGGCACTAATCAGATCCATTACTTTGGTTTCCAGGCATCTCTCCTCAGAGGCCTGGATTTCAAAAGCAGCATATAGCTGTTTCTTGACTCACCCATCAGAAAACATCTCATCTACACATGGGAAACTTGCACGTTGGAGCTGTGTCAAAGTCTCTGTTTAGGAGAAACCTTTATGGCCCCAGTGCCACCGCTTCATTCCAAGGTCTCCATAGACACAAAAGCACATTAGGACCCATCCCCAGAGGTGTCCATTTCAACTCAGCGTCCTCGGTTGCTCTTCACAGATCCAGAAGATCTAACCTGTCTTGTTGCTAGGAGACAATTGGAATGAGAGGTGGGCTACCCAGCCATCCATCCTTAGAACCCTGCTCAGATTCATTGGCCTGGACCCAAACAACAGGTCATAATTGTCCTGCAGAAGACTCTCTGCAGTTTGGAGCTGCTCACAACCCCCATCGTGGGAAAACCCCCATGGCCTCGTGATGCCCTCCCATTCATGAAGGGTCCATCAGGGACAGAAACTCCAGCCTGAGCGATCGTCTGATCCTCGCCCTGACTTCAGATGCACGAGATCTCGATTCAGGTCTGTAAATTGTGCCTGCCATGGCCTCACCCAGAAACCTAAGCCTAGATTGTGTTCTCAGACTTTTGTCGTCAGACTACTGGCCCACAAGCCCTCCAGTTTGGCAATCCAGAACTACAATGCAGCACTCTGCCTGTCCTCCAGAAGAAAAACATTGTCCTCTGGGGCTACCCAGTAACCCCAGATGAGGATCAACCTGCACCGACCTTGGCTGTACCCCCAATACATAGGCTGACCAGGGCACTAATGCCCTTTCTGACACAGCCTGAGCCTGGACCCCCTGGCCCCTCCCAGACAGCTGGCCGCACACTGAGCACATCGAGCCGCCATGGCCTTAGGTCGTCATCTCTTCCCAACCTCGGTTTTCAGGTTTCAGAACTTAGACATTATCTCCTATCACTGCCCAGGGTTGAAGGTGATGCAGAAATCAGAACTACTTCCCCATGGCAAGAAACCTTGTGGTTGGCATGTTGACAAACGTTCAGTGTAGTTTAAACCAGAGTGGCCCATGAGGCCCCGTCCATGCTCGCGGGCCACATTGGTCTCAAACACACATTGTGACCCTCAGGCTGAGCCCAGTCCTCAAGTAAGGCCATTCAGTGGCTGGATGAAGAGATAGCATATTGGGCTTGCCATGCCCCTAGGCTCCAATTTTTAACCATATTTCAGATTGTCCCTTCAGTCTTCCCCACGGCTTGGCTTTGGAATTCCTCTTTTGGTGGGACACCTGAGGTAACAAAACTGAAATGAGTCCTACCATCCCACAGATTGACAAAAAGCAATTGGGAATCGGGCCACATCCTCAGAGAGGAAGATTCGTCCATGGCCCATGAGGCCTCCCCGACATTCCACGGTCATCGCTGATACAAAATCCAGAGACAAAAGCCTGAGCAAGCGCCTCAGACTCGCACTTTCTTCATATCCTGAGGAGTTCTTCTCACGGTGTGTAGATCGGGCCTGCCATACCTACGTCCCCAAACCTAAGCTGAGTTTGTGTTTTCAGACTTCTGTCCTCAAAGTCTTGGGCCACACACCCTCCAGGCTGGGCCCCTGGAGCCACACATTAGGACTGTGCCTACCTATCCATGGGAAATCTGCCCAAGCCATGGTCCAAAATCATACAAATTAGGAGAAACCTCCAAAGTCCCTGAGGCCATCCCAATAGTGTAGGTCGCCCGGAACAAACAAGGGCTGTCTGACACCAGCTATTAATCGACCTCCACTCATACCATAGATGGATGTCCCCAGAGAAGTAGATTGAACCAGACAGGACCCTAGGCCATAAAAGGATCCATTGCTTTGGTTTACAGGCATGTGTCCTCAAAAGCCTGATTCCAATACGAGCATAGGGGTTTTACAGAGGCACCCATCAAAACTCATCTCGTCTCCACAAGGAAACCTGTGCATGGGAGCCATGTCCAAAGCTTAGGAGAGTACTTCAGGGTCCCGGTGCCACCGCCCCAATCCAAGGCCCTCATGGACGCAAAAACACATTAGGACCCATCCTCAGGAAAGTCCATTTCAACTCAGCCACCCCGGTTGCTCCAGCAGAGCCATCAGATCTAAACTGTCTTGTTGCTAGGAGACAATTGGAATGCGAGGCGGGCTTCCGAGGCATCCATCTGCGAACGGTGCTCTGGAGTCATGCCATGTGGGATGTCCTGGAGCTGTCCAACAGGTCTCAATTGTCCTGCAGAAGGAATCCTTGAAGGGGGCTTCCCACAACTCCCAACGTGGGAAAACCTCAATGGCCTCGAGATTCCGCTCCCTTCATGAAACGGCCGTCATGCACAGAAACTTCAACCTGAGCCAAAGTCTGATCCTCGCCCTGACTTCAGATGCATGAGATATTGGTTCAAATCTGCAGGGGGTACCTTCCGTGCCCTAGCCCTGAAACCCAAGTCTACCTTGTCTTCTCAGACTTCCGTCCTCACACTCCTGGCCCCGAAGTCCTCAAGTTTGGCAATTCCGGACCCACAATGCAGCACCCTGCCTGCCCTCTAGAAAAAAAAATTATTGCCTCTTGAGCTGCCCAGGCACCTTAAATGAGGGTAAAGCTACACAGCACACGACTTTACCCAAATTATATAGTCTAACCTGGGCACTAATGCACTGTTGAACACAACCTTAGCCAGGACCTCCTGACCAACACCCAGAAACCTGACCGCACACTGAGCACATAAAACCCGCCATGGCCTTAGGTCATCATTTCTTCCCTACCTCAGTTTTCAGGCTTCAGAACCGAGACCTTATCTCCAATCACTGCCCAGGGGTGAGTGTGATGCAGAAATCAGAACTCATCCTTACCCATGGTCAGAACCCATGTGGTTGTTACGTTGTCCAACGTTCAGTGTAGGAGAAACCAGCATTCACCCTGAGCCCCCGCCCATTTTTGAGTGCGACGAGGGCATACACACGCATTGTGACCCAGAGCATGAGTCCTGTCCTCTAGTAAGTCCTCTCAGTGGCTGGACCATTAGATGTCATAATGGGCTTGACATGTCCCTAGGCCCCTATTTTTAACCAGATTTCTGATTGTCCAGTCGCCCCTCTCCAGGGCTCTTCTATGGAATCCCTCATTTGGTGGGACACCTGAGGTTAAAAAAGAAAACAACAACAACAACAACAACTAGAAAAAAATAAACGGACTTCTTGAAGCCCACAGAATGACCCCAAACTCTTTGGACGGGGCCAAACCACCAGGGAGTAAGACTCGTCCATTTCCCATGAAGTCACCCAGAAATTTCACGATCATGAGTGACACGATATCCAGAGACAAAAACTTGAGCAGGAGCCTCACACTCGCCCTTCTTTCAAATCCCGAAGAGTTCTCCTCATGGTCTGTGGATCAGTCCTGCCATACCTATGACCCGAAACATAAGCCGCGTTTGTGTTTTCAGACAACTGTCCAAACAGCCCTGGCCTACACAACCTACAGGCTCAGGCCCCTGGAGCCAAACCTGAGGACTGTAATTGCCCTCTCCAAGGGAATTTTGTGTGCCCATTCCAATGTCCACAACACTTCTAATAAGATAAACCTCCAAAGTCCCTGATCCATCTCAATAGTGGTGGCTTCCCAGGAAAAACAGGGGCAATCTGAGCCCATCTGAGCCTCGACCTGCACTCAGACCCATAGACAGATGTCCCCAGAGGTAAAAAGGAAAGAACAGGCCCCTAGGCACTAATCAGATCCATTACTTTGGTTTCCAGGCATCTCTCCTCAGAGGCCTGGATTTCAAAAGCAGCATATAGCTGTTTCTTGACTCACCCATCAGAAAACATCTCATCTACACATGGGAAACTTGCACGTTGGAGCTGTGTCAAAGTCTCTGTTTAGGAGAAACCTTTATGGCCCCAGTGCCACCGCTTCATTCCAAGGTCTCCATAGACACAAAAGCACATTAGGACCCATCCCCAGAGGTGTCCATTTCAACTCAGCGTCCTCGGTTGCTCTTCACAGATCCAGAAGATCTAACCTGTCTTGTTGCTAGGAGACAATTGGAATGAGAGGTGGGCTACCCAGCCATCCATCCTTAGAACCCTGCTCAGATTCATTGGCCTGGACCCAAACAACAGGTCATAATTGTCCTGCAGAAGACTCTCTGCAGTTTGGAGCTGCTCACAACCCCCATCGTGGGAAAACCCCCATGGCCTCGTGATGCCCTCCCATTCATGAAGGGTCCATCAGGGACAGAAACTCCAGCCTGAGCGATCGTCTGATCCTCGCCCTGACTTCAGATGCACGAGATCTCGATTCAGGTCTGTAAATTGTGCCTGCCATGGCCTCACCCAGAAACCTAAGCCTAGATTGTGTTCTCAGACTTTTGTCGTCAGACTACTGGCCCACAAGCCCTCCAGTTTGGCAATCCAGAACTACAATGCAGCACTCTGCCTGTCCTCCAGAAGAAAAACATTGTCCTCTGGGGCTACCCAGTAACCCCAGATGAGGATCAACCTGCACCGACCTTGGCTGTACCCCCAATACATAGGCTGACCAGGGCACTAATGCCCTTTCTGACACAGCCTGAGCCTGGACCCCCTGGCCCCTCCCAGACAGCTGGCCGCACACTGAGCACATCGAGCCGCCATGGCCTTAGGTCGTCATCTCTTCCCAACCTCGGTTTTCAGGTTTCAGAACTTAGACATTATCTCCTATCACTGCCCAGGGTTGAAGGTGATGCAGAAATCAGAACTACTTCCCCATGGCAAGAAACCTTGTGGTTGGCATGTTGACAAACGTTCAGTGTAGTTTAAACCAGAGTGGCCCATGAGGCCCCGTCCATGCTCGCGGGCCACATTGGTCTCAAACACACATTGTGACCCTCAGGCTGAGCCCAGTCCTCAAGTAAGGCCATTCAGTGGCTGGATGAAGAGATAGCATATTGGGCTTGCCATGCCCCTAGGCTCCAATTTTTAACCATATTTCAGATTGTCCCTTCAGTCTTCCCCACGGCTTGGCTTTGGAATTCCTCTTTTGGTGGGACACCTGAGGTAACAAAACTGAAATGAGTCCTACCATCCCACAGATTGACAAAAAGCAATTGGGAATCGGGCCACATCCTCAGAGAGGAAGATTCGTCCATGGCCCATGAGGCCTCCCCGACATTCCACGGTCATCGCTGATACAAAATCCAGAGACAAAAGCCTGAGCAAGCGCCTCAGACTCGCACTTTCTTCATATCCTGAGGAGTTCTTCTCACGGTGTGTAGATCGGGCCTGCCATACCTACGTCCCCAAACCTAAGCTGAGTTTGTGTTTTCAGACTTCTGTCCTCAAAGTCTTGGGCCACACACCCTCCAGGCTGGGCCCCTGGAGCCACACATTAGGACTGTGCCTACCTATCCATGGGAAATCTGCCCAAGCCATGGTCCAAAATCATACAAATTAGGAGAAACCTCCAAAGTCCCTGAGGCCATCCCAATAGTGTAGGTCGCCCGGAACAAACAAGGGCTGTCTGACACCAGCTATTAATCGACCTCCACTCATACCATAGATGGATGTCCCCAGAGAAGTAGATTGAACCAGACAGGACCCTAGGCCATAAAAGGATCCATTGCTTTGGTTTACAGGCATGTGTCCTCAAAAGCCTGATTCCAATACGAGCATAGGGGTTTTACAGAGGCACCCATCAAAACTCATCTCGTCTCCACAAGGAAACCTGTGCATGGGAGCCATGTCCAAAGCTTAGGAGAGTACTTCAGGGTCCCGGTGCCACCGCCCCAATCCAAGGCCCTCATGGACGCAAAAACACATTAGGACCCATCCTCAGGAAAGTCCATTTCAACTCAGCCACCCCGGTTGCTCCAGCAGAGCCATCAGATCTAAACTGTCTTGTTGCTAGGAGACAATTGGAATGCGAGGCGGGCTTCCGAGGCATCCATCTGCGAACGGTGCTCTGGAGTCATGCCATGTGGGATGTCCTGGAGCTGTCCAACAGGTCTCAATTGTCCTGCAGAAGGAATCCTTGAAGGGGGCTTCCCACAACTCCCAACGTGGGAAAACCTCAATGGCCTCGAGATTCCGCTCCCTTCATGAAACGGCCGTCATGCACAGAAACTTCAACCTGAGCCAAAGTCTGATCCTCGCCCTGACTTCAGATGCATGAGATATTGGTTCAAATCTGCAGGGGGTACCTTCCGTGCCCTAGCCCTGAAACCCAAGTCTACCTTGTCTTCTCAGACTTCCGTCCTCACACTCCTGGCCCCGAAGTCCTCAAGTTTGGCAATTCCGGACCCACAATGCAGCACCCTGCCTGCCCTCTAGAAAAAAAAATTATTGCCTCTTGAGCTGCCCAGGCACCTTAAATGAGGGTAAAGCTACACAGCACACGACTTTACCCAAATTATATAGTCTAACCTGGGCACTAATGCACTGTTGAACACAACCTTAGCCAGGACCTCCTGACCAACACCCAGAAACCTGACCGCACACTGAGCACATAAAACCCGCCATGGCCTTAGGTCATCATTTCTTCCCTACCTCAGTTTTCAGGCTTCAGAACCGAGACCTTATCTCCAATCACTGCCCAGGGGTGAGTGTGATGCAGAAATCAGAACTCATCCTTACCCATGGTCAGAACCCATGTGGTTGTTACGTTGTCCAACGTTCAGTGTAGGAGAAACCAGCATTCACCCTGAGCCCCCGCCCATTTTTGAGTGCGACGAGGGCATACACACGCATTGTGACCCAGAGCATGAGTCCTGTCCTCTAGTAAGTCCTCTCAGTGGCTGGACCATTAGATGTCATAATGGGCTTGACATGTCCCTAGGCCCCTATTTTTAACCAGATTTCTGATTGTCCAGTCGCCCCTCTCCAGGGCTCTTCTATGGAATCCCTCATTTGGTGGGACACCTGAGGTTAAAAAAGAAAACAACAACAACAACAACAACTAGAAAAAAATAAACGGACTTCTTGAAGCCCACAGAATGACCCCAAACTCTTTGGACGGGGCCAAACCACCAGGGAGTAAGACTCGTCCATTTCCCATGAAGTCACCCAGAAATTTCACGATCATGAGTGACACGATATCCAGAGACAAAAACTTGAGCAGGAGCCTCACACTCGCCCTTCTTTCAAATCCCGAAGAGTTCTCCTCATGGTCTGTGGATCAGTCCTGCCATACCTATGACCCGAAACATAAGCCGCGTTTGTGTTTTCAGACAACTGTCCAAACAGCCCTGGCCTACACAACCTACAGGCTCAGGCCCCTGGAGCCAAACCTGAGGACTGTAATTGCCCTCTCCAAGGGAATTTTGTGTGCCCATTCCAATGTCCACAACACTTCTAATAAGATAAACCTCCAAAGTCCCTGATCCATCTCAATAGTGGTGGCTTCCCAGGAAAAACAGGGGCAATCTGAGCCCATCTGAGCCTCGACCTGCACTCAGACCCATAGACAGATGTCCCCAGAGGTAAAAAGGAAAGAACAGGCCCCTAGGCACTAATCAGATCCATTACTTTGGTTTCCAGGCATCTCTCCTCAGAGGCCTGGATTTCAAAAGCAGCATATAGCTGTTTCTTGACTCACCCATCAGAAAACATCTCATCTACACATGGGAAACTTGCACGTTGGAGCTGTGTCAAAGTCTCTGTTTAGGAGAAACCTTTATGGCCCCAGTGCCACCGCTTCATTCCAAGGTCTCCATAGACACAAAAGCACATTAGGACCCATCCCCAGAGGTGTCCATTTCAACTCAGCGTCCTCGGTTGCTCTTCACAGATCCAGAAGATCTAACCTGTCTTGTTGCTAGGAGACAATTGGAATGAGAGGTGGGCTACCCAGCCATCCATCCTTAGAACCCTGCTCAGATTCATTGGCCTGGACCCAAACAACAGGTCATAATTGTCCTGCAGAAGACTCTCTGCAGTTTGGAGCTGCTCACAACCCCCATCGTGGGAAAACCCCCATGGCCTCGTGATGCCCTCCCATTCATGAAGGGTCCATCAGGGACAGAAACTCCAGCCTGAGCGATCGTCTGATCCTCGCCCTGACTTCAGATGCACGAGATCTCGATTCAGGTCTGTAAATTGTGCCTGCCATGGCCTCACCCAGAAACCTAAGCCTAGATTGTGTTCTCAGACTTTTGTCGTCAGACTACTGGCCCACAAGCCCTCCAGTTTGGCAATCCAGAACTACAATGCAGCACTCTGCCTGTCCTCCAGAAGAAAAACATTGTCCTCTGGGGCTACCCAGTAACCCCAGATGAGGATCAACCTGCACCGACCTTGGCTGTACCCCCAATACATAGGCTGACCAGGGCACTAATGCCCTTTCTGACACAGCCTGAGCCTGGACCCCCTGGCCCCTCCCAGACAGCTGGCCGCACACTGAGCACATCGAGCCGCCATGGCCTTAGGTCGTCATCTCTTCCCAACCTCGGTTTTCAGGTTTCAGAACTTAGACATTATCTCCTATCACTGCCCAGGGTTGAAGGTGATGCAGAAATCAGAACTACTTCCCCATGGCAAGAAACCTTGTGGTTGGCATGTTGACAAACGTTCAGTGTAGTTTAAACCAGAGTGGCCCATGAGGCCCCGTCCATGCTCGCGGGCCACATTGGTCTCAAACACACATTGTGACCCTCAGGCTGAGCCCAGTCCTCAAGTAAGGCCATTCAGTGGCTGGATGAAGAGATAGCATATTGGGCTTGCCATGCCCCTAGGCTCCAATTTTTAACCATATTTCAGATTGTCCCTTCAGTCTTCCCCACGGCTTGGCTTTGGAATTCCTCTTTTGGTGGGACACCTGAGGTAACAAAACTGAAATGAGTCCTACCATCCCACAGATTGACAAAAAGCAATTGGGAATCGGGCCACATCCTCAGAGAGGAAGATTCGTCCATGGCCCATGAGGCCTCCCCGACATTCCACGGTCATCGCTGATACAAAATCCAGAGACAAAAGCCTGAGCAAGCGCCTCAGACTCGCACTTTCTTCATATCCTGAGGAGTTCTTCTCACGGTGTGTAGATCGGGCCTGCCATACCTACGTCCCCAAACCTAAGCTGAGTTTGTGTTTTCAGACTTCTGTCCTCAAAGTCTTGGGCCACACACCCTCCAGGCTGGGCCCCTGGAGCCACACATTAGGACTGTGCCTACCTATCCATGGGAAATCTGCCCAAGCCATGGTCCAAAATCATACAAATTAGGAGAAACCTCCAAAGTCCCTGAGGCCATCCCAATAGTGTAGGTCGCCCGGAACAAACAAGGGCTGTCTGACACCAGCTATTAATCGACCTCCACTCATACCATAGATGGATGTCCCCAGAGAAGTAGATTGAACCAGACAGGACCCTAGGCCATAAAAGGATCCATTGCTTTGGTTTACAGGCATGTGTCCTCAAAAGCCTGATTCCAATACGAGCATAGGGGTTTTACAGAGGCACCCATCAAAACTCATCTCGTCTCCACAAGGAAACCTGTGCATGGGAGCCATGTCCAAAGCTTAGGAGAGTACTTCAGGGTCCCGGTGCCACCGCCCCAATCCAAGGCCCTCATGGACGCAAAAACACATTAGGACCCATCCTCAGGAAAGTCCATTTCAACTCAGCCACCCCGGTTGCTCCAGCAGAGCCATCAGATCTAAACTGTCTTGTTGCTAGGAGACAATTGGAATGCGAGGCGGGCTTCCGAGGCATCCATCTGCGAACGGTGCTCTGGAGTCATGCCATGTGGGATGTCCTGGAGCTGTCCAACAGGTCTCAATTGTCCTGCAGAAGGAATCCTTGAAGGGGGCTTCCCACAACTCCCAACGTGGGAAAACCTCAATGGCCTCGAGATTCCGCTCCCTTCATGAAACGGCCGTCATGCACAGAAACTTCAACCTGAGCCAAAGTCTGATCCTCGCCCTGACTTCAGATGCATGAGATATTGGTTCAAATCTGCAGGGGGTACCTTCCGTGCCCTAGCCCTGAAACCCAAGTCTACCTTGTCTTCTCAGACTTCCGTCCTCACACTCCTGGCCCCGAAGTCCTCAAGTTTGGCAATTCCGGACCCACAATGCAGCACCCTGCCTGCCCTCTAGAAAAAAAAATTATTGCCTCTTGAGCTGCCCAGGCACCTTAAATGAGGGTAAAGCTACACAGCACACGACTTTACCCAAATTATATAGTCTAACCTGGGCACTAATGCACTGTTGAACACAACCTTAGCCAGGACCTCCTGACCAACACCCAGAAACCTGACCGCACACTGAGCACATAAAACCCGCCATGGCCTTAGGTCATCATTTCTTCCCTACCTCAGTTTTCAGGCTTCAGAACCGAGACCTTATCTCCAATCACTGCCCAGGGGTGAGTGTGATGCAGAAATCAGAACTCATCCTTACCCATGGTCAGAACCCATGTGGTTGTTACGTTGTCCAACGTTCAGTGTAGGAGAAACCAGCATTCACCCTGAGCCCCCGCCCATTTTTGAGTGCGACGAGGGCATACACACGCATTGTGACCCAGAGCATGAGTCCTGTCCTCTAGTAAGTCCTCTCAGTGGCTGGACCATTAGATGTCATAATGGGCTTGACATGTCCCTAGGCCCCTATTTTTAACCAGATTTCTGATTGTCCAGTCGCCCCTCTCCAGGGCTCTTCTATGGAATCCCTCATTTGGTGGGACACCTGAGGTTAAAAAAGAAAACAACAACAACAACAACAACTAGAAAAAAATAAACGGACTTCTTGAAGCCCACAGAATGACCCCAAACTCTTTGGACGGGGCCAAACCACCAGGGAGTAAGACTCGTCCATTTCCCATGAAGTCACCCAGAAATTTCACGATCATGAGTGACACGATATCCAGAGACAAAAACTTGAGCAGGAGCCTCACACTCGCCCTTCTTTCAAATCCCGAAGAGTTCTCCTCATGGTCTGTGGATCAGTCCTGCCATACCTATGACCCGAAACATAAGCCGCGTTTGTGTTTTCAGACAACTGTCCAAACAGCCCTGGCCTACACAACCTACAGGCTCAGGCCCCTGGAGCCAAACCTGAGGACTGTAATTGCCCTCTCCAAGGGAATTTTGTGTGCCCATTCCAATGTCCACAACACTTCTAATAAGATAAACCTCCAAAGTCCCTGATCCATCTCAATAGTGGTGGCTTCCCAGGAAAAACAGGGGCAATCTGAGCCCATCTGAGCCTCGACCTGCACTCAGACCCATAGACAGATGTCCCCAGAGGTAAAAAGGAAAGAACAGGCCCCTAGGCACTAATCAGATCCATTACTTTGGTTTCCAGGCATCTCTCCTCAGAGGCCTGGATTTCAAAAGCAGCATATAGCTGTTTCTTGACTCACCCATCAGAAAACATCTCATCTACACATGGGAAACTTGCACGTTGGAGCTGTGTCAAAGTCTCTGTTTAGGAGAAACCTTTATGGCCCCAGTGCCACCGCTTCATTCCAAGGTCTCCATAGACACAAAAGCACATTAGGACCCATCCCCAGAGGTGTCCATTTCATCTCAGCGTCCTCGGTTGCTCTTCACAGATCCAGAAGATCTAACCTGTCTTGTTGCTAGGAGACAATTGGAATGAGAGGTGGGCTACACAGCCATCCATCCTTAGAACCCTGCTCAGATTCATTGGCCTGGATCCAAAAAACAGGTCTCAATTGTCCTGCAGAAGACTCTCTGATGTTTGGAGCATCTCACAACTCCCCATCGTGGGAAAACCCCCATGGCCTCGTGATGCCCCCCCATTCATGAAGGGGCCATCAGGGACAGAAACTCCAACCTGTGCAATCTTCTGATCCTTGCCTTGACTTCAGATGCACGAGATCTCGATTCAGGTCTGTAGATTGTGCCTGCCATGACCTCACCCAGAAATATAAGCCTAACTTGTGTTCTCAGACTTTTGTCGTCAGACTACTGGCCCACAAGCCCTCCAGTTTGGCAATCCAGAACTACAATGCAGCACTCTGCCTGCCCTCCAGAAGAAAAACATTGTCCTCTGGGGCAACCCAGTATCCCCAAATGAGGATCAACCCGCAACGACCTTGGCTGTACCCCAAATACATAGGCTGACCAGGGCACTAATGCCCTTTCTGACACAGCCTAAGCCTGGACCCCGTGGCCCCTCCCAGACAGCTGCCCGCACACTGAGCACATCTAGGCCCAATGCCTTAGGTCGTCATCTCTTCCCAACCTCGGTTTTCAGGTTTCAGAACCTAGACCTTATCTCCAATCACTGCCCAGGGTTGAAGGTGATGCAGAAATCAGAACTCCTTTCCTATGGCAAGAAACCTTGTGGTTGGCATGTTGTCCAACGTTCAGTGTAGTTGAAACCAGTGTGGACCATGAGGACCCGCCCATGCTCGCGGGCCACATTGGTCACAAACACACATTGTGACCCTCAGGCTGAGCCCAGTCCTCAAGAAAGGCCACTCAGTGGCCTCTGGATGAAGAGATAGCATATTGGGCTTGCCATGCCCCTAGGCCCCAATTTTTAACCATAGTTCGGGTTGTCCCTTCAGTCTTCCCCACGGCTTGGCTTTGGAATTCCTCTTTTGGTGGGACACCTGAGGTAACAAAACTGAAATGAGTCCTCCCATAACTAAGATTGACGAAAAGCTAATGGGAATCGGGCCAAATCCTCAGAGAGAAAGATTCGTCCATGGCCCATGAGGCCTCCGCGACATTCAACGGCCATTGCTGATACAAAATCCAGAGACAAAAGCCTGAGCAAGCGCCTCAGACTCGCACTTTCTTCATATCCTGAAGAGTTCTTCTCATGGTTTGTAGATCGGGCCTGCCATACCTACGTCCCCAAACCTAAGCTGAGTTTGTGTTTTCAGACTTCTGTCCTCAAAGTCTTGGGCCACACACCCTCCTGGCTTGGCCCCTGGAGCCACACATTAGGACTGTGCCTCCCTATCCATGGGAATTTTTACCATTCCATGGTCCAAAATCGTACAAATTAGGAGAAACCTCCAAAGTCCCTGAGGCCATGCCAATAGTGTAGGTCGCCCGGAAAAAACAAGGGCTGTCTGACACCTGCTGATAATCGACCTCCACTCATACAATAGATGGATGCCCCAGAGAAGAAGATTGAACCAGACAGGACCCTAGGCCATAATAGGATCCATTGCTTTGGGTTACTGGCATGTGTTCTCAAAAGCCTGATTCCAATACGAGCAGAGGGGTTTTCCTGAGGCACCCATCAGAACTCATCTCGTCTCCACAAGGAAACCTGTGCATGGGAGCCATGTCCAAAGCTTAGGAGAGTACTTCAGGTTCCCGGTGCCACCGCCCCATTCCAAGGCCCTCATGGACACAAAAACACATTAGGACCCATCCTCAGGAAAGTCCATTTCAACTCAGCCACCCCGGTTGCTCTGGCAGAGCCATCAGATCTAAACTGTCTTGTTGCTAGGAGCCAATTGGAATGCGAGGCGGGCTTCCCAGGCATCCATCCGCGAACGGTGCTCTGGAGTCATTCCATATGGGATGTCCTGGAGCTGTCCAACAGGTCTCAATTGTCACGCAGAAGGAATCCTTGAAGGGGGCATCCCACAACTCCCAACGTGGGAAAACCTCAATGGCCTCGAGATTCCGCTCCCTTCATGAAGCAGCCGTCATGCTCAGAAACTCCAACCTGAGCCAACATCTGATCCTCGCCCTGACTTCAGATGCATGAGATATTGGTTCAGATCTGCAGGGGTACCTGCCGTACCCTCGCCCTAAACCCAAGTCTAGCTTGTCTTCTCAGACGTACGTCCTCACACTCCTGTCCCCAAAGCATTCATGTTGGCAATTCCGGACCCACAATGCAGCACTCTGCCTGCCCACTAGAAAAAAAATTATTGCCTCATGAGCTGCCCAGGCACCTTAAATGTGGATAAACCTACACAGCACTCGACTTAACCCAAATTATATAGTTTAACCTGGGCACTAATGCACTGTCGAACAAAACCTGAGCCCGGACCTCCTGACCAACACCCAGAAACCTGACCGCACACTGAGCACATAAAACCCGCCATGGCCTTAGGTCCTCATCTCTTCCCTACCTCAGTTTTCAGGCTTCAGAACCGAGACCTTATCTCCAATCACTGCCCAGGGTTGAGTGTGATGCAGAAATCAGAACTCCTCCTTACCCATGTCAAGAACCCTGTGGTTGGCACGTTGTCCAACATTCAGTGTAGGAGAAACCAGCATTCACCCTGAGGCCCCGCCCATTCTTGAGTGCGACGAGGGCATACACACGCATTGTGACCCTCAGCATGAGTCCTGTCCTCTAGTAAGA
Source organism: Mustela nivalis (assembly GCF_964662115.1). NCBI lineage: Eukaryota > Metazoa > Chordata > Mammalia > Carnivora > Mustelidae > Mustela > Mustela nivalis. The sequence continues at coordinate 249,460 of NW_028136098.1, read as the reverse complement.
CCTCTCAGTGGCTGGACCATTAGATGTCATAATGGGCTTGACATGTACTTAGGCCCCAATTATTAACCAGATTTCTAATTGTCAAGTCACCACTCCCCAGGGCTTTACTCTGGAATCCCTTATTTGGTGGGACACCTGAGGTTAAAAAAGAAAACAACAGCAACAACAACAACAAAAAACGGACTTCTTCCAGCCCACAGAATGACCCCAAACTCTTTGGACGTGGCCAAACCACCAGAGAGTAAGACTCGTCCATTTCCCATGAAGTCACCCAGAAATTCCACGACCATGAGTGACACGATATCCAGAGACAAAAACTTGAGCAGGAGCCTCACACTCGCCCTTCTTTCAAATCCCGAAGAGTTCTCCTCATGGTCTGTATGTCAGTCCTGCTATACCTATGACCCAAAACATAAGCCGAGTTTGTGTTTTCAGACAACTGTCCAACAACCCTGGCCTACACAACCTACAGGCTCAGGCCCCTGGAGCCAAACCTGAGGACTGTACTTGCCCTCTCCAAGGGAATTGTGTGTGCCCATTCCAAAGGGCACAACCCTTCTAATAGGATAAACCTCCAAAGTCCCTGATCCATCTCAATATTGGTGGCTTCCCAGGAAAAACAGGGGCAATCTGAGCCCGACTGAGCACCTACCTGCACTCAGACCAATAGACAGATGTCCCCAGAGGTAAAAAGGAAAGAACAGTCCCCTAGGCACTAATCAGATCCATTTCTTTGGTTTCCAGGCATCTCTCCTCAGAGGCCTGGATTTCAAAAGCAGCATATCGCTGTTTCTTGAATCACCCATCAGAAAACATCTCATCTACAAATGGGAAACTTGCACGTTGGAGCTGTGTCAAAGCCTCTGTTTAGGAGAACCCTTTAGGGCCCCAGTGCCTCCGCTTCATTCCAAGGTCTCCATAGACACAAAAGCACATTAGGATCCATCCCCAGGGGTGTCCATTTCAACTCAGCGTCCTCGGTTGCTCCCCACAGATCCAGGAGATCTAACCTGTCTTGTTGCTAGGAGACAATTGGAATGCGAGGTGGGCTCCCGAGCCATCCATCCTTAGAACCCTGCTCAGAATCATTGGCCTGGAGCCAAACAACAGGTATCAATTGAACTCCAGAAGACTCTCTGCAGTTTGGAGCTTCTCACAACTCCCATCGTGGGAAAAACCCCATGGCCTCTTGATGCCCCCCCATTCATGAAGGGGCCATCAGGGACAGAAACTCAAACCTGAGTGATCGTCTGATCCACGCCATGACTTCAGATGCACGAGATCTCGATTCAGGACTGTAGATTGTGCCTGCCATAGCCTCACCCAGAAACATAAGCCTAACTTGTGTTCTCAGACTTTTGTCGTCAGACTACTGGCCCACAAGCCCTCCAGTTTGGCAATCCAGAACTACAATGCAGCACTCTGCCTGTCCTCCAGAAGAAAAACATTGTCCTCTGGGGCAACCCAGTAACCCCAAATGAGGATCAACCTGCAACGACCTTGGCTGTACCCCAAATACATAGGATGACCAGGGCACTAATGCCCTTTCTGACACAGCCTAAGCCTGGATCTCGTGGCCCCTCCCAGACAGCTGCCCGCACACTGAGCACATCTAGCCCCAATGCCTTAGGTCGTCATCTCTTCCCAACCTCGGTTTTCAGGTTTCAGAACCTAGACCTTATCTCCAATCACTGCCCAGGGTTGAAGGTGATGCCGAAATCAGAACTCTTTTCCCATGGCAAGAAACCTTGTGGTTGGCATGTTGTCCAACATTCAGTGTAGTTGAAACCAGTGTGGCCCATGAGGACCCGCCCATGCTCGCAGGCCACATTGGTCACAAACACACATTGTGACCCTCAGGCTGAGCCCAGTCCTCAAGAAAGGCCACTCAGTGGCTGGATGAAGAGATAGCATATTGGGCTTGCCATGCCCCTAGGCCCGAATTATTAACCATAGTTCGCGTTGTCCCTTCAGTCTTCCCCACGGCTTTGCTTTGGAATTCCTCTTTTGGTGGGACAGATGAGGTAATAAAACAGAAATATTTCCTCCCATCCCACAGATTGACGAAAAGCAATTGGGAATCGGGCCAAATCCTCAGAGAGGAAGATTCGTCCATGGCCCATGAGGCCTCCCCGACATTCCACGGCCATCGCTGAAACAAAATCCAGAGACAAAAGCCTGAGCAAGCGCCTCAGACTCGCACTTTCTTCATATCCTGAAGAGTTCTTCTCATGGTTTTTAGATCGGACCTGCCATACTACGTCCCCAAACCTAAGCTGAGTTTGTGTTTTCAGACTTCTGTCCTCAAAGTCTTGGGCCACACACCCTCCAGGCTGGGCCCCTGGAGCCACACATTAGGACTGTGCCTACCTATCCATGGGAATTTTTACCATTCCATGGTCCAAAATCATACAAATTAGGAGAAACCTCCAAAGTCTCTGAGGCCATCCCAATAGTGTAGGTCGCCCGGAACAAACAAGGGCTGTCTGACACCAGCTTATAATCGACCTCCACTCATACCATAGATGGATGTCCCCAGAGAAGTAGATTGAACCAGACAGGACCCTAGGCCATAATAGGATCCATTGCTTTGGGTTACAGGCATGTGTCCTCAAAAGCCTGATTCCAAGCGAGCATAGGGTTTTTCCTGAGGCACCCATCAGAACTCATCTCGTCTCCACAAGGAAACATGTGCATGGGAGCCATGTCCAAACTTAGAAGAGTACTTCAGGGTCCCGGTGCCACCGCCCCATTCCAAGGCCCTCATGGACGCAAAAACACATTAGGACCCATCCTCAGGAAAGTCCATTTCAACTCAGCCACCCCGGTTGCTCTGGCAGAGCAATCAGATCTAAACTGTCTTGTTGCTAGGAGACAATTGGAATGCGAGGCGGGCTTCCCAGGCATCCATCCGAGAAGGGTGCTCTGGAGTCATTCCATATGGGATGTTCTGGAGCTGTCCAACAGGTCTCAAATGTCCCGCAGAAGGAATCCTTGAAGGGGGAATCCCACAATTCCCAACGTGGGAAAACCTCAATGGCTTCGAGATTCCGCTCCCTTCATGAAGCAGCCATCATGCACGGAAACTCCAACCTGAGCCAACGTCTGATCCTCGCCCTGACTTCAGATGCATGAGATATTGGTTCAGATCTGCAGGGCGTACCTGCCGTGCCCTGGCTCTGAAACCCAAGTCTAGCTTGTCTCCTCAGACTTCCGTCCTCACACTCCTGGCCCCGAAGCCCTCAAGTTTGGCAATTCCGGACCCACAATGCAGCACTCTGCCTGCCCTCTAGAAAAAAAATTATTGCCTCATGAGCTGCCCAGGCACCTTAAATGAGGATCGACCTACACAGCACTCGACTTTACCCAAATTATATAGTCTAACCTGGGCACTAATGCACTGTCGAACACAAACTGACCCCGGACTTCCTGACGAACACCCAGAAATCTGACCGCACACTGAGCACATAAAACCCGCCATGGCCTTAGGTCATCATCTCTTCCCTACCTCAGTTTTCAGGCTTCAGAACCGAGACCTTATCTCCAATCACTGCCCAGGGGTGAGTGTGATGCAGAAATCAGAACTCCTCCTTACCCATGGCAAGAACCCTTGTGGTTGGCACGTTGTCCAACGTTCTGTGTAGGAGAAACCAGTATTCACCCTGAGGCCCCGCCCATTCTTGAATGCGACGAGGGCATACACACGCATTGTGACCCTCAGCATGAGTCTGTCCTCTAGTAAGTCCTCTCAGTGGCTGGACCATTAGATGTCATAATGGGCTTGACATGTCCCTAGGCCCCAATTTTTAACCAGATTTCTGATTGTCCAGGCGCCCCTCCCCAGGGCTCTACTCTGGAATCCCTCATTTGGTGGGACACCTGAGGTTAAAAAAGAAAACAAAAACAAAAACAACAACAACAAAACGAACTTCTTCTAGCCCACAGAATGACCCCAAACTCTTTGGACGGGGCCAAACCACCAGAGAGTAAGACTCGTCCAGTTTCCATGAAGTCACCCAGAAATTCCACGACCATGAGTGACACGATATCCAGAGACAAAAACTTGAGCAGGAGCCTCACACTCGGCCTTCTTTTAAATCCCGAAGAGTTCTCCTCATGGTCTGTGGATCAGTCCTGCCATACCTATGACCCGAAACATAAGCCGAGTTTGTGTTTTCAGACAACTGTGCAAACAGCCCTGGCCTACACAACGTACAGGCTCAGGCCTCTGGAGCCAAACCTGAGGACTGTACTTGCCCTCTCCAAGGGAATTGTGCGTGCCCATTCCAATGGCCACAACCCTTCTAATAAGATAAATCTCCAAAGTCCCTGATCCATCTCAATAGTGGTGGCTTCCCAGGAAAAACAGGGGCAACCTGAGCCCTACTGAGCACCTACCTGCACTCAGACCCATAGACAGATGTCCCCAGAGGTAAAAAAGGAAAGAACAGGCCCCTAGGCACTAATCAGATACATTTCTTTGGTTTCCAGGCATCTCTCCTCAGAGGCCTGGATTTTAAAATCAGCATATCGCTGTTTCTTGACTCACCCATCAGAAAACATCTCATCTACACATGGGAAACTTGCACGTTGGAGCTGTGTCAAAGCCTCTGTTTAGGAGAACCCGTTAGGGCCCCAGTGCCACCGCTTCATTCCAAGGTCTCCATAGACACAAAAGCTCATTAGGACCAATCCCCAGAGGTGTCCATTTCAACTCAGCATCCTCGGTTGCTCCCCACAGATCCAGGAGATCTAACCTGTCTTATTGCTAGGAGACAATTGGAATGCGAGGTGGGCTACCCAGCCATCCATCCTTAGAACCCTGCTCAGAATCATTGGCCTGGACCCAAACAACAGGTCATAATTGTCCTGCAGAAGACTCTCTGCAGTTTGGAGCTGCTCACAACCCCCATCGTGGGAAAACCCCCATGGCCTCGTGATGCCCTCCCATTCATGAAGGGTCCATCAGGGACAGAAACTCCAGCCTGAGCGATCGTCTGATCCTCGCCCTGACTTCAGATGCACGAGATCTCGATTCAGGTCTGTAAATTGTGCCTGCCATGGCCTCACCCAGAAACCTAAGCCTAGATTGTGTTCTCAGACTTTTGTCGTCAGACTACTGGCCCACAAGCCCTCCAGTTTGGCAATCCAGAACTACAATGCAGCACTCTGCCTGTCCTCCAGAAGAAAAACATTGTCCTCTGGGGCTACCCAGTAACCCCAGATGAGGATCAACCTGCACCGACCTTGGCTGTACCCCCAATACATAGGCTGACCAGGGCACTAATGCCCTTTCTGACACAGCCTGAGCCTGGACCCCCTGGCCCCTCCCAGACAGCTGGCCGCACACTGAGCACATAGAGCCGCCATGGCCTTAGGTCGTCATCTCTTCCCAACCTCGGTTTTCAGGTTTCAGAACTTAGACATTATCTCCTATCACTGCCCAGGGTTGAAGGTGATGCAGAAATCAGAACTACTTCCCCATGGCAAGAAACCTTGTGGTTGGCATGTTGACAAACGTTCAGTGTAGTTTAAACCAGAGTGGCCCATGAGGCCCCGTCCATGCTCGCGGGCCACATTGGTCTCAAACACACATTGTGACCCTCAGGCTGAGCCCAGTCCTCAAGTAAGGCCATTCAGTGGCTGGATGAAGAGATAGCATATTGGGCTTGCCATGCCCCTAGGCTCCAATTTTTAACCATATTTCAGATTGTCCCTTCAGTCTTCCCCACGGCTTGGCTTTGGAATTCCTCTTTTGGTGGGACACCTGAGGTAACAAAACTGAAATGAGTCCTACCATCCCACAGATTGACAAAAAGCAATTGGGAATCGGGCCAAATCCTCAGAGAGGAAGATTCGTCCATGGCCCATGAGGCCTCCCCGACATTCCACGGTCATCGCTGATACAAAATCCAGAGACAAAAGCCTGAGCAAGCGCCTCAGACTCGCACTTTCTTCATATCCTGAGGAGTTCTTCTCACGGTGTGTAGATCGGGCCTGCCATACCTACGTCCCCAAACCTAAGCTGAGTTTGTGTTTTCAGACTTCTGTCCTCAAAGTCTTGGGCCACACACCCTCCAGGCTGGGCCCCTGGAGCCACACATTAGGACTGTGCCTACCTATCCATGGGAAATCTGCCCAAGCCATGGTCCAAAATCATACAAATTAGGAGAAACCTCCAAAGTCCCTGAGGCCATCCCAATAGTGTAGGTCGCCCGGAACAAACAAGGGCTGTCTGACACCAGCTATTAATCGACCTCCACTCATACCATAGATGGATGTCCCCAGAGAAGTAGATTGAACCAGACAGGACCCTAGGCCATAAAAGGATCCATTGCTTTGGTTTACAGGCATGTGTCCTCAAAAGCCTGATTCCAATACGAGCATAGGGGTTTTACAGAGGCACCCATCAAAACTCATCTCGTCTCCACAAGGAAACCTGTGCATGGGAGCCATGTCCAAAGCTTAGGAGAGTACTTCAGGGTCCCGGTGCCACCGCCCCAATCCAAGGCCCTCATGGACGCAAAAACACATTAGGACCCATCCTCAGGAAAGTCCATTTCAACTCAGCCACCCCGGTTGCTCCAGCAGAGCCATCAGATCTAAACTGTCTTGTTGCTAGGAGACAATTGGAATGCGAGGCGGGCTTCCGAGGCATCCATCTGCGAACGGTGCTCTGGAGTCATGCCATGTGGGATGTCCTGGAGCTGTCCAACAGGTCTCAATTGTCCTGCAGAAGGAATCCTTGAAGGGGGCTTCCCACAACTCCCAACGTGGGAAAACCTCAATGGCCTCGAGATTCCGCTCCCTTCATGAAACGGCCGTCATGCACAGAAACTTCAACCTGAGCCAAAGTCTGATCCTCGCCCTGACTTCAGATGCATGAGATATTGGTTCAAATCTGCAGGGGGTACCTTCCGTGCCCTAGCCCTGAAACCCAAGTCTACCTTGTCTTCTCAGACTTCCGTCCTCACACTCCTGGCCCCGAAGTCCTCAAGTTTGGCAATTCCGGACCCACAATGCAGCACCCTGCCTGCCCTCTAGAAAAAAAAATTATTGCCTCTTGAGCTGCCCAGGCACCTTAAATGAGGGTAAAGCTACACAGCACACGACTTTACCCAAATTATATAGTCTAACCTGGGCACTAATGCACTGTTGAACACAACCTTAGCCAGGACCTCCTGACCAACACCCAGAAACCTGACCGCACACTGAGCACATAAAACCCGCCATGGCCTTAGGTCATCATTTCTTCCCTACCTCAGTTTTCAGGCTTCAGAACCGAGACCTTATCTCCAATCACTGCCCAGGGGTGAGTGTGATGCAGAAATCAGAACTCATCCTTACCCATGGTCAGAACCCATGTGGTTGTTACGTTGTCCAACGTTCAGTGTAGGAGAAACCAGCATTCACCCTGAGCCCCCGCCCATTTTTGAGTGCGACGAGGGCATACACACGCATTGTGACCCAGAGCATGAGTCCTGTCCTCTAGTAAGTCCTCTCAGTGGCTGGACCATTAGATGTCATAATGGGCTTGACATGTCCCTAGGCCCCTATTTTTAACCAGATTTCTGATTGTCCAGTCGCCCCTCTCCAGGGCTCTTCTATGGAATCCCTCATTTGGTGGGACACCTGAGGTTAAAAAAGAAAACAACAACAACAACAACAACTAGAAAAAAATAAACGGACTTCTTGAAGCCCACAGAATGACCCCAAACTCTTTGGACGGGGCCAAACCACCAGGGAGTAAGACTCGTCCATTTCCCATGAAGTCACCCAGAAATTTCACGATCATGAGTGACACGATATCCAGAGACAAAAACTTGAGCAGGAGCCTCACACTCGCCCTTCTTTCAAATCCCGAAGAGTTCTCCTCATGGTCTGTGGATCAGTCCTGCCATACCTATGACCCGAAACATAAGCCGCGTTTGTGTTTTCAGACAACTGTCCAAACAGCCCTGGCCTACACAACCTACAGGCTCAGGCCCCTGGAGCCAAACCTGAGGACTGTAATTGCCCTCTCCAAGGGAATTTTGTGTGCCCATTCCAATGTCCACAACACTTCTAATAAGATAAACCTCCAAAGTCCCTGATCCATCTCAATAGTGGTGGCTTCCCAGGAAAAACAGGGGCAATCTGAGCCCATCTGAGCCTCGACCTGCACTCAGACCCATAGACAGATGTCCCCAGAGGTAAAAAGGAAAGAACAGGCCCCTAGGCACTAATCAGATCCATTGCTTTGGTTTCCAGGCATCTCTCCTCAGAGGCCTGGATTTCAAAAGCAGCATATAGCTGTTTCTTGACTCACCCATCAGAAAACATCTCATCTACACATGGGAAACTTGCACGTTGGAGCTGTGTCAAAGTCTCTGTTTAGGAGAAACCTTTATGGCCCCAGTGCCACCGCTTCATTCCAAGGTCTCCATAGACACAAAAGCACATTAGGACCCATCCCCAGAGGTGTCCATTTCAACTCAGCGTCCTCGGTTGCTCTTCACAGATCCAGAAGATCTAACCTGTCTTGTTGCTAGGAGACAATTGGAATGAGAGGTGGGCTACCCAGCCATCCATCCTTAGAACCCTGCTCAGATTCATTGGCCTGGATCCAAACAACAGGTCTCAATTGTCCTGCAGAAGACTCTCTGATGTTTGGAGCTTCTCACAACTCCCCATCTTGGGAAAACCCCCATGGCCTCGTGATGTCCCCCCATTCATGAAGGGGCCATCAGGGACAGAAACTCCAACCTGTGCGATCTTCTGATCCTTGCCCTGACTTCAGAAGCACGAGATCTCGAACCAGGCCTGGAGATTTTGCCTGTCATGCCCTCACCCAGAAACCTAAGCCTAGCTTGTATTCTCTGACTTTTGTCGTCAGACTACTGGCCCACAAGCCCTCCAGTTTGGCAATCCAGAACTACAATGCAGCACTCTGCCTGCCCTCCAGAAGAAAAACATTGTCCTCTGGGCTGCCCAGTAACCTCAAATGAGGATCAACCTGCACTGATATTGGCTGTACCCCAAATACATAGGCTGACCAGGGCACTAATGCCCTTTCTGACACAGCCTGAGTCTGGACCCCCTGGCCCCTCCCAGACAGCTGGCCGCACACAGAGCACATCGAGCCGCCATGGCCTTAGGTCGTCATCTCTTCCCAACCTCGGTTTTCAGGTTTCAGAACATTGACCTTATTTCCAGTCACTGCCCAGGGTTGAAGGTGATGCAGGAATCAGAACTCCTTCCAAATGGCAAGAAACCTTGTGGTTGGCATGTTGTCCAACGTTCAGTGTAGTTGAAACAAGTGTGGCCCATGAGGCCCCGCCCATGCTCGCGGGCCACATTGGTCACAAACACATATTGTGACCCTCAGGCTGAGCCCAGTCCTCAAGTGAGGCCACTCAGTGGCTGGATGAAGAGATAGCATATTGGGCTTGCCATGCCCCTAGGCCCGAATTTTTAACCATAGTTCGGGTTGTCCCTTCAGTCTTCCCCACGGCTTGGCTTTGGAATTCCTCTTTTGGTGGGACACCTGAGGTAACAAAACTGAAATGAGTCCTCCCATCCCACAGATTGACGAAAAGCAATTGGGAATCGAGCCAAATCCTCAGAGAGGAATATTCGTCCATGGCCCATGAGGCCTCCCTGACATTCCACGGCCATCGCTGATACAAAATCCAGAGACAAAAGCCTGAGCAAGCGCCTCAGACTCGCACTTTCTTCATATCCTGAAGAGTTCTTCTCATGGTTTGTAGATCGGGCCTGCCATACCTACGTCCCCAAACCTAAGCTGAGTTTGTGTTTTCAGACTTCTGTCCTCAAAGTCTTGGGCCACACACCCTCCAGGCTGGGCCCCTGGAGCCACACATTAGGACTGTTCCTACCAATCCATGGGATTTCTGACCATTCCATGGTCCAAAATCGTACAAATTAGGAGAAACCTCCAAAGTCCCTGAGGCCATCCCAATAGTGTAGGTCGCCCGGAACAAACAAGGGCTGTCTGACACCAGCTGATAATCGACCTCCACTCATACCATAGATGGATGTCCCCAGAGAAGAAGATTGATCCAGACAGGACCCTAGGCCATAATAGGATCCATTGCTTTGGTTTACAGGCATGTGTCCTCAAAAGCCTGATTCCAATACGAGCAGAGGGGTTTTCCTGAGGCACCCATCAGAACTCATCTCGTCTCCACAAGGAAACCTGTGCATGGGAGACATGTCCAAAGCTTAGGAGAGTACCTCAGGGTCCCGGTGCCACCGCCCCATTCCAAGGCCCTCATGGACACAAAAAGACATTAGGACCCATCCTCAGGAAAGTCCATTTCAACTCAGCCACCCCGGTTGCTCCCGCAGAGACATCAGATCTAAACTGATGGCAATTCCGGACCCACAATGCAGCACCCTGCCTGCCCTCTAGAAAAAAAAATTATTGCCTCATGAGCTGCCCCGGCACCTTAAATGAGGGTAAACCTACACAGCACTCGACTTTACCCAAATTATATAGTCTAACCTGGGCACTAATGCACTGTCGAACACAACCTGAGCCCGGAACTCCTGACCAACACCCAGAAAGCTGACCGCACACTGAGCACATAAACCCCGCCATGGCCTTAGGTCATCATCTCTTCCCTACTTCAGTTTTCAGGCTTCACAACCGAGACCTTATCCAATCACTGCCAAGGGGTGAGTTTGATGCAGAAATCAGAACTCCTCCTAACCCATGGCAAGAACCCTTGTGGTTGGCACGTTGTCCAATGTTCAGTGTAGGAGAAACCAGCATTCACCCTGAGGCCCCGCCCATTCTTGAGTGCGACGAGGGCATACACACGCATTGAGACCCTCAGCATGAGTCCTGTCCTCTAGTAAGTCCTCTCAGTGGCTGGACCATTAGATGTCATAATGGGCTTGACATGTCCCTAGGCCCCAATTTTTAACCAGATTTCTGATTGTCCAGTCGCCCCTTCCCAGGGCTCTACTCTGGAATCCCTCATTTGGTGGGACACCTGAGGTTAAAAAGGAATACAACAACAACAACAACAAAAAACGGACTTCTTCCAGCCCACAGAATGACCCCAAACTCTTTGGACGGGGCCAAACCACCAGAGAGTAAGACTCGTCCATTTCCCATGAAGTCACCCGAAATTCCACGACCATGAGTGACACGATATCCAGAGACAAAAACGTGAGCAGGAGCCTCACACTCGCCCTTCTTTCAAATCCCGAAGAGTTCTCCTCATGGTCTGTAGGTCATTCCTGCCATACCTATGACCCGAAACATAAGCCGAGTTTGTGTTTTCAGACAACTGTGCAAACAGCCCTGGCCTACACAACCTACAGGCTCAGGCCCCTGGAGCCAAACTTGAGGACTGTACTTGCCCTCTCCAAGGGAAATGTGTGTGCCCATTCCAATGGCCACAACCCTTCTAATAGTATAAACCTCCAAAGTCCCTGATCCATCTCAATAGTGGTGGCTTCCCAGCAGCAGCAACATCTTCCTAGGAACATCGCCAAAGGCAAGGGAAGCAAGGGCAAAAATGAACTATTGGGATTTCATCAAGATCAAAAGCTTTTGCACAGCAAAGGAAACAGTTAACAAAACCAAAAGACAACTGACAGAATGGGAGAAGATATTTGCAAATGACATATCGGATAAAGAGCTATTGTCCAAATCTGTAAAGAGCTTAGCACACTCAACACCCAAAGAACAAATAATCCAATCAACAAATGGGCAGAGAACATGAACAGACATTTCTGCAAAGAAGACATCCAGATGGCCAACAGACACATGAAAAAGTGCTCCATATCACTCGGCATCAGGGATATAAAAATTAAAGCCACGATGCGATATCACCTCACACTAGTCAGAATGGCTAAAATTAACAAGTCAGGAAATGACAGATGCTGGCGAGGATGCATAGAAAGGGGAGCCCTCCTCCACTGTTGGTGGGAATGCAAGCGGGTGAAACCACTCTGGAAAACAGCATGGAAGTTCCTCAAAATGTTGAAAATAGAACTACCCTATGACCCAGCAATTGCACTACTGGGTATTTGCCCAAAAGATACAAATGTAGTGATCCGAAGGGGACCATGCAGCATAATGTTTTTAGCAGCACTGTCCACAATAGCCAAACTATGGAAAGAACCTAGATGTCCATCAACAGAGGACGTGGATGTAACTTTTGTGAGGTTTTTGGTCATGACTTCAATACCGTGACTGGTTAACGGTCTATGCAAGTTGTGACTGTCTTTTTGGTTCAATTTTGGGATTGTATAGTTTTCTGGGAATACATCCATTTCACCCAGGGGGCCTAGCTTATTGGCATACAACTGTTCATTTTTTAAATCTCTTTTCAGTGTAACCCTATTCATTGTTTTAGAACCACATCCAGTGCTCCATTCAATCCATGCCCTCTATAATACTCACCTTTTGTTTCCCACAACCCCCCAACCCTCTGCCCCTTAAATCCCTCCAATTCATTTTCAGAGTCCATAGTCTCTCATGGTTCACCCCCCCTTCCAATTTCCCTCCACTCCCTTCTCCTATCCATCTCCCCTTGTCCTCCATGCTATTTGTTCTGTCCCACACATAGGTGAAACCATATGATAATTGACACTCTCTGCTTGACTTATTTCACGCAGTAGAATCTCTTCTAGTCCCGTCCATGTTGCTACAAAAGTAGGGTATTCATTCCTTCTGATGGAGGCATAATACTCCATAGTGTATATGGCCCACATCTTCCTTATCCTTTTGTCCTTTGAAGAGCATCTTGGTTCTATCCACAGTTTGGCGACCATGGCTATTGCTGTTCTAAATATTGGGGTACAGATGGCCCTTCTTTTCACTACATCTGTATCTTTGTGGTAAATACCAAGTTGTGTAATTGCAAGGTCATAGGGAAGCTCTGTTTTTAATTTCTTGAGGAATCTCCATTCTTTTCTCCAAAGTGCCTGTACCAACTTGTATTCCGGACAGCAGTGTAAGAGGTTTCCCCTTTCCCCACATCCTCCCCAACACAAGTTTCCTGTCTTGCTAATTTTGGCCATTCTATCTGGTGTAAGGTTCTATCTCAATGTGGTTTTAATTTGCATTTCCCTGTTGGCTAGTGATGATGAACATTTTTTCATGTGTCTGATAGCCATTTCTATGTCTTCATTGGAGAGGTGTCTGTTCCTATCTTCTGTCCAATTTTTTATATGATTTTCTGTTTTGTGTGTGTTGAGTTTGAGGAGTTCTTTATAGATCCTAGATATCAACCTTTTGTCTGTACTGTCATTTGCAAATATCTTCTCGCAATCTGTGGGTTGCCTCTTTGTTTCATTGACAGTTTCCTTTGCTGTGCAGAAGTATTTTATCCTGATGAAGTCCCAAAAGTACTTCTTCACTTCTGTTTTCTTTGTCTTTGAGACATACCTTGAAAGAAGTTGTTATGGCCAGTGTTGAAGAGGTTAATGTCTATGTTCTCCTCTGGGATTCTGATGGATTCCTGTCTCACATTGAAGTCTTTTATCCATTATGAGTTTATCTTTGTGTACGGTTTAAGAGGATGGTCGACTTTCATTCTTCTACATATAGCTGCCCAGCTTTCCAAACACCATTTATTGAAGAGACTGTCATTTTTCCACTGTATATTTTTTTCCTGATTTCTTGAAGACTATTTGACCATAGTGCTGATGATCCCTATCTGAACTCTCTACACCGTTCTAGTGGTCTATGTGTCTGTTTTTATGCCAGCCCCATGCTGCCTTGATGATCACATCATCATAGTAACCCTTGAAATCAGGCAACATTATGCTCCCAGTTTTATTTTTCTTTTGGCATTTCTTAGCAATACGGGGACTTTTCTGATTCCACACAAATTTTAGGCATATGTTTGCTCCAGGTCTTTGAATGATACCGGTGGAATTTTCATCCAAATGGCATTAAAAGGATCGATTGCACTAGGCAGTATAGATATTTTTTCCCACAAGATTTTTTTTAATTTTATTAATTTATTTTCAGCATAACAGTATTCATTGTTTTTGTACCACACCCAGCGCTCCATGCAATCCATGCCCTTTATTATACCCACCACCTGGTACCCCAACCTCCCAACCCCCGCCCCTTCAAAACCCTCAGTTTTTAATTAATTTATTTATTTTCAGCATAACAGTATTTATTAATTTTTTCACCACACCCAGTGATCCATGCAATCCATGCCCTCTATAATAACCCACCACCTGGTACCCCAACGTCCCACCCCCTGCCACTTCAAACCCCTCAGATTTTTTTTCAGAGTCCATAGTCTCTCATGGTTCACCTCCCCTTCCAATTTCCCTCAACTCCCTTTTTCTATTTCCCCATGTCTTCCATGCTATTTGTAATGCTCCACAAATAAGTGAAACTATATGATAAATGACTCTCTCTGCTTCACTTATTTCACTCAGCATTATCTCTTCCAGTCCCATCCATATTGCTACCAAACTTTGGTATTCGTCTTTTCTGATGAAGGCATAATACTCCATAGTGTATATGGACCACATCTTCCTTATCCATTCGTCCATTGAAGGGCATCTTGGTTCTATCCACAGTTTGGTGACCGTGGCCATTGCTGCTATAATCATTGGGGTACAGATGGCCCTTCTTTTCACAACATCTGTATCTTTGGGGTAAATACCCAGGAGTGCAATTGCAGGGTCATAGAGAAGTTCTATTTTTTTATTTCTTGAGAAATCTCCACACTGTTCTCCAAAGAGGCTGCACCAACTTGCATTCCAACCAACAGTAGAAGAGGGTTCACATTCCTCCACATCTCCTCCAACACATATTGTTTCCTGTATTGCTAATTTTGGCCATTCTAACTGGTGTAAGGTGATATCTCAATGTGGTATTAATTTGCTAGTGATAATGAACATTTTTCAAGTGTCTGATAGCCATTTGTACGTCTTCTTTGGAGAAGTGTCTTGTCATATCTTCTGCCCATTTTTTGATATGATTGTCTGTTTTGTGTGTGTTGAGTTTGAGGAGTTCTTTATAGATCCTGGATATCAACCTTTTGACTGTACTGTCATGTGCAAATATCTTCTCCCATTCCGTGGGTTACCTCTTTGTTTTCTTGACTGTTTCCTTTGCTGTGCAGAAGCTTTTGATTTTGATGAAGCCCCAAAAGTTCATTTTAACTTTTGTTTCCCTTGCCTTTGGAGACATATCTTGAAAGAAGTTGCTGTGGCTGATCTCAAAGAGATTTCTGCCTATGTTCTTCTCTAGGATTCTAATGGATTCCTGCCTCACATTGAAATCTTTTATCCATTTTGAGTTTATCTTTGTGTACGGTGTAAGGGAATGGTCGAGTTTCATTTTTATACATATAGCTGCCTATTGTTCCCAGCACCATTTATTGAAGAGACTGACTTTTTCCCACTGTATATTTTTTCCTGTTTTGTCGAAGATTATTTGACCATATAGTTGAGGGTCCATATCTGGGCTCTCTACTCTGTTACACTGGTCTGTGTGTCTGTTTTTATGTGAGTTCCATGCTGTCTTGGTGATCACAACTTTGTAGTAAAGCTTGAAATCAGGTATTGTCATGCCCCCCATTTTATTTTTGTTTTTCAAAATTTCCTTAGTGATTCGGGATCTCTTCTGATTCCATACAAATTTTTGGATTATTTGCTCCAGCTCTTTGAAAAATACTGGTGTAATTTTGATTAGAATAGCATTAAAAGTATAGATTGCTCCAGGCATTATCGACATTGTAACAATGTTTATTCTTCCGATCCAAGAGCATGGAATGGTCTATCATCTTTCAGGGTCTTCTTCAATTTCTTTCATGAGAATTCTGTAGTTCCTTGAGTACAGAACATTTATCTCTTTGTTTAGGATTATTCTCAGGTATCTTATGGTTCTTATTGCTATAGTAAATGGAATGATTCTCTGATTTCCCTTTCTGTATTTTCATTATTAGTGCATAAAAAAGCCACTGATTTCTGTGGATACAGGATACATTGACTTTGTATCCTGCCACGTTGCTGAATTGCTGTATGAGTTCTAGTAGTTTGGGGGTGGAGTCTTTTGGGTTTTCCATATAAAGAATCATGTCATCTGCAAAGAGAGAGAGTTTGACTTCTTCAGTGCCAATTTGGATACCTTTTGTATTTCTTCGTTGTCTGATTGCTGTTGCTAGGACTTCTAATACTATGTTGAACAAGACTGGTGAGAGTGGGCATCCTTGTCGTGATCCTGATCTCAACGGGAAGTCTGCAAGCTTTTTCCCATTGAGGATGATATTTGCTGTGGGTCTTTCATCTATGATAAAGTTCAGGAATGTTCCCTCTATCCCTATACTTTGCAGCGTTTTAATCACGAATGGATGCTGGATTTTTTCAAGTGCTTTTTCTGCATTGATTGAGAGGACCATGTGGTTCTTCTCTCTTCTCATATTAATTTTTTCAATGACATTGATTGATTTATGAATGTTGAACCATCCTTGTAGCCCAGGGATGAATCCCACCTGGTCATGGTAGATAATCTTTTTAATGTGCTGTTTGACCCTGTTTGCAAAGGTCTTGTTGAGAATCTTAGCATCCATATTCATCAGTGATGTTGGTCTGAAATTATCCATTTTGGTCGGGTCTTTGCCTGGTTTGGGGATCAGGGTAATTCTAGCTTCATAGAAAGAGTCTGTAAGTTTTCCTTCTGATTCAATTTTTTGAAACAGCTTCAGGAGAATAAATGTTATTTCTTCTTTGAAAGTCTGGTAGAATTCCCCAAGTAATCCATCAGGTCCTGGGCTCTTGTTTCTTGGGAGGTTTTTGATCACTGCTTATATCTCATTACTAGATATCGGACGATTCAGGTTGTCGATCTCTTCCTGGTTCAATTTTGGAAGTTTATAGTTTTCCAAGAATGCATCCATTTCATCAAGGTTGCTAAGCTTATTGGCATATAACTATTGATAATAACTTCTGATGGTTGTTTCTACTTCCTCGTTGTTAGTTGTGATCTCTCCGTTTTCATTTATAATTTTGTGAATTTGGGCTTTCTCTCTTTTCTTTTGGATTAGTGTGGCCAGTGCCTTATTGATCTTCTTGATTCTTTCAAAAAAACCAACTTCTAGTTTCATTGATACGTTCTACTGTATCTTTGGTTTCTACCTCATTGATCTCAGCTCTAATCTTGATGATTTCTCTTCTTATGTGTAAAGTTGGTTTGATTTTTTTGTTGATTCTCCAGTTCTTTAAGGTGTAGAGACATCTGGTGTATTCTGGATTTTTCAAACTTTTGAGGGAGGCTTGGATGTCTATGTATTTCCCCCTTAGAACCGCCTTTGCTGTATCCCATAGGGTTTGGATCGAAGTGTCTTTATTCTCATTGGTTTCCATTTGTTTCAGTTCTTCTTTAATCTCCTGGTTGATCCAAGCATTCTTAAGCAAGGTGGTCTTCAGCTTCCAGGTGTTTGAGTTCCTTCTGTACTTTTCTTTGTGATTAAGCTCCAGTTTCAGAGCATTATAATCTGAGAATATGCAGGGAAAAATCTCAGTCTTTTGATATCAGTTTAGTCCTGATTTATGACCCAGCATGTGGTCTATTCTTGAGAAGGTTCCCTGTGCTCTTGAGAAGAATGAGTATTTTTTTGTTTTAGGGTGGAATGTTCTGAATATATCTATGAGATCCATCTGTTCCAATGTGTCATTCAATGCTCTTGTTTCTTTATTGATTTTCTGCTTCAATGATCTGTCTATTTCTGAGAGAGGCATGTTAAGATCTCCTATGATTAGTGTATTCATATCAATATGACTCTTTATCTTGATTAACGTTTTCTTTTGTAATTGGATGCTCCCATATTGGAGGCATAGTTATTTACAATTGTTAGATCATCTTGGTGGATTGTCCCTTTAAGAATTATGTAGTGTCCTTCTGTATCTCTGACTACAGCCTTTAGTTTAAAATCTAATTTATCTGATATGAGAATCGCTACCCCGGTCTTCTTTTGAGGCCCATTGGCATGAAAGATGCTTCTCCGTCCCTTCACTTTCAGTCTGGGTGTATCTTTAGGTTCAAAATGGGTCTCTTGTAGAGAAAATATGGATGGGTTCTGTCGTTTTATCCAATCTGCAACCCTGTACTGTTTTTTTGGGCGCATTTAGGCCATTCGCATTGAGATTGATTATTGATAGATACGTTTTTATTGACATCGAGTTACCTTTGAAGTCTTTCTGTAGATTGTCTTTATATTTCTCTTCCATGCTATTCTTAGAATTTTTAGTCTTTTATAGAACCCCCCTTAATATTTCCTGCAGTGTCGCCTTGGTGGTAGCATAGTCTTTTAAGTCTTGCCGGTCTTGGAAACTATTTATATCTCCATCCATTCTGAATGTCAGTCTTGGTGGATAAAGTATTCTTGGCTGCATGTTCTTCTCATTTAGTGCCCTGAATATATCTTGCCAGCCTTTTCTGGCTTGCCAGGCTTCTGTGGACAGGTCTGATGTTATATTGATGGGCTTTCCTATGTAAGTAAGGAGCCTCTTTGCCCTAGTAGCTTTCATGATATTATACCTACAATTATAATTTCTCAATTTGACTATCAGGTGTCGTGGTTTTTTTTTTTTTTTTGGAATGTATAATCTTGGGTGGAGACCGTTTAGCCTCCAGTACATGGATTCTGGTTCCATTCGCGAGATTGGGAGAATCTTCTTGAAGGACTTGTTCCACTATATCTTCTAGATCTTTCTTTCTTCTCCCCTTCAGGGATTCCAGTAATTCTGAGGTTGGAACGTTTCATGGCATCATTTATTTCCCTGATTCTGTTTTCGTGATTTCTAAGATGTTTGTTCCAGGCCTCCTCCTGATCCTTTCTCTCTATCTGTTTGTCCTCCAGATCACTAATTCTATCTTCTGTCTCAGTTACCCTAGCTTTGAGAGAGTTTAGATTAGATGGGAACTCATTGAGAGCATTGTGGACCTCCTCCCTGGTAGCTTTAAGCTCCGCCCTAACATTGTGAACATCATGTCTCATCGCTTTCAACTTGGCCCTAATCAATTATGTTTGGTCATCCATGCCTTTCTCCAAACTAGCTATTGCCTGGATTATTGTTAACCTGAATTCTCTTTCCAACATATTGTCTATGTTGATAGCCATTAGCTCTAGTGCAGAAGGTCCATCCCCTGTATTTTTCTTCTGTTGGTCATTCCTCCTCCTAGTCATTTTGGTGAGAGATGACTGAACAGATGTAGCTGTATGTATCAACCATGGTGCAGTCAAGGTGCACCCTGGAACACTTCTGAACAATCAGGATTCCCCACCCAAATGAGAGACAAAAGAAAAGAAAAAGAAAAAAAAAAAACAAAAAAAGAGATAGAGAGACAGGAAAGAAAGGGAAGATTAAAGAGAAAGTTCAGCCCAAATGGGCCCAAGGTAAGATTTATGAATTAGACAAACAAAAAGACTGATAAAGGTATATGACAAGAGAAAAATATATATATATATATACAAAAAAAGGAAGAACCTCGTCAAAAAGAACCCCACGTGTAAGATTTATATACTATCAGGACAAACACAAAAACACAGAAACACTGGTGGAAGATAAAGATTGGAGAGTGGTTATAAATTCTCAGTGTGTGCGAGGAAGTTTGTTTTAATTCTTCCTGGATGTATCTTGATATCTTTGTTAAAGGATTCAACTTTCCTAAGATAAAGGGGTATTAAAAATTAGTTACCTATAGGGGTATTATTGATTGGGGAAAGGGGACTACTATGAAGTTTAACTCTATATGAATAATAGAAGATAAAAATAAAAAGGAAAAAAACTAAACTAAACTAAAACATAAAAAATGTAGGAATAAAAAAATAGAAATGCAAATGAAAACATAGGTGTATGTATCAAAAAGTTCAGGTTAGAAAGTTATTATGGAATTTGATGTACTGGACAGCTCGCTGTGATGGTAAATAGGTTAATAAAATTACATATATATATATACCAGAATAGTGGGAATGAATGAAAAAGAAAACTTTTCCTATGAAGTAGTGGTTGTTCACTTGTAGTCCTTTCTTATTTTTTTCTCTCTTTTTTTTTCTTTCTTCATTTGTTTTCTGGGGGAGGGGCCTGCCACGTGGGTTTTCAGTCAGTGATGTTCCCTGCATTAAGTTCTCCTGCCCCCCTCAAGGTGGTGGGCTCTGAGGAAACTGTTTTTTTTTTTTTTTTCAGACTTTTGTTCTCTGGAGGTTTTTATGTTTATTCACTTTTTTTCTCACTTTGACTGCTTTTGATGGTTTTTGTAGTTTTAGAGGAAAATAAACCACACCCTGATCTCTCTCTCAGAGAGAAGCCTCGGTCTGGCTGCAGTGTCTAAATAAGTTCCCCATGGGCCACTGGCAGAGCAGGTTTCAAGTCGCTGTCCCTGGGGTACCCAAAGCCAAGGAAGTGGCGGCTGTCTGGGAAGCTCCAGACCGCCAGAGAGGTTCCAAGCAGCAGTCACACACTGAGATATTCCTGCTGGCCCGGGCTGGGAGTGCCTGGTCTTTCTGGGACTAAGAGCGCCCGGCTTGCATGCACCAATTTCAGGGGAGGCTGAGGTTCACGCGCAGGTCTCAGGCTCTGAGAACAAGGTGCAAATCCGAGAGCACCAGGTTGGGCCTTCCCGCACCTCTCTCAGGGGAGAATTTGATGCAGGCTCTGAAACAATGGCGCACATGAAAGGGCACTGGCTGGGCCTTTATACCTCTCTCAGGGGAGTATGTCAGGCTCTATAGCAGGGCTCATGCATTCTGCCATCCAGTGTGGCTCCCATCCCCTCACAGGAGCCAGAACCCATGCATTCTCAGGTGTGCTGGCAGCTTAGGGACCAAGACCTGGTTTCTTGGCTGCACTCTCTCTGGCTCAGCACCAGGGGAGGCTGTCCTGGGACCAGGGACTTAAGGCCCTGTTGCTAGCCATCCTGATTCCCACAATTCCCCCCCCCCCGAGATTCTTAGCTATTTTGGAGTGCTTTCCACCAGTATCCAAGTTAATGCTGGTCCCCAGATGCAGGGCACTCTCGCTCCTATTGGGGTATTACTTTCCAACTGGTCGCCTCTGGTGGCTCCCTCCCCATTTTGTTTATCTTCTGATATCAGTCCCCCATTCTCACTCCGTGTTACCTGCCCACTGGTGTCTTCTGCTACTGTAGAGATCCAGACGTGTATAATACTGATCTCAGGGTGATTTCATGGGTGATTGGAGTTCTTTGGTAGGTAATCAGCTCACTTTGGGGTACAGGTTGAAAAGCCATCTCCTCCTACTTCACTGCCATCTTGTCGACCTCTCTCTGCTTCAATTTTTTGAAACAGTTTAAGGAGAATAGGTGTTATTTCTTCTTTGAATGTTTTATAGAATTCCCAAATGAATCCATCAGGGCCTGGGTTTTTGTTTTTTGGGAGGTTTTTGATCACCGCTTCAACCTCATTACTAGATATTGGTCTTCAGATTGTCAATTTCTTCCTGGTTCAATTTTAGGAGTTTATAGTTTTCCAGGAATGCATCCATTTCATCTAGGTTGCTTAGCTTATTGGAATATAACTGTTGATAACTTCTGATAGTTGTTTCTATTTCCTTGGTGTTCGTTGTGATCTCTCCCTTTTCATTCATAATTTTATGAATTTGAGCTTTCTCTCTTTTCTTTTGGATTAGTGAGGCCAATGGTTTATCGATCTTATTGATTCTTTCAAAAAACCAGCTTCTAGTTTCACTGATATGTTCTACTGTATCTCTGGTTTCTACCTCATTGATCTCAGCTCTAATCTTGATTATTTCCCTTCTTGTGTGGGGAGTTGGTTTGTTTTGTTGTTGATTCTCCAGTTCTTTAAGGTGTAAAGACAGCTGCTGTGCTCTGGATTTTTCAGTTTTTTTGTTTGTTTGTTTGTTTGAGGGATGCCTGGATGGCTATGTATTACCCCCTTAGGACCGCCTTTGCTGTATTCCATAGGGTTTGGATCAAAGTGTCTTTATTCTCATTGGTTTCCATTTGTTTCAGTTCTTCTTTGATCTCCTGGTTGATCCAAGCATTCTTAAGCAAGGTGGTCTTTAGCTTCCAGGTGTTTGAGTTCCTTCTGAACTTTTCCTTGTGATTGAGCTCCAGTTTCAAAGCATTATGATCTGAGGATGTGCAAGGAATAATCTCAGTCTTTTGGTATCAGTTGAGTCCTGTTTTGTGACTCAGTATGTGGTCTATTCTTGAGAAGGCTCCATGTGGTCTTGAGAAGAATGAGTATTTTGTTGTTTTAGGGTGGAATGTTCTGTATATATCTATAAGATACATCTGTTCCAGTGTGTCATTCAATGCTCTTGTTTCTTTATTGATTTTCTGCTTCAATGATCTATTTCTGAGAAAGGCATGTTAAGATCTCCTATGATTAGTGTATTCATATCAATATGACCCTTTTTCTTGATTAACAGTTTTCTTATGTAATTGAATGCTCCCATATTGGAGGCATAGATATTTACAATTATTAGATCATCTTGGTGGATTGTCCCTTTAAGAATTATGTAGTGTCCTTCTGTATCTCTGACTACAGCCTTTAGTTTAAAATCTAATTTATCTTATATGAGAAACACTACCCCGGCCTTCTTTTGAGGCCCATTGGCATGAAAGATGCTTCTCCGTCCCTTCACTTTCAGTCTGGGTGTATCTTTAGGTTCAAAATGGGTCTCTTGTAGAGAACATATGGATGGGTTCTGTCGTTTTATCCAATCTGCAACCCTGTGCTGTTTTATGGACGCATTTAGGCCATTCGCATTGAGATTGATTATTGATCGATACATTTTTATTGACATCGAGTTACCTTTGAAGTCTTTCTTTCTGTAGATTGTCTATATATTTCTCTTCCATGCTATTCTTAGGATTTTTACTCTTTCATAGAACCCCCCTTAATATTTCCAGCAGTGTCGGCTTGGTGGTAGCATAGTCTTTTAAGTCTTGCCGGTCTTGGAAACTCTTTATCTCTCCATCCATTTTGAATGTCAGTCTTGCTGGGTAAAGTATTCTTGGCTGCATGTTCTTCTCATTCAATGCCCTGAATATATCTTGCCAGCTCTCTCTGGCTTGCCAGGTGTCTGTTTAGAGGTCTGACATTATTCTGATGGGCTTTCCTCTGTACGTAAGGATCTTCTTTGTCCTAGCTACTTTCAAGAGGTTCTGCCTACAATTATATTTCTTCATTCTTACTACTAGGTGTCTGGAGGACTTTTGAGAATCTGTAATCTTGGGGGGAAACCGTTCGGCCTCTAGTACAGGAATGCTGGTTCCATTCACGAGATTCAGAAAATTTTCATGAAGAACTTGTTCCACTATATCTTCTAGACTTCTTTCTTTCTCCTCTCCTTCAAGGATTCTAATAATTCTGACGTTGGAACATTTCATGGCATCATTTATTTCTGTGATTCTGTTTTCATGGCTCTAAGCTGTTTGTTTAAGGCTTCCTCCTGATACTTTTTCTCTATCTGTTCATTTTCCAGATCACTAATTCTATCTTCTGTCTCAGTTACTCTAGCTTTCAGAGAATTTAGATTAGAGTGGAACTCATTGAGAGCATTGTGAAGCTCATCCCTGTTAGTTTTCAGCTCTTCCCTAATATTGAAAACGTGATCTCTGGTCGTTTTAAGTTCGGCTCTAATCATTTCCTTTTGGTCACTCATGGATTCTCCAACCTAGCTATTGCTTGGATAATTGTTAGCCTGAATTCTCTTTCTGACACATTGTCTATGTTGATAGCCATTAGCTCTGTTGCAGAAGGTCCATTTTTTGTATTTTTCTTCTTTTGGGCATTCCTCCTCCTAGTCATTTTGGTGAGAGATGGCTGAATGGGTGTAGCTGGATGTATCGACAGTGGTGCAGTCAAGGTGCACCCTGGAACGCTTCTGATCAATCAGAGTTACCCACCCACATGAGAGGAAAAAGAAAAGGAAAAGAAAAAAAGAGAGAGGGAGAGAGACAAGAATGAAAGGTGAGATAAAAGAGAAGGTTCAGCCCAAATGGGTTCCAAGGTAAGATTTATGAAGTTTACAAACAAAAACAGACAAACAAAAAGACTGATAAAAGTATATGAGAAGAGAAAATTATATATATATAAATGCATATATAAATATATAAATGCAAATATATATAAATGCAAATAAAGGAATAACCTCATCAGAAAGAACCCCGAGTGTAAGATTTATATACTATCAGGACAAACACAAAAACACAGAAATAGGGGCGCCTGGGTGGCTCAGTGGGTTAAGCCGCTGCCTTCGGCTCAGGTCATGATCTCAGGGTCCTGGGATCAAGTCCCACATCGGGCTCTCTGCTCAGCAGGGAGCCTGCTTCCTCTCTCTCTCTCTCTCTGCCTGCCTCTCTGCCTACTTGTGATCTCTCTCTGTCAAATATATAAATAAAAAACAACACAGAAATACTGGTGGAAGAAAAAGATTGTAGAGTGGTTGTAAATTCTCAGTGTGGGTGAGGAAGGTTTTTTGTTTTTTGTTTTTTTGTTTTTTTTCTCCGGATGTATCTTGATGTATTTGTTAAAGACTCCACTTTCCTAAGATAAATGGGGATTAGGAATTGTTTTACCTATAAGGGTGGCTTTGATTGGGAAAAGGGGATTACCTTGAAGTTTAATTCTATATGAATATTAGAAAATAAAAATTAAAAAAAGGAATAAACTAGACTAAACTAAACTAAAATTAAAAAAAATAAATTTAAAAAACAGAAATGCAAAAGGAAAACACAGGTGTATGTATCAAAAAGTTCAGGTTAGAAGGTTATTATGGAATTTGATGTACTGGACATCTCACTGTGACGGTAAATAGGTTAAAAAATTTTCTATATAATAATAAAAAATTATCTTTAATAAAATGAGCCAGGATAGTGGGAACAAATTAATAATAAAAATTGTCCTATGAAGTAGTGGTGGTTGATCTCTTGTTGTCTTTTTTTTTTTTCCTTTCCCGGTTGGTTTTCTGGGGGAGGGGCCTGCCACGTGGGATTTCAGTCAATGATGTTCTCTGAGTTAAGTACTCCCACCCCCCTCAAGGGGGTGTGCTCTTAGGAAACTGTTTTTTTCAGGCTTTTGTTCTCTGGAGGTTTTTATATTTGTTCACTTTTGTTTTTCTCTTGCCTTGAGGGCTTTTGATGGTTTTTGTAGGTTTAGAGGAAAGCAAACTGTACCCTGTCCTTCGTCTCAGAGAGAAGCCTCAATCTGTCCGAAGAGCCCAAAAAAAATCCCCCTTCAACACTGGCAGAGCAGGTTCCCAGTCGCGGTCCCTGGGGACTCAAGATTTTTTGCTTGTACCAAAACCACAGCAGTGGCCGCTGTCTGGGCAGCTCCAGACTGCCAGAGAAGTTCCAAGCAGCAATCGCAAACTGAGATTTTCCCACTGGCACAAGCTGGGAGTGCCTGGTATTTCCAGGTCCGAGAGCACCAGGCTGGTGCCTGTGCCACCTCTCTCTCTGGAGGGCGCAGGGCATGACTCGGACTCTGATGGCATGGCAGGGCACTTGCATGGGGACTGAAAAAAAGCTGTGCTTCTGTTGGCTGGCGAGGCTCCCAGCCCCTCATGGGAGCTGGGAGCCACACGCTCTCAGGCGAGCTTGCTGGTGGTTCAGGGACCAAGACCTGGTTTCTCTGCCGCACTCTTTCTGGCTCTGCACCAGGGGTGGTTGTCCTGGGTCTGGGGACTTAAGCCCCTGACCCTAACACCCCGATTCCTGCAATTTCTTCCCAGTGATCCCTTGCTCTTCTTGAGTGCTTTCTACCATACTTCTGAGATAATGCTGGTCCCCAGACGCAGGGCACTCTCGTATTGAGATATTACTTTCCAGTGGGTCACCTCTGGTAGCACCCTCCCACTTTTGTTTATCTTCCGATATCAGTCCGACTTTCCCACTCTGCTTTACCTGCCCACTGGCGTTTTCTGCTCTGGTAGAGATCCAGATGTGTATAATTCGGGTCTCAGGCTGATTTTGTCGGTGAGTGGAGTTCAATAGAAGTAGGGTTCAGGTTGAAAGGGAGCCTCCTCCTACTTCTCCGCCATCTTGTCTCCAGTATAACATTTTAACAATGTTTTTTTTTAATTAAATTAATTTCTTTATTTTCAGAAAAACAGTATTTATTATTTTTTTCACCAACCCAGTGCTCCATGCAATCTGTGCCCTCTATAATACCCACCACCTGGTACCCCAAGATCCAACCCCCCCGCCACTTCAAACCCCTAGGTTGTTTTTCAGAGTCCATAGTCTCTCATGATTCACCTCCCCTTCCAATTCCCCCAAACTCCCTTCTCCTCTCTAAGACCCCTTGTTCTCCATGATATTTGTTATGCTCCACAAATAAGTGAAACCATATGATAATTGATTCTCTCTGCCTTTCTTCATTCAGCAAAATCTCTTCCAGTCCCGTCCATGCTGCTACAAAAGTTGGGTATTCATCCTTTCTGATGGAGGCATAATACTCCATAGTGTATATGGACCACATCTTCCTTATCCATTCGTCCGTTGAAGGGCATCTTGGTTCTTTCATAGTTTGGCGACCATGGCCATTGCTGCTATAAACATTAGGGTACAGATGGCCCTTCTTTTCACGACATCTGTATCTTTGGGGTAAATACCCAGGAGTGCAATTGCAGGGTCATAGGGAAGTTCTGTTTTTAATTTCTTGAGGAATCTCCACACTGTTCTCCAAAGAGGCTGCACCAACTTGCAATCCCACCAACAGTGTAAAAGGGTTCCCCTTTCTCCACATCCTCTCCAACACATGTTGTTTCTTGTTTTGTTAACTTTGGCAATTCTAACTGGTGTAAGGTGATATCTCACTGTGGTTTTATTTTGAATCACCCTGAGGGCTAGTGATGATGTACATTTTTTCATGTGTCTGATTGCCATTTGTATGTCTTCATTAGAGAATTGTCTGTTCATATCTTCTGCCCATTTTTTGATATGTTTGCCTATTTCCTATGTGTTGAGTTTGAGGAGTTCATTATAGATCCTGGATATCAACCTTTTGTCTGTACTGTTATTTGCAAATATCTTATCACATTCCATGGGTTGCATCTTTGTTTTTTTGACTTTTTCCTTTGCTGTGCAGAAGCTTTTGATTTTGATGAAGTCCCAAAAGTTTATTTTGGCTTTTGTTTCCTTTGCCTTTGGAGACATATCTTGAAAGAAGTTGCTGTGGCTGATATAGAAGAGATTACTGCCAATGTTCTCCTCTAGGGTTCTGATGGATGCCTGTCTTACATTGAGGTCTTTTATCCATTTTACCAATGTTTATTCTTCTGATCCTTGAGCATGGAATGGTCTTCTGTATTTTTTGTTTTCTTCAATTTTTTTCATGAGTGTTCTGTAGTTCCTCAAGAAAAATCCTTTACTTCTTTGGTATGGTTTATTCCCAGGTATCTTATGGTTTCAGTGCTGTAGTAAATGGAATTGATTCTCTAATGTCCCTTTCTGTATTTTCATTGATAATGTGGAAGAAGGCCACTGATTTCTGTACAATGATTTTGTATCCTGCCACATTATTGAGTTGCTGTATGAGTTCTGGTAGTTTGGAGGTGGGGTGTTTTGAGTTTTCCATATAAATTATGTCATCTGTGAGGAGAGAGTGTTTGACTTCTTCATTACCAATTTGGATACCTTTTATTTCTCATTGTTGTCTGATTGCTGTTGCTAGGATTTCAAATAGTTTGTAGAACAAGAGTGGTGAGAGTGGGCATCCTTGTCATGTTCCTGATCTCAAAGGGAAGCCTGTCAGCTATTACCCATCGAGGATAATATTCACTGTGGGTTTTTCATAGACATTTTATGAAGTTGACTAATGTTCCCTCTATCCCTATAATTTGAAGCATTTTAATCAGGACCGGATGCTGGATTTTGTATAATGCTTTTTCTTCTTCAATGGAGAGGACCATGTGGTTCTCCTCTCCACGCTTCATAATTTGTTCTATGACATTGATTGATTTGTGAATGCTGAACCATCCTTGCAACCCAGGGATAGATCCCACCTGGTCATGGTGGATCATCTTTTGAATGTACTGTTGGATCCTGTGAGCTAGGATCTTGTTGAGAATCTTAGTATCCATATTCATCAGTGATATTGGTCTGAAATTCTCCTTTTGGTGAGGTCTTTGCCTGGTTTGTGGAGCAGGGTAATGCTGCCTTCATAAAAAGGGTCTGGAAGTTTTCTTTCTGCTTAATTTTTGGAACGAGCTTCAGGAGAAGACATGTTATTTCTTCTATTAAAGTCTGGTAGATTTATCCTGTGAATCCATCAAGTCCTCGGCTCTTGTGTATTGGGAGGTTTTTGAACACTGCTTCAATCTTGTTACTGGGTAAAATTCTATTTATGTTGTGAATTTCTTCCCGGTTCAATTTTGGGATTATACTTTTCTAAAAATGCATCTATTTCACAAAGTTTGCTTAGCATATTGGCATACAACTGTTTAATTTTTTAAATTATTTTCAGTGTAACCGTATTCAATGTTTTAGTACAACTCCCAGTGTTCCATGCACTCCATACCATCTCTAATAAGCACCACTTGGTTCCCCCAAACTCCCACCCAACCCATGCAAAGACCTCAGATTCTTTTACAGAGTCCATAGTCTCTCATGGTTCACCTCCGCTTCCAGTTTCCCTCAACTCCCTTCTCCTCTCCATCTCCCCTTGTCCTCCATGGTATTGTTTATGCTCCACACTTAAGTAAAACAATATGATAACTGACTCTGTCTGCTTATCTTATTCCACTAAGCATAATCTCTTCCAGTCCTGTCCATGTTGCTGCAAAATTTGGGTATTCAACCTTTCTGATGGAGGCATAATACTCCATTGTGTATATGGACTACATATTCCTTATCCATTCGTCTTTTGAAGTTCATCTTCGTTTTTTCCACAGTTTGTTGACCATGGCCATTGCTGCTATAAACATTGGGGTACAGATGACCCTTCGTTTCACTCCATCTGTATCTTTGGGGTAAATACCCAGTAGTGCAATTGCAGGGTCATAGGATAGCTCTGTTTTTAATTTCTTGAGGAATCTCCACACTGTTTTCCAAAGTAGCTGCACCAACTTGCGTCCCCACCAACAGTGTAAGAGGGTTTCCCTTTCTCCACATCCTCTCCAACACATGTTGTTTTCTGTCTTGCTTATTTTGGCTGTTCTAACTGGTGTAAGGTGGTATCTCAATGCGGTTTTAATGTGCATCAGTCTGATGGCTAATGATGATGAACCTTTTTTTTTCATGTGTCTGATAGCCATTTGTATGTCTTCATTGGAGAAGTGTCTCTTCATATCTTCTGCCCATTTTTAAAATATGATTGTCTGTTTTGTGTGTGTTGAGTTTGAGGAGTTCTTTATAGGTCCTGGATATCAACCATTTGTCTGTCCTGTCATTTGCAAGTATCTTCTCGCAATCCTTGGGTTGCTCTTTGTTTTGTTGACTGTTTCCTTTGCTATGCAGAAGGTTTAGATTTTGGCGAAGTCCTAGAAGTTTATTTTGGCTTTTGTTTCCTTTCCCTTTGGAGACATATCTTGAAAGAAGTTGCTGTGGCTGACATCGAAGAGATTACTGCTTATATTCTCCTCTATGATTCTGATGGATTTTGTCTCACATTGAGGTCTTTTATCCATTTTGAGTTTATCTTTGTGTGCGGTGTAAGACAATGGTCCAGTTTCATTCTTCTACGTATAGTTGCCCAGTTTTCTCTGCACCATTTATGGAAGAGACTGTCTTTTTTCCACTGTATATTTTTTCCTGTTTTGTCTAAGATTATTTGACCATAGAGTTGAGGGTCCATATCAGGGCTCTCTACTCTGTTCCACTGGTCTATATGTCTATTTTTTTTGCCAGTACCATGCTGTCTTGGTTATCATAGCTTTGTAGTAAAGCTTAAAATCAGGAAATGTTATGCCCCCATTTGCTTTTTTTTTTCTTTTCCAATTGATTTATTTTCAGAAAAAAAGTACTTATTATTTTTTCACCACACCCAGTGCTCCATGCAATTTGTGCTCTCTATAATGCCCACCACCTGGTACCCAACCTCCCACACCCCCGCCATTTCAAAACCCTAAGATTGTTTTTCAGAGTCCATAGTCTCTCATGGTTCACCTCCCCTTCCAATTTCCCCAAACTCCCTTTTCCTCTCTAACTCCCCTTGTCCTCCATGCTATTTGTTATGCTCCACACATAAGTGGAACCTTATGATAATTGATTCTCTCTGCTTGACTTATTTAACTTATTTCACTCAGCAGAATCTTTTCCAGTCCCATTCATGTAGCTACATATGTTAGGTATTCATCCTTTCTGATGGAGGCCTAATACTCCGTAGTGTATATGGACCACATATTCCTTATCCAATCATCCATTGAAGGGCATCTTGGTTCTATCCACTCTTTGGCGACCATGGACATTGCTTCTATAAATTTGGGGGTAGAGATGGCCCTTCTTTTCACTCCATCTGTTTCTTTGGGGGTAAATACCCAGTAGTGCAATTGCAGGGTCTTAGGGAAGTTCTATTTTTAATTTCTTGAGTAATCTCCACACTGTTCTCCAGAGTGGCTGCACCGACTTGCTTTCCCACCATCAGTGTAAGAGGGTTCCCCTTTCTCTACATCCTCTCCAACACATGTTGATTCCTATCTTTCTAAGGCCATTCTAACTGGTGTAAGGTGATATCTCAATGTGGTTTTAGTTTGCATCTCCCTGATGGCTAGTGATGACAAACATTTTTTAATGTGTCTGATAGCCATTTGTATGTCTTCATTGGAGAAATGTCTCTTTGTATCTTCTGCCCATTTTTTAATAGGATTATCTGTGTTGTGTGTGTTGAGTTTCAGGAATTCTTTATAGATCCTGGATAAAAGGTTTTGTCAGTACTGTCATTTGCAAATATCTACTCGAATTCCGTGGGTTGCCTCATTGTTTTGTTGACTGTTTCCTTTGCTGTGTAGAAGCTTTTGATCTTTATGAAGTCCCAAACGTTCATCTTCACATTTTTTTCCTTTGCCTTTGAAGACACATTTTGAAAGAAGTTGCTATGGCCAATGTTGAAGAGGTTTCTGCCTATTTTCTCCTCCAAGATTCTGATGGATTCCTGCCTCAGGTTGAGGTCTTTTATCCATTTCGAGTTTCTCTTTGTGTATGGTGTCAGAGAATGGTCTAGTTTCATTCATCTACACAAAGCTGTCCCAATTTTCTCAGCAGCATTTATTGAAAAGACTTTTTTTTTCCTTTGTATATTTTTTCCTGCTTTCTTGAAAATTATTTGACTATAGATTGATGGTCCATATCTGAGCTCTCTACTCTGTTACACTGGTCTAATGGCCTGTTTTTATGCCAGTCCCCTGCTGTCTTGGTGGTCACAGCTTTGTAGTAACCCTTGAAACCAGGCAACAGGGTGCACCCAGTTTTGTTCTTTCCTTTTTGCCATTTCCTTAGCAATACGGGATCTCCTCTGATTCCACACCAATTTTAGGCTTCTGTTTGCTCCAGCTCTTTGAAAAATACCGGAGAAATTTTGATCAGAATGGCATTAAAAGGATAGATTTCTCTAGGTTGTATAGACTTTTAAAGACTGTTTATTCTTCTGATCCACGAGTATGGAATGGTCTTCCATCTTTATGGTTTTCTTCCATTTATTTCATGAGTGTTCTGTAGTTCCCTGAGTATAGATTGCTTATCACTTTGGTTTGGATTATTCCCAGGTATCTTATGGTTTTGGAGCTGTAGTAAATGGAATTGATTCTCTAATTTCCCTTTCTGTATTTTCATTGTTAAAGGATAAGAAAACCACTGATTTTTGTACAAAGATTTTGTATCCTCCCACATTATTGAAGTGCTGTATGCGTTCTAGTAGTTTTGGGGTGGAGTCTTTTGGGTTTTCCATATAAAGTATGTCATCTGTGAAGAGAGAGTTTGACTTCTTCATTGCCAATTTGGATACATTTTATTTCTCCTTGTTGTCTGATTGCTGTTGCTAGGACTTCAAATACTATGTTGAATAAGAGTGGAGAGAGTGGGCAACCCTGTCATGATATCCCATGGACCCATGAGATCACACCTGTATTCCGAGGCCATCCTGGACACACAATTCAGATAGAAAAGCCTGTGCTACCGCCTTTGAGTCACCCTAATAACAATTCCTCACAAGCTGCCATCAAGGTCTATGCATTGGGCCTGTGATCACCGTGCCACTAACCCTAACCGGAATTTGTGTTTGAAGACTTCATTCCCAAAACCATGGCTCACCTGCCCTCCAGGATGGTGTCTCTGGAGCCACACCAGAGGACTGTGCCTGCCATCCCCATGGAAGCTCTGATGGTCACAATTGCCCAACCCCTCCAGATTAGGAGAAACCTGTAAGGCCCCTGAGCCAATCAGCATATTGGTGAACCCTCTGAATGCAATGCCCAGTCTGATACACCCTCATCACCTACATCCAGGCAGGAAACCATGTCAATGGTCCTGAGTCAGAAGTTTTACACTGACATGTCCCTAGGACCTCATTGGAACCCTAGATGAGGTTTTCAGGCACCTGTCCTCAGTGACCTGTTCTGGAATACCAACCTATGATAAAACATGTCATCCCTGAGCCCCACAAAAGAACATCTCGTGTCCCCAGAAGAAAGACTTGCTCTTGGACCTGTGTCAAACTGTCAGGGTAGATGAACTCTGCATGGCCCCTTAGCCACCAGCACATTCTAAGATCTCCCTGGTAACAAACCAGCATTGTGCCCAATTTACATGAGACTCCATGTCAACTCAAGGCCTTGGAACTACACCCCATAGCCACCACAACAAACCTGCCATGTTCCTCAGCTGCAATGGTCAATGCAGGTGTGCTTTCCAGGAATCCATGAGGGAGTGCTCTGCTACACAAAGTTCCCTCATGGGGGACCCTGGAGAAAAAAAAAAAAAACAGACTCCCCCTGTCTGGTAGAAGGAAACCTTGCTGTTTGGATCATCTCAGAAGCTCTAGCGTGGTAAATTCTCCATTGCCTCTTGACGCCACCCCTCCATTTGTTGGTCATCATAGACAAAAACTCCAGTGTGAGCAAACAGCTGACATCCGCCCTTACTCAGGTGTTGGATATCTCCAATCAGCCACTGCACATTGGAACTGTTTTTCGCTTGGCACTGAATTTAACATTAGCGTGTGTTTACCATTCCATCCTCATGCTCCTGGTCCACAAACACTCTTGATAGGAAATTCTGTAGCCACAACGCAGCATTCTGCCTGCCACAAGAAAGAAGAATAGCCTGGTAAGTCTGCCCAGTAACCCCACATGAGGATCCACCTGCAGGGCCCTCGACGACACCCTAATGTCATAGGCCACCATGGGAACTAAGGCTCTGGCTGACACAGCCTGCACCACGACCTTTAGTCAGCCACCCAGACAGTGGGTCCCATATACTACAGATGGGACTTGTTGTGGCCCAAGGCCGTCATCTCTACTCAACCTGGATATTCAGGCATCTGTGCCTAGCACTTAGCTCAAATCCTACCCTATGAGGGAACCTGAAGAACAAGGGTACACCTCCTTCCTGATGGCAGGAAATCTGGCTGGTGAGATGGGTGTTTCACCCTCAGAGTGGGAACCAGCTGCATGGACATGAGACCACGACCACACATGGGAGCCGCCCTGGGCACAAACAGGCTTTGTGATCCTCAGCGTGAGCCTGCTTTCCAACAAACCCCCATGGTAGCTGGACCAGGAGCCGGCAGAGTGGGCCTTCCAGGTGCCTAGAGGCAAATCTTCACACTTGGTGGTGTTTTCTGGCGCTGAGACCCAGAAACTGTCTCTGGAATCCCTCTAGTGGGGATCCATTGAGACAGAAAACAGCAGTCTTCCCTTCCCCC
The DNA here is from genome assembly GCF_964662115.1 of Mustela nivalis. NCBI lineage: Eukaryota > Metazoa > Chordata > Mammalia > Carnivora > Mustelidae > Mustela > Mustela nivalis. The sequence continues at coordinate 215,621 of NW_028136098.1, read as the reverse complement.
AGAGACACAAACTCTTGGGAGCTGGGCAGAAACCCCAGAGATGAAGAATGTTCCATGGCCCCATGAAGCCATCCCTACATTTGGCCACCGTTCTGGACACACAATCCAGACAGAAAAGTCTACCCACCGCCTCCATGATACCTTAATTTCACTACACAATGAGCTGCCCTCAGATCCTACAGATCAGGGCTGTGATCACCTCGGGCCTGACCCTAACCCTAGTTCGCATTGGCAGATTTCTGTCTCCAAAATCCTGCCCTCATGCCATCCAGACTTGGGCCTCTGGTGCCACACCAGAAGACTGTGACTACCCTCCCAAAGGAAACTATGCCTTTCACTGTTGCCCAAACCCTGAAGATTAGGAGCAAAGTACAAAGCCCCTGAGCCCACCTCAAATTCAAAGAAAGCTCTGGAACCAAATGCACATTCTGACACACAATGAGCACTTGTCTCCAGGCAGACATTCAAGTCAAAAGCCCTGAGTAGAAGTTTTCAGGCGCCCATCGTGAGAGGCCTGTTCTCTAATACCAACTTATATTCCAACATGTGGTCCCTGAGAAACACAACAGAACCCCTGCTGTTCCCAGAAAGATACCTTGCTCTTGGTAGCTGTGTCCAAGACTCAGTGTAGGAGAATCCTGCATGGCCCCTGACCACCCCAACTTTCTAACGTCTCCCTGGATACAAACCAGCATTGTGATCCAACAGCATGAAACTCCATGTCAACTCAGCCCCCTTGGAACTTGGCTCCAGGGCCAGCAGATCGAACCTGCCATGTTCCTCAACTACAATGGTCAATGAAGGTGTGCTTTCCAGTCATCCATGAGGGAGTACTCTGCTACCCAACCTTTCCATATTGGGGACCCTGGAGCAAACAAACCAGACTCCTCTGTCCGGTTGAAGGAGACCTTGCTGTTTGGAGCATCTCACAAGCCCCAGTGTGGGAAATCCTCCATGGCTTCTTGATGCCATTGCTCCATTTCTTGGTCATCATAGACACAATCTCCTGCATGAGCAAACATCTGACATCTGCCCTTATTCAGGAGCTAGATGTCTCGAATCAGCCACTGCAAACTGAAAGTGCCTTCTGTTTGTCACTGAATTGAACCATAGCTTGTGTTTACAATTCCATCCTCAACTTCCTGGTCCCCAAGCCCTCTTGATAGGGAATTCTGGAGCCATAACACAGCATTCTGCATGCCCCACAGAAAGAAGAAGTGGCTGGTGAGTCTGACCAGAAATCCCACATGAGGAACCACCTGCATGACCCTCGACAACACCATAATAAATAGGCTGCCATGGGCACTAAGACTCTGTCTGACACAGCCTGAGCCACGACCTCCAGTCAGCCACGCAGAGAGTGGGCCCCATATCCTGCAGCTGGACCTGCCATGGCCCGAAGCCATCATCTCTACACAACCTGGGTATTCAGGCATCTGTCCCCAGACCGTAGCTCAAATCTCAAATCCCTGCCTATGGTGTAACCTGAAGCACAGAATGAGTCCTCCTTTCTGATGGCAGGAAACCTGGCTGATGGGATGGGTGTCTAACCCTCAGAGTGGGAACTAGCTGCATGGCCCATGAGACCATGGCCATTCATGGGAGCCGCCCTGGGCACAAACAGTCATTGTGATCGTCAGTGGGAGTCTGCTTTCAAACAAACCCCCTCGGAACCTGGCCCAGGAGCCCGCAGAGTGGGGCTTCCAGATCCCTAGGGCCAAATTCTCACCATCGTTCGTGTTTTCCTGGCGACCAGACCAAGAACCTGTTTCTAATCCCTCTTTTTGGGGTGCCCTGAGACAGAAAACAGCAGTCTTCCTTTCTCCCAGAGACACAAAACACTTGGGAGCTGAGAAGAATCCCTAGCGACGAAGAATTTACCATGGCCTCATGAAGCCACCCCTACCTTTTGTGACTGTCCTGGACACATACCTGACAGAAAGCCTGCACTACCGCCTCCATGATAGTGTAATTTCAGTACACTATGAGCTGCCCTCAGGGCCTGCATGTCGGGCCTGTGATCAACTTGGCCCTTACATTAACCCTAATTCCCAAAGCCCTGGACCAGAAGCCCTCCAGGATGGGGTCTCTGGAGTCAAACCAGATGATTGTGCCTACGTACTCAAAGGAAACTCTGCCCTTCACTGTTGCCCAAACCCTGAAGTTTAGTAGCAATATGCAAAACCCCTGAGCACACCTCAATTCTGAGGAACACTCTGGACCCAAATGCACATTCTGATACACCATGAGCACCTATTTCCAGGCAGATATCCACGTTAAAGGCCCTGAGTCAGATGACTGAACCTGACATGCCCATAAGACTTCATTGATACCATAGCTTATATTTTCAGGCGCCTGTCCCCAGAGGCCTTTTTTCCAAAACCAACTTATATTCCAACATATGGTCTGTGAGCCACACAACAGAACCCCTCCTGTCCCCAGTAAAAAACATTGCTCTTGGTAGATATGTCCAAGACTCAGTGGATGAGAATCCTGCATGGCCCCTACCACTCAAACATTCTAACGTTTCCCTGGATACAAACCATCATTATGATCCAACAGCATGGAACTCCATGTCAACTCAGGCTGCTTGGAATTTCACCCCAGAGCCACCAATGGAACCTGCTTTGTTCCTCAGCTGCAATGGTCAATGGAGGTGTGCTTTCCAGGCATCCATGTGAGAGATCTCTGCTACCCAAACTTTCACTATGGGGATCCTGGAGCCAACAAACCAGACTCCCCCTGTCCAGTACAAGGAAACCTTGCTGTTTGGAGCATCCCACAAGCCACAGTGTGGGAAATCCTCCATGGCATCTTGCGCCCCCACTCCATTAGTCGGTCATCATAGTCACAAACTACAGTGTGAGCTAACTTCAGACATCTGCCCTTACTCAGGTGCTGGATATCTCGAATCAGCCACTGCACACGGGAACTGCCTTCTGCTTCGCACTGAATTTAACCGTAGCTTGTGTTTACAATTCCATCCTCAATTTCATCCATCCCCAAGGCCTCTTGATAGGGAATCTGGTAACAAAATGCAGAATTTGCCTGCCCAACAGAAAGAAGAAGTGCCTGGTGATTCTGCCCAGAAACTCCATATGAGGATACAGCGGCATGGCCCTCGACGGTACCCTAATATCATCGGCCACCATGGGCAATAAGGCTTGGTCTGACACATCCTGAGCCACGACCTCTAATCAGCCACACAGACAGTTTGCCCCATATCCTGCAGGTGGGACCTGTTGTGGCCAGAAGCCATCACATATACTCAACCTGGATATTCAGTCATCTCTCCTTCATACTGTAGCTCAAATCCCTGCTTATGGGGGAACCTGAAGCACAAGAGTACTCCTCCTTCCCCATGGCAGGAATCCTGGCTGTTGAGATGGGTTTCCAACCCTCAGAGTGGGAACCAGCTGCATGGCCCATGAGACCACGGCCACTCATGTGAGCTGCCCTGGGCATTATGACCCTCAGAGTGAGCAAGCTTTCAAACAAACCCCCTTGGTAGCTGGACAGAAAGGACACAGGGCGGGCCTGCCAGGTCCCTAGGGCCAAATCCTCACCCTCATTCGTGTTGTTCAGGGGCCCTGAAAAATTCCAGAAACTGTCTCTGAAATCCCTCTTTTGGGAATCTGCTGAGACGGAAAACAGCAGTCTTCTTTTCCCCAGAGACACCAAACTCTAGAGAGCTGGGCAGAATGCCCAGAGATGAAGAATCTCCCGTGGCCCAATGAAGACTCCCCTACATTTTGCGACCATCCTAGACACACAATCCAGACAGAAAAGCCTGTGATACTGCCTCCATGACACCTTAATTTCAGTACACTATGAGGTGTACTCAGGCCTGCAGATTGGGCCTGTGATCACCTCCGCCCTCACCATAAACCTAGTTTGCATTTGCAAATTTCTGTCCCCAAGGCCCTGGACCACATGCTTTCCAGGATGGGGCCTCTGGTGCCACACCAGATGAGTATGCTTACCACCCAAAAGAAAACTCTGCCCTTCACGGTTGCTCAAACCCTGAAGATTAGAAGCAAAGTACAAATTCCCTGTGCCGACCTTAATTTCAAACAACACTCTGGACTCAAGTGCGTATTATTATTATTATTTTTTATTTTCAGCATAACAGTATTCATTATTTTTTCACCAAACCCAGTGCTCCATGCAATCCGTGCCCTCTATAATACCGGCCACCTGTGTACCCCAACCTCCCACCCACCCGCCAATTCAAACCCCTCAGATTGTTTTATAGAGTCCATAGTCTCTTATGGTTCACCTCCCCTTCCAATTTCCCCAACTCCCTTCTCTCTAACTCCCCATGTTTTCCATGCTATTTGTTATGCTCCACAAATAAGTGAACCATATGATAATTGACACTCTCTGCTTGACTGATTTCACTCAGCATAATCTCTTCCAGTCCCGTCCATGTTGCTAAAAAGTTGGGTATGCATACATAGTGTATATGGACCACATCTTCCTTATCCATTCGTCCGTTGAAGGGCATCTTGGTTCTTTCCATAGTTTGTCTACCGTGGCCATTGCTGCTATACACATTGGGGTACAGATGGCCCTTCTTTTCATGACATCTGTATCTTTGGGGTAAATATCCAGAAGTGAAATTGCAGGGTCATAGGGAAGTTCTATTTTTAATTTCTTGAGACATCTCCACACTGTTCTCCAAAGAGGCTGCACCAACTTACATTCCCACCAACCATATCCCCTCCAACACAAGTTGTTTCCTGTCTTGCTAATGACCATTCTAACTGCTGAAACATGATATCTCAATGTGGTTTTAATTTGAATCTCCCTGAGGGCTAGTGATGATGAACATTTTTTTCATGTGTCTGATAGCCATTTGTATGTCTTCATTGGAGAAGTTTATGTTTATATCTTCTGCCCATTTTTTGATATGATTGTCTGTTTTGTGCATGTTGAATTTGAGGAGTTCATTATAGATCCTGGATATCAATCTTTTCTCTGCACTGTCATTTGCAAATATCTTCTCCCATTCCGTGGGTTGCACCTTTGTTTTTTTGACTGTTCCCTTTGCTGTGCAGAAGCTTTTGATTTTGATGAAGTCTGAAAGGTTTATTTTCGCTTTTGTTTCCTTTGCCTTTGGAGACATAACTTGAAAGAAGATTGTGTGGCTAATATCGAAGAGATTGCTGCCTATGTTCTCCTCAAGGATTCTGATGGATTCCTGTCTCATGTTGAGGTCTTTTATCCATTTTGAGTTTATCTTTGTGTACGGTGTTAGAGAATGGTCGAGTTTCATTCTTCTACACATAGCTGTCCAGTTTTCCCAGCACCATTTATTGAAGAGACTGTCTTTTTTCCATTGTATATTTTTTCCTGTTTTCTCGAGGATTATTTGCCCATAGAGTTGAGGGTCCATATCTGGGCACTCTACTCTGTTCCACTGTTTTAATGTCAGTACCATGCTGTTTTGGTGTCACAGCATTGTAATAAAGCTTGAAATCAGGTAATGTGATGCCCCCGTTTTATTTTTGTTTTTCAACAATTCCTTAGCGATTCAGAGTCTCTTCTGATTCCATACAAATTTTTGGATTATTTGCTCCAGCTCTTTGAGGAATACCGGTGGAATTTTGATCAGAATGGCATTAAAAGTATAGATTGCTCTAGGCAGTATAGACAATTTAACAATGTTTATTCTTCCGAACCAAGAGTATGGAATGGTCTTCCATCTTTTTGTGTCTTCTTCAGTTTCTTTCATGAGTGTTCTGTAGTTCCTCAAGTACGGATCCTTTACCTCTTTGGTAAGGTTTATTCCCAGATATCTTATGGTTCTGGTGCTATAGTAAATGAAATTGATTCTCTAATTTCCCTTTCTGTATTTTCATTGTTAGTGTATAAGAAAGCCACTGATTTCTGTACATTGACTTTGTATCCTGCCACGTTGCTGAATTGCTGTATGAGTTCTAGTAGTTTGGGGGTGGAGTCTTTTGGGTTTTCCGTATAAAGAATCATGTCATCTGCGAAGAGAGAGAGTTTGACTTCTTCATTGCCAGCTTGGATACATTTTATTTCTCTTTGTTGTCATTGCTGTTGCTAGGACTTCTAATACTATATTGAACAAGAGTGGTAAGACAGGGCATCCTTGACTTGTTCCTGATCTCAACGGGAAGACTGCAAGCTTTTTCCCATTGAGGATGATATTTGCTGTGGGTCTTTCATAGTTAGATTTGATGACGTTCAGGAATGTTCTTTCTATCCCTATACTTTGTCAGAAACGGATGCTGGATTTTTTCAACTGCTTTTTCTGCATCGATTGAGAGGACCATGTTGTTCTTCTCTCGTCTCGTATTCATTTGTTCTATCACATTGATTGATTTGCGAATGTTGAACCATCCTTGTAGCCCAGGGATGAATCCCAACTGGTCATGTCGGATAATCTTTTTAATGGGCTGTTGGATCCTGTTTGCTAGGATCTTGTTGAGAATCTTAGCATCCGTATTCATCAGTGATTTTAGTCTGAAATTCTCCTTTTTTTAAGGGTCATTGCCTGGTTTAGGGGTCAGGGTAATGCTGGCTTCTGCTTCAATTTTTTGAAACATCTTCAGGATAATTGGTCTTATTTCTTCTTTGAAAGTTTGATAGAATTCCCCAGGGAATCCGTCAGGTCCTGGGCTCTTGTTTTTTTGGAGATTTTTGATCACTGCTTCAAACTCGTTACTAGATATTGGTCTATTCCAGTTGTCAATTTCTTCCTGGTTCAATTTTGGGAGTTTATAGTATTCCAGGAATGCATCCATTTTATCTAGGTTGCTATGCTTATTGGCATATAACTGTTGATAAAAACTTCTGATGATTATTTCTACTTCCTTGGTGTTACTTGTGATCTCTCCCTTTTCATTCATAATTTTATGAATTTGGGCTTTCTCTCTTTTCTTTTGGATTAGTGTGTCCAGTGGTCTATTGATTTTATTGATACTTTCAAAAAACCAGCTTCTAGATTCATTAGTACGTTCTATTGTATCTCTGGTTTCTACCTCATTGATCTCAGCTCTAATCTTGATTATTTCTCTTCTTATGTGTGGAGTTGGTTTGATTTGTTGTTGATTCTCCAGTTCCTGAAGGTGTAGAGTCAGCTGCTGTGTTTTAGATTTTTCAATTTTTTTGAGGGAGGGCTGGATGGCTATATATTTCCCCCTTAGGACCGCCTTTGCTCTATCCCATAAATTTTGGACCGAAGGGTCTTCATTCTCATTGGTTTCCATGATTTTTTTTCAGTTATTCTTTGATCTCCTGCTTGATCCAAGCATACTTAAGCAAGGTGGTCTTTAGCTTCCAGGTGTTTGAGTTCCTTCTGAACTTTTCCTTGTGATTGAGCTCCAGTTTCAAAGCATTGTGATCTGAGAAAATGCAGGGAATCTTCTCAGTCTTTTGGTATCGGTTGAGTCCTGATTTGTAACCCAGTTTGTGGTCTATTCTTGAGAAGGTTCCATGTGCACTTGAGATGAATTAGTATTCTGTTGTTTTAGGGTGGAATGTTCTGTATATATCTATGAGGTCCATCTGGTCCAATGTGTCATTCAATGCTTTTGTTTCTTTATTGATTTTCTGCTTTGATGATCTGTCTATTTCTGAGGGAGACGTGTTAAGATCTCCTACAATTAGTGTATTTATATCAATATGACTCTTTATCTTGATTAACAGTTTTATTATTGCCTGCTCCCATATTGGGGGCATAGATATTTACAATTGTTAGATCAACTTGGTGGATAGTCTCTTTAAGAATGATGTAGTGTCCTTCTGTATCTCTGAGTACAGTCTTTAGTTTAAAGTCTAATTTATCTGATACAAGAATTGCTACCCCAGCCTTCTTTTGAGGCCCATTGGCATGAAAGATGCTTCTCCATCCCTTCACTTTCAGTCTGCATGTATCTTTAGGTTCAAAATGGGTCTCTTGTAGACAATACATGGATGGGTCCTGTCGTTTTATCCAATCTGCAACCCTGTGTCATGTTATGGGCGTATTTAGGCCATTCACATTGAGAGTGATTATTTATAGATACATTTTTATTGACATCGAGTTACCTTTGAAGTCTTTCTTTCTGTAGACTGTCTCTATATTTCTGTTCAATGCTATTATTAGGATTTTTTCCTCTTTTATAGAACCCCCTTTAATATTTCCTGCAGTGTCGGCTTGGAGGTTGCATAGTCTTTTAAGCCTTGCCGGTCTTGGAAACTCTATATCTCCCCATCCATTTTGAATGTCAGTCTTGCTGGATAAAGTATTCTTGGCTGCATATTCTTTTCATTTAATGCCCTTAATATATCTTGCCAGCTCTTTCTGGCTTGCCAGGTCTCTGTGTACAGGTCTGATGTTATTCTGATGGCCTTTCCTCTGTAAGAAAGGAGCCTCTTTGTCCTAGCGGCTTTCATGAGATTATACCTACAATTATGATTCCTCAATTTGACTACCAGGTGTTGTGATGGTTTTTTGGAATGGATAATCTTGGGTGGAGACCGTTCAGACTCTAGTACATGAACGCAGATTCCATTCAGGAGTTTGGGAAATTTTTCATGAAGAACTTGTTCCACTATATCTTCTAGACTTCTTTCTTTCTCCTCCCCTTCAGGGATTCCAATAATTCTGACTTTGGAAGGTTTCGTGGCATCATTTATTTCCCTGATTCTGTTTTCATGGTTTCTAGGCTGTTTGTTCCAGCCCTCCTCCTGATCCCCTCTCTCTATCTGTTTGTCCTCCAGATCACTAATTCTAACTTCTGTCTCAGTTACCCTAGCTTTGAGAGAATTTAGATTAGATTGGAACTCATTGAGAGCATTGTGAACCTCAGCCCTGGTAGCTTTAAGCTCCACCCTAACATTGTGAACATCATCTCTCTTCACGTTCAGCTCAGCCCTAATCAATTCCATTTGGTCATCCATGGCTTTCTCCAACCTAGCTATTGCCTGGATAATTGTTAGTCTGAATTCTCTTTCCGACATATTTTCTATGTTGATAGCCATTAGCTCTGTTTCTGAAGGTCCATACTCTATATTTTTCTACTGTTGGGCATTCCTCCTCCTAGTCATTTTGGTGAGAGATGACTGAATATATGTAGCTGGATGTATTGACAGTGTTATATTCGAGGTGCACCCTGGAACACTTCTGAGCAATCAGGATTTCCTACCCAAACAAGAGACAAAAGAAAAGAAAAAGAAAAAAAAGGAGAGAGAGAGAGACAGGAAAGAAAGGGAAGATGAAAGAGAAGGTTCAGCTCAGATGAGCCCCAAGGTAAGATTTATGAAGTAGACAAACAAAAATAAACAAAAAGACTGATAAAAGTATATGACAACAGAAAAAAAAATGTATATATATGCAAATAAAGGAAGAACCTCGTCAAAAAGTACCCCAAGTGTAAGATTTATATACTATCAGGACAAACACAAAAACACAGAAACACTGGCAGAAGAAAAAGATGGGAGAGTGGTTATAAATTCTCAGTGTGAGCCAAGAAGATTGTTTTGCTTCTTCTTGGATGTATCTTGATATCTTTGTTAAAGGCCTCATGTTTCCTAAGATAAAGGGGGATTAAAAATTTGATTAGCTATAGGAGAGTATTGGTTGGGGAAAGGGGAGTACTTTGAAGTTTAATTCTATCTGAATATTAGAAAATAAACATAAAAAGGAATAAACTGGACTAAACTAAACTAAAATTAAAAAAAATAAATTCAAAAAATAGAAATGCAAAAAAAAAAAAAACCATAGGTGTATGTATCAAAAAGTTTAGGTTAATATACACTATGGAGTATTATGCCTCCATCAGAAAGGACGTATACCCAACTTTTGTAGCAACATGGACGGGACTGGAAGAGATTATGCTGAGTGAAATAAGTCAAGCAGAGAGAGTCAATTATCATATGGTTTCACTTATTTGTGGAACATAACAAAGAGCATGGAGGACATGGGGAGATAGAGAGGAGAAGGGAGTTGGGGGAAATTGGAAGGGGAGGTGAACCATGAGAGACTATGTACTCTGAAAAATAATATGAGGGGGTTGAAGGAGCAGGTGTGGAAGGTTGGGGTACCATGTGGTGGGTATTATAGACGGCACGGTTTGCATGGAGAACTGGTTGTAGTGCAAAAATAATGAATATTGTTATGCTAAAAATAAATAAAATATAAATTTTTAAAAAGTTCAGGTTAGAAGGTTATTATGGAATTTGATGTACTGGACAGCTCACTGTGATGGTAAATATGTTTAAAAAATTATCTATATAAAAAAAAATAAACCAGAGTAGTGGGAATGAGTAAAAAATAAAAGTTTTCCTTTGAAGTAGAGGTGGTTGTTCACTTGTCGTCCTTTTTTTTTTTTTCCTTTCTTGGTTTGTTTTCTGGGTGAGGGGGCTGCCACGTGGGTTTTCAGTGATGTTCCCTGAGTTAAGTCCTCCCACCCCCCTCAAGGGAGTGGGCTCTGAGGAAACTTGTTTTTAATTAGGCTTTTAAACTCGGGCGGTTTTTATGTTTGTTCACTTTTTTTCCTCTCACCTTGACGGATTTTGATGGTTTTTGTAGTTTTAGAGGAAAATATAGTGCGCCCTGACCTCCCTCTCAGAGAGAAGCTTCAGTCTGGCTTCAGAGCCCAAATATGTTTCCCCTTAACCACTGGCAAAGCAGGTTCCGAGTCGCAGTCCCTGGGCATGCAGGATCCTTTGCTTGTACCCAAAGCCATGGCAGTGGCAGCTGTCTGGGATGCTCCAGACCGCCAGAGAGGTTCCAAGCAGCAATCGCACACTGAGATTTTCCCGATGGCCGAGGCTGGGAGTGCCTGGTCTTTCTGGGTCTAAGAGCACCCGGCTTGCCCACACCTCTTTCAGGAGAACCTGTGGGTCACACACGCGTCTCAGGCTCTGAGAATGGGGTGCAGGTCTGAAAGCACCAGGCTGGGCCTTCGTGCAACTCTCTGGGGGTAGAGTTTGGTGCACGCGTCTTAGGCTCTGAAACAATGGTGTGTATCAAAGGCCACAGGCTGGCCCTTTGTACCTCTCTCAGGGGAGGATGAGCAGCACACGCATCTCAGGCTCTATAGCAGGGCTCGCCCGTTCTGGTGTCCAGCATGGATCCCATCCCCTCACAGGAGCAGGACGCCACGTGTTCTCGGGTGCTCTCATGGCTTAGAGTCGAAGACCTGCTTTTTCTGCTACACCATCTCTGCCTCAGCACCAGGGAAGGCTGTCCGGGAACCAGGGATTTAATCCCCTGTCCCTAGCCACCCCAATCCCACAATTTCCCCACCCCACTATCCTTTGCTCTTTTGGAGTGCTTTCAAAAAGTCCCTAAGTTAAACTTGGTCCCCAGATGCAGGGCACTCTCGCTCATATTGGGGTATTACTTTCCAACTGGTCGCCTCTGGTGGCTCCCTCCTCCTGTTGTTTATCTTCCGATATCAGTTCCCCGTTCCCACACCACTTTACCTTCCCACTGGCGTCTTCTGCACTTGTAGAGATCCAGACGTGTATAATTCTGATCTAAGGCTAATTTCATGAGTAATTGGAGTTCTTTGTTAGGCAATCAGCTCACTTTAGGGTACAGGTTGAAAAGGCGCCTCCTCCTACTTCCTCGCCATCTTGTCCCCTCCACGTTACAGATAACTTAAGGAGATTTTCCCTAGTCTGGAAGATCAAACATAAGACAAAACATCAAGAGATAGAACATTATAGTCTTTCAGTTCACCTAGTCCCATGTTAATAATTCTGGTTTAGTCTGAATGCAGCTTTTCCTTCTGTAAATTCTTACCCATTTCAGTTCCAGAATTTCAACATATCAAAGACCTGTATTTGTCCTGAAAGTCTCCCATATGAATTTTCTTTGAGACAGAATTTATCTTCCAAGAGAATTAAAATAATTACAAATGACAAAAAGAGCTGCTGATATGAGAATTTACAATGAAACTGGCAAGAAAATCAGGTTACTTCTGTGACACATAACATTTCCATAATCACAATATCAAGTGGTGATCTATCAACGTATTAAAACTTTAGGAAATGCATGGCATTTTCCCAAATGTAACCCAAGCTTTATTATTGGTTTAAATCTTATCCACAATTGCTAAAACCTTAGAAAGTTTTAAAACACATGCCTGAATATAATTAGGGATGTTAAACACCCGATAAAACAAAGCATAGAAACTGAATTTTCTTGGCAGGCAAAGAGAAAACCATAACAGATCGATTAACTTAAGAAAACTTTGTCTTTTTAAACAGAGAGAAAAACAGCTTTTCTATACCAGTGTCTTTTTTTTTTAAGTATGCAGATAAAGAGTTTACTAGGTTTTCTCCATCCTCACCCTACTGATCGGAAAGTCCTCTTGATAGGGAATTCTGGAGCCACAGCACAGCATTCTGCCTTCCTCATAGAAAGAAGTGCCTGGTAAGACTTCCCAAAAAACCCACATGAGTATCATCTGCTCAGCCCTAGCGGATCCCTGTTTTATAAGCTGCTCTTGCCACTAATTCTTTGTCTGACAGAGGCTGAGCCCCAACCTCGTGTCAGCCACCCAGAGAGCAGGACCCATATAAAGCATATGAGACTGGCCATGGCCGAGTCCGTCCTCACTACCCATCCTTGGTATTTGGGCATCTGTCCCAGACCTTTGCTGGAATCCATTCTAATGGGGGAACCTGAATCCCAATAGAGAACTGCTCCTTCCCCATGGCAGAAAACCTAGCTCTTGGGGATGGGTGTCCAACCTTCAGAGAGGGAGACAGCTGCATGGGCAATGAGATCATTCCCACTCCTGAAGGGTGTCCAGGAACAAACAGGCATTGTGACCCTCAGCCTAAGCATCCTTTCAAATAAGCCCTCTCTATTGGACCACCAGGATCCCGCATTGCAGACCTGGTATGCCCCTAGGCCCAAATTCTAACTTTTGGTGGGAATTTCTTGGTGCCCAGACCCAGAGCCCGTCTCTGGTATCGCTGTTGTTGGGCACCCCTAAGATGCAAAATGGCACTCTTCCCTTCCTTGAAAAAGCCACCAAAGTATGGGGAGCCACCAGGATCCTTAGAGGGGAAAAATCTCCCATGGACTCATGAGACCACACCTGCATTCCGAGGCCATTCTGGACAGACAATGCCAATAAAAAAGGCTGTGCTACCGACATCGAGTCATCCTAATTACAGTTTCTGACGAACTGCCTTCCAGGTTGATGCATTGGGCTGCGATCACCGTGCCACTAAGAATAAACCTAGTTAGTGTATGCAGACTTCTCTCCAAAAACCATGCCTCACATGTCCTCCAGGATGGGGTCTCTGGAGCCACACCACAGGACTGTGCCTTCCATCTCCAAGGAAAATTTACCCATCACATTTGCCCAAACTTTCCAGATTAAAAGAAACATTCAAGGCCAATAATCCCACCCCAATATTCGAAGCTGCTCTGGACAAAATTGCTCAGTCTGCAACACCCTGATCACCTATATCCAGGCAGATACCCAAGTCAATGGTCCTGAGACAGAAAATTGAAACTGACATGCACCTACTACATCATTGGAACCCTAGATTAGGTTTCAGGCATCTGTCCTCAGAGGCCTGTTCTGTAATACCAAGTTAGGATACAACATATTGACCCTGAGCCACAGAACACAACATCTCCTGTCCTAAGAAGGAAACTGTGCTCTTCGACCAGTGCCAATCTGTCAGGGTAGGAGAATCCTTCATGGCCCCTTAACCCCCAGGACTTTCTAAAACCTCCCTGGTAACAAACCAGCATTGGAACACAACTGCAAGAGATTCCATGTCAACTGAAACCTTGGCATGTGGCCACAGGCCACCATTACAAACCTGTCATGTTTGTCAGCTGCAATGGTCATTGGACTTGTGCTTTCTAGGAATCCATGTGGAAGGGCTCTGCTACAAAAATTTCCACATGAGTTACCCCAGAGCAAACAAACCAGACTCCATCTGTCCAGTAGAAGGAAACCTTGATATTTGGAGCATCTCACAATCCTCATCATGGGAAATCCTCCATGGTCTCTTGAAGCCACCTCTCCATTTGTCGGTCATCATAGACACAAACGTCTTTCATCCGCCCTTACTCAGGTGCTGGACGTCTCCAATGAGTTGGTGCACATTGGAACTGTCTTCTGCTTTGAATTGAATTTAACCCTAGCTTTTGTTTACAATTCCGTCCTCACCCTACTGGTCCTGAAGCCCTCTTGATAGGTAATTCTGGAGCCACAACGCAGCATTCTGCCTTTCCCATAGAAAGAAGTGGTGCCTGGTAAGACTGCCCCAAAAACCCACATGAAGTTCATCTGCTCGGCTATCGCCCTCGGCCCGCAAGGACGACAAGAACCCTGGTTCGGATGCATCTTCTCTCTCTCTATTTCCGCAAGTCTACCCACTTATATACGCTTACATGACCAATCAGCGAGCAGGGTACAGGAGGGAGCGAATCAGGCTGCACACCTAAACGAACAACTTCGCTAGCAACCAATGCTGTTTACTTCCTCTTTGGGCGTTCCGCTTAGTCTCACGAGGCAATCCTAACCTGGCAACTAGCCAGGCGCCATCTTTTAATGGCGGAGGCCGCCCTGGCCAGGGGCCTGCCTCCGACATCTCCCCCTTTTTTCTTTTATGGCAGGGATCGTGCCTGTCTTAGGTTGTCAGTGGCGGGGAATATCCTTACCCGTCATCAGACGGCAGATATCAATGATCTGCGTCCTGTCTTAGGTTGGTATATTTCCCCCACCAATCTTACCCGTCGTTGACTACCGATCCAGCATACTTAGCCACACCTGGGGGGATGTTCCAGCCTCGATGGCTAACAAGGCCTGCACCATGGCTTGCTGTTGCCTAGGTTGCTGTCGCCTCCAAATTTGCAGTTTCCTTACTAGCAGAATCAAGCCCACTACGAGGATTATCATCAGACCAATTATGCTAGCCCATTGTTTCGTAAAGGTTAACACATCTTGCAATGTTTTGATTATCTCTGGGAGGGTTGCAAGCTCAACTCTGGTGTTATTTATCCTTGTTATGCCTAGTACCAGGTGGTGTTATTTATCCTTGTTATGCCTAGTACCAGGTGCTGAGTATTACACAAATTGCCGGGAAGGATACTATACATCCCAGTCCCAATAGGGCCCCCCATATGTCCACTTGTTCTTGAACCAAATCCACTCTCTGGTTGACTATCCGGATTTCTGCTTGCAGATGTGCATTGACCTGAGTCTGTGTTTGAAGGGCCCCCGCCGTTCCTTCTGCAAGGGTGTTCACAGCTTCTGCAGTGGGTATCGTTGCAGCAAGCGAGACTGCTGCTGCCGTGGCAGCTGCTGTAGATATAGCCAATGCTGTCACAACCGCAGCTGTGATATCAAAATCTCTCTTCTTTCTGGATAGCACCACCGGTAACTTGTTCTCTGGAATGGAAACTAGGATAGGAACATGGGTAGGGATACGCATAATCACAGCCAGCTTGAAGGCCCAAACATTCCAGCACTGGGAAAGGTAGCAATTCTTAGTGCAATTCCCCATTATGAACACACAGACAACAGACGCAGACATTAAAGACTCACCGCTAAATTCCGACTCTAAGGCCGCCCCGCTTCTTATTGCGGACTCGCTAAATCCCGGCTCTAAGGCCGCCCCGCTTCTTATTGCGGACTTGTACAAGTTAAACCCCGGCTCAAGGCCGCCCCGCTTCTTATTGCGGACTTGTACAAGTTTATCCCGGCTCTAAGGCCGCCCCGCTTCTTATTGCGGACTTGTACAAGTTTAAATCCCGGCTCAAGGCCGCCCCGCTTCTTATTGCGGACTTGTACAAGTTTAAATCCCGGCTCAAGGCCGCCCCGCTTCTTATTGCGGACTTGTACAAGTTTAAATCCCGGCTCAAGGCCGCCCCGCTTCTTATTGCGGACTTGTACAAGTTTAAATCCCGGCTCAAGGCCGCCCCGCTTCTTATTGCGGACTTGTACAAGTTTAAATCCCACCACCTTTGTCGTGGTTTTATCCCGCTTACCTGCGGACTTCTCCCTTGCAAGGTTTTCCTATTTTTACTCCCCGCTTTACCGCGGAATTCCCACTTTTGAAGGTGGCTAATGTCCCTGCTTACCTGCGGACCTTTACTCCCCGCTTTCCTGCGGATTACCTTACAAGATTCCTTTATTTAGTTCCCGGGTTTCGGCACCATTTATCGCCCTCGGCCCGCAAGGACGACAAGAACCCTGGTTCGGATGCATCTTCTCTCTCTCTATTTCCGCAAGTCTACCCACTTATATACGCTTACATGACCAATCAGCGAGCAGGGTACAGGAGGGAGCGAATCAGGCTGCACACCTAAACGAACAACTTCGCTAGCAACCAATGCTGTTTACTTCCTCTTTGGGCGTTCCGCTTAGTCTCACGAGGCAATCCTAACCTGGCAACTAGCCAGGCGCCATCTTTTAATGGCGGAGGCCGCCCTGGCCAGGGGCCTGCCTCCGACACTCGGCCCTCGCGGATCCCCGATTTTGAGGCTGCTCTGGCCACTAGTGCTGGGTCTGACAAAGCCTGAGACCTGACCTCGTGTCAGCCACCCAGAGAGCAGGGCCCATATCCAGCATGTGAGACCGGTCATGGTCTAGCACGTCCTCACTACCCATCCTGGGTATTCAGGCATCTGTTCCCAGACCTTTGCTGGAATCCCTTCCAATGGGGGAACCTGAAGCCCAATAGAGAACTGCTCCTTCCCCATGGCAGGAAACTTAGCTGTTGGGAAGAGTGTCCAACTCTCAGCGTGGGAGCCAGCTGCATGGGCAACGAGACCATAGCCACTCCTGAAGTGTGCCCTGGGAACAAACAGGGATTCTGACCCTGAGCCTAAGCATGCCTTCAAACAAGCCCTCTCTCTTGCATCACAAGGATCCTACATTGCAGGCCTGGTACTCCCCTAGGCCCAAATCCTAACCATTGGTGGGAATTTCTTGGTGCCCAGACCCAGAGCCCGTCTCTGGTATCCCTGTTTTGGGGCACCCCGAAGATCGAAAACGGCACTCTTCCCTTCCCTGAAAAAGCCACCAAAGTATGGGGAGCCACCAGGATCCTCAGGGAGGAAAAATATCCCGTGGACCAATGAGACCACACCTGCATTCCGAGGCCATCCTGGACATACAATGTCGATAGAAAAGGCTGTGCAACCGCCACTGAGTCATCCTAATTACAGTTTCTGACGAGTTTCTCTCCAGGTCAATGCTTTGGTCTGCGGTCACTGAGCCACTAAGAATAAACCTAGTTTGCATTTGCAGATTTCTCTCCCAAAACCATGCCTCACATGTCCTCCAGGATGGGGTCTCTGGAGCCACACCACAGGACTGTGCCTTCCATCACCAAGGAAACTTTTCCCATCACATTTGCCCAAACCCTCCAGATTAGGGGAAGCTTCCAAGGCCCCTGATCCCACCCCAATATTGGAAGCGGCTCTGGATGTAAATTCACTGTCTGAAACACTCTGAGCACCTACATCCAGGCAGACACTTGGGTCAGGTTCAATTTTCAGAGTGCTTCATTGGTCACACTGGTTTCTCCTACACTGAATGCTGGAGTCAGAGAATTGAACCTGACATGCCCCTAGGACATCACTGGAACCCAAGAATAGATTTTCAGGCATCTGTCCTCAGATGGCTGTTCTCTAATACCAACTTATGATACACATCTGTTCCCTGAGCCACACAACAGAACATCTCCTGTCCCCAGAAGGAAATACTCCCCATTCCAATGTCTCCATGGACACAAACCCACATTAGGACCCAACCTCAGGAGAGTACATTTCATCTCAGCCCCCTCTTTTGCTCCCCCAAAGCCAGCAGATTGAACCTGTCTTGTCACTAGGAGACAATTTGAATGGGAGGCGGGCTGCCCAGGCATCCATCCTTAGAACCGTGCTCTGGAGTCATTCCATTTGGGACGTCCTGGAGCATTCCATCAGGTCTCAATTTTCCCGCAGAAAGAATCCCTGCAGTTTGGAGCATCTCACAACTCCCATCGGGGGTCAAACTCCATGGCCTCGTGATGACCCCACCCTTCATGAAGGGGCCATCATGACCAGAAACTCCAACCTGAGCCAACGTCTGATCCTCGCCCTGACTTCAGATGCACAAGATCTTGACTCAGCTCTGCAGAGTGTGCCTGCTGTGCCGTCGCTCCAAAACCTATGCCTAGCTTGTGTTCTCAGATTATTGTCCTCACACTCTTGGCCCACAGGCCCTCCAGTTTGGGAATTCCAGAG
Organism: Mustela nivalis; assembly: GCF_964662115.1. Lineage (NCBI taxonomy): Eukaryota > Metazoa > Chordata > Mammalia > Carnivora > Mustelidae > Mustela > Mustela nivalis. The sequence continues at coordinate 197,389 of NW_028136098.1, read as the reverse complement.
TCACAGTGCAGTACTCTGCCCGCCCTCAAGAAAAAAAAAAGTTGCCCTCTGCGGCTCCCCAGAAACCCCAAATGAGGATCAACTGCACACCACTCAGCTGTTCCCCAATTATACAGTCTACCCTGGGCACTAGTGCCCTGTCTGACAGCCTGAGCCTGGATCTCCTGACACACACCCAGACAGCTGGCCGCACACTGAGCACATTCAGATCCGCCATGCCATAGCTCTTCATCTCTTCCCAATCTCGGCTTCAGAACCTAGACCTTATCTCCAATCACTCACTGCCCAGGGGTGAACGTGATGCAAAAATCAGAACTCCTCCTTCCCCATAGCAAGACACCTTGTGGTTGGCATGTTGTCCAGCATTCAGTGTAGGAGAAACCAGTGTGGCCAATGAGGCCCCACCTATGCTTGAGGGCTGTGATGGGCACAAACACACATTGTGACCCTCAGCGTGAGCCCTTTCCTAAAGTAAGGCCTATCAGTGGCTGGACCAAGAGCCAGCGCATGGGGCTTGCGATGCCCCTAGGCCCCCAATCTTAACCAGAGTTTGGGCTGTCCAGTTGCCCCTCCCCAGGGATCTGCTCTGGAAACACTCCTTTGGAAGCACACCTGAGGTATAAAAACAGAAATGTCTCTTCCCATCCACAGAATGACCCCAAACTCTTGCATCGGGCTAAAACGCCAGAGAGGGAGACTCATCCATGGCCTTTGAGGTCTCCCTGACATTGGACGGCCATTGGTGCCACAAAATCCAGAGACAAAAGGTTGAGCATGCGCCTCACACACCCCCTTTGTTCATATCCCAAAAAGTTTACCCCGAAGATATTTATGCAGTCTGTAGATCGTGTCTGCCATACCTACATCTCAAAACATAAGCCGAGTTTGTGTTTTCAGACTTCTGTCGCCACAGTCCTGGCCCACACACCCTACATACTGGGGCCACTGGAGCCACACCTCATGACTGTGCGTGCCATCTCCAAGGGAATTCTGCCCATTCCATTGGCCACACTTCACGAAGGGGCCGTCATGGACAGAAACACCAAATTGAGCCAACATCTGATCCTCGCCCTGACTTCAGATGCACGAGATCTTGATTCAGCTCTGCAGAGTGTGCCCGCCTTGCCCTCGCCTTGAAACCTAAGTCTAGCTTATGTTGTCAGAGTTCCGTCCTCACACTCCTCGCCCACAAGCCCTCCAGATTGGGAATTCTGGAGCCACAGTGCAGCACTCTGCCTGCCCTCGAGAAGAAAAATTTTGCACTCCTGGCCCACCAATGCTCTATTTTGGCAGTATTGGAGCCACAATGCAGCACTCTGCCTGCCCTCCAGGAGAAAAACGTTGCCCTCTGGTGCTACCCAGAAACGCCAAGTGAGGATCAACCTGCATGCCATTAGACTCTACCCCAATTATACAGTCTATATCTGGACACGAATGCCCTGTCTGACATAGGCTGAGCATGGAACTCCCGACCGACACCCAGACAGCTGGCCACACACTGAGCCCATAAGACCCGCCATGGTCTAGGTCGTCATCTCTTCCCAACATTGTTTTTCAGGCTTTGGAATCTAGACCTTATCTCCAGTCATTGCCAATGGTTGAATGTGATGCAGAAATCAGAACTTATCCTTACCCATGGCAAGAAATATTGTGGGTATCATGTTGTCCAACATTCAGTGTAGGAGAAACAAGTGTGGCCCATGAGGCCCTGCCCATGCTTGAGGGCTGTGTTTGGCACAAACATGCATAGTGACCGTCAGCATGAGCCCTGTACTCAAGTAAGGCCTCTCAGTGGCTGAACCAAGAGCCCCCTTATGGGGCTTGCCATGTCTCTAGGCTCCATCCTTAACTGGAAGTTGGGCTGTTAAGTCGCCCCTTCCCAGGGCTTTGCTCTAGAATCCCACTTTGGTGAGACAACAAAGGTTAAAAAAAATGCATCCCACAAAATGTGCCCATAACCTTGGGATCAGGCCAAATTTCCAGAAAGTGACACTCGTCCATGGCCCTTGAGGCTACCCCAACATTCCATGGCCATCGCTGACACAATATCCAGAGCCAAAAACCTGAGCAAGCGCCTCATACTCACCCTTCATAAATATCCTGAAGAGTTCTCCTCCCAGTCTGTAGATTGGGTCTGCCATACCTACATCTCCAAACCTAAGCCGAGTTTGTGTTTTCATACTTCTGTCCACATAGCCCTGACCCAACACCCTCCATGCTGGGGCCCCTGTTGCCACAACTCAGGACTGTGCTTGTCCTCTCCAAAGGAATTTTCCTCAGAGGCCTGGTTTCCAGTACCAGCATATGGGGATTTCTTGAGGCACCTATCATAACATAACTCGTCTCCACACTGGAAAATTGCTTGTTAGAGCTCTGTCAATATCTCTGGTTAGGAGAATCCTTCAGGGCCCCAGTGTCACCGCCCCATTCCAACTCTCCATGGATACAAACCCACATTAGGACCCATATTCAGAATAGTCCATTTTAATTCAGCCCCCTTGGTTGCTCCCCTAGCCAAAAGATCTTACCTGTCTTGTCGCTAGCAGACAATTGGAATGTGAGGCGGGCTGCCCAGGCATCCATCCTTAGAACCCTGTTCTGGAGTCATTCCGTACGGGACGTTCTTGAGCCATCCAATGGGTCCTGACTGTCCTGCAGAAGGAATCCTTGCGGTTTGGAGCATCTCAGTACTCCCACCATGAGAAAACCTCCATGGCCTTGTGTTGCCCGGCCCCTTCATGAAGGAGCCATCATGAACAGAACCCCTAACCTGAGCCTACATCTGAGCCTCGCCCTGACTTCAGATGCACGGGATCACGAGTCAGCTCTACACAGTGTGCCTTCCGTGCCATCGCCCCTAAGCCTAGCTTGTGTTCTCAGACTTCTGTCCTCATACTCCTGGCCCACAAGTGCTCCAGTTTGGCATTACTGGAGCCACAATGCAGCAATCGAGCTGCCCTCCAGAAGAAAAACGTTGCCCTATGGGGCTACCCAGAAACCCCAAATGAGGATCAACCTGCACGCCACTCAACTGTACCACAATTATACAGTCTACCCTGGGCATTAATGCACTGTTTGACACAGTCTGAGCCTGGAACTCGCGACTGACACCCAGACAGCTGGCACACACTGAGCACATCGGACCCGCCATGGCCTTAGGTCGTCATCTCTTCCCAACTTCGTTTATCAGGCTTCAGAAACTAGACCTTATCTCCAATCACTGACCAGGTTTGAACGTGATGCAGAAATCAGAACTCATCCTTCTCCATGGCAATAAATATTGTGGTTGGCATGTTGTCCAACATTCAGTGTAGGAGAAACCTTGGGGCCCATGAATCCCCGCCCATGCTTGAGGGCAGCAATGGGCACAAACACAAATTGTGACTCTCAGTGTGAGCCCTGTCCTCAACTAAGGCCTCTCAGTGGCTGGAGCAGGAGCCCACATATAGGGCTTTCGATGCCCCTAGACCCCCAATCTTAACCAGAGGTCAGGATGTCCAGTTGCCTCTCCCCAGGGCTCTGCTGAAGAATCCCTCTTTTGTTGGGAGACCTGGTTAGGAAACAGAAAGGACTCCTACCATCCCTATAATGACCCCTAACTCTGGGGATTGGGCCAAATCCCTAAAATGTGGAGACTCATCAATGGCCCATGAGACCACACAGTCATTCCATGGCCATCAATGACACAAAATCCAGAGACAAAAGCCTTAGCATGTGCCTCACACTTGCCCTTTGTTCATATCCCAAAGATGTCCCCTCACGGTCTGTAGATCGGGCCTGCCATAACTACCTCCCCAATCCTAAGCCGAATTTGTGTTTTCAGACTTCTGTCCCCATAGTCCTGGCCCATACACCCTCCATGCTGGGGCCCCTGGTGCCACAACTCAGGACTGTGCCTGTCCTCTCCAAGGGAATTCTGCCCATTCCATTTGCCACAGCCGTACATATTAGGAGAAACCTCCAAAGTCCCCAAGGCCATCCCAATAGTTTAGGCCACCCAGGATAGACAGGGGCGATCTGACACCAGCTTAGGAACTGCCTCCACTCATACCCGTAGACAGATGTCCACAGAGAGGAAGATTGAACCTGACAGGCCCCTAGGTTGGAATTGGATCCATTGCTTTGGTTTCCAGGCATCTCTCCTCAGAGGCCGGGTTTCCAATACCAGAATATGGGGGGTTCCTGAGGCACCATCAGAGCAAATATCATCTCCACATGGTAAAATTTCATGTTGGAGCTGTGTTAAAACCTCCGGTTAGGAGAATCCTTCAGGGCCCCGGTGCCACCACCCCATTCCAAGGTCTGCATGGACACAAACCCACATTAAGACCCATTTGCAGGAGAGTCCATTTCAACTCAACCCCTTCGCTTTCTCTACAAGAGTCAACTAATCGAACCTGTCTTGTCACTAGGAAACACAATAGGAATGCGAGGTGGGCTGTCCAGGCATCCATCCTTAGAACCCTGCTCTGGCATCATTCCGTCTAGATAAGGAGTAAACTGCCAGAACCATGGGCCCACCACAATATAGGAGGCTGCTCTGGACGCAAATGCACAGTCTTAAATACCCTGATACCTCTATCCAGGGAGACACCAGAGTCGATGGTCCTGAGTCAGAACATTGAACCTGACATGCCCCTAGGACTTCATAGGAAGCCGAGGTTAGTTTTTCAGTCCTCAGAGGCCTGCTTTGGAATTCCAACTTATGATACAACATATGGTCCCTGAGCCACACAACAGAACATCTCCTGTCCCCAGATGGAATCTGGGCTCTTAGACCTGTGTCAAATCATCAGGGTAGATGAATCCTGCATGGCCCCTTAGCCACCAACTCATTCTTAGATCTCCCTGGTAACAAACCAGCACTGTGACCTGTCTTCATGAGATTCCATGTCTAATCCAGTCCTTGGTACTTCGCCACAGAGCCACCAGAATGAACCTGCAATGTTCCTCAGCAGCATTGGTCAATGGAGGTGTGCTTTCCAGGCATCCATGCAGGAGAACTATGCTACGCATTCTTTCCACATGTGGGACCCTGGAGCAAACAAACTAGACTGCCCATTTCCGGTAGAAGGAAACCTTGCTGTTTGGAGCATCTAGCAAGCACCAGAGTGGGAAATCCTCCATGGCATCTTGACACCATCCCTCCATTTGTCAGTCATCATAGAAACAAACTCCAGCATGAGCAAATATCTGACATCCACTCTTACTCAGGTGCTGGATATTCGATTCAACTGCTGCACACAAAAAGTGCCTTTCCAATGACACTGAATGTAACCAGAGCTTGGGTTAACAATTCCATCCTCAGCCTCCTGGTCTGCAAGCCCTCTTGATAGGGAATTCTGGAGCCACAATGCAGCGTTCTGCCTTCCCCTTAGAAACAAGAAAGGCCTGGTGGTTCTGCCTAGAAACCCCACTTGAAGTTCAATCTGCTAGGCACTCTAGGGAACCCTTATTTATAGGATGCCCTGGGCACTAGTGCTGTGTCTGACAGATCCTGAGCCAAGACCTAGTGTCAGCCACCCAGAGATCGGGGTCCATATCCACAATTTGAGACCGTCCATGGCCCATGTCCGTCATCTCTAACCATCCTTGGTATTCAGGCATCTGTCCCCAGACTTTGCTGGAATCCCTGCTAATGGAGGAACCTGAAGCACAATAGAGAATTCCTCTTTCCCCATGGCATAAATCCTGGCTGCTGGGATGGGAGTCCAACCCTCAAAGTGGGAGCCAGCTGCATGGCCAAGGAAACCACGCCCACTCATTATGGCCACCCTGGGCACAAGCAGGCATTGTGACACTCAGCCTGAGCATGATTTCAAATAAGCCCTCTCAGTTGCACCTCCAGGATCCCGCATGCAGGCCTGGTATGCCACTAGGCCCAAATCCTAACACGTGGTGGGATTTTCCAGGTGCCCAGACCCAGAGCCCATCTCTGGAATCCCTATTTTGGGGCACCCCTAAGATGGAAAACAGCACTCTTTCCTTCCCCGAGAAAGCCAGCAACTCTTGGGAGCCACAGGAACCTTAAAGAGGAAAAATCTCCCATGGACCCATGAGACCACACCTGCATTCTGAGGCCATTGTGGACACACAATCCGGATACAAAAGCCTCTGCTACTGCCTTCGAGTCACCCGATTGACAGTTCCTGACAATCTTCCCTTTAGGCCTAAGCATTGATTGGGCCCATGATCACCTTGCCACTAAACCTAACCCGAGTTTTTGTTTTTAGACTTCTCTCCCAAAACCATGGCTCACATGCCCTCCGGGATGGGGTCTCTGGAGACACACTACAGGACGGTGCCTGCCATCCCCAAGGAAACTGTGCCATCAAAGTTGCCCAAACCTTCCATATTAGGAGAAACCTGCAAGGCCCTAGAGCACAACCCAATATTTGAGGCCACTCTGCAAACAAATGCACAGTCAGAAACACCATGATCACCTACGCCTAGGAAGACACTGAAGTCAATGGTCCTGAGTCAGAAGATTGAAACCATATGGTCTGGAATACCAACTTATGATAAAACATATGGTCCCTGGGCCACACAACAGAACATCTCCTGTCCCCAGAAGGAAACCGTGCTTATCGACCGGTGTCAAACCCTCAGGGTAGATGAATCCTACATGGGCCCTTAGCCACCAGCACATTCATAGATATCCCTGCTAACAAGCCAGAATTGTGACCCATCTTCACGAAACCCCATGTCAATTCCAGGCATTGGTACTCGCCCCAGAGCCAACAAAATGAACCTGCCATGTTCCTAAGCTGCAATGGTCAATGGAGTTGTGCTTTCCAGACATCCATGTGGGAGTGCTCTGCTACCCAAATGTTCCACATGGGGGACACTGGAGAAAAGAAACCAGACACCACCTCTCCAGTAGAAGGAAACATTGCTGTTTGGAGCATCTCACAAGTCCCAGTGTGTGAAATCCTCCATGGCCTCTTGACACCACCCCTCCATTTGTCGGTCATCATACACACAATCTCCGTCTTGAGAAACATTTGACATCTGCCCTTACTCAGATGTTAGATATTCCAATCAGCCCCTGCACACTGGAACAGCCTTTCGCTTGGCACTGAATTGAACTGTAGCTTTGTTTTACAATTCCATCCTTACCCTACTGGTCCCCAAGCACTCTTAATAGAGAATTCTGGAGTCACAATGCAGCATTATGCCTTCCCCATAGAAAGAAAAAGTGCCTGATGAGGTCTGCACACAAACTCCACCTGAGGATCAATCTGCTTGGCCCTCGAGGGAACCCCGATTTATAGGCTGCCCTGGCCTCTAGTGCTGTGTATGACAGAGCATGAGCCCCAACCGTGTGTCAGACACCCAAAGAGCAGGGCCCATTATAAGCATGTGAGACCATGCATGGCCCAGGACCGTCATCTCTACCCATCCTTGGTATTCAGGCCATTCTGCCCAGACCTTTGCTGGAACCCTACCAATGGGGGAACCTGAAGCACTGTAGAGAACTCCTACTTCCTCATGGCACGAAGCCTGGCTGTTGGGATTGGTGTCCAACCCTCAGAGTGGGAGCCAGATGTATGGCCAATGAGACCACGCCCACTCATGAGGTCCGCCCTGGGCATAGGTAGGCATTGTGACCCTCAGTCTGAACATGCTTTCAAACAAACACTCTCAATTGCACCCCCAGGATCCCGCATTACAGGCCTGGTACTCCCCAAGGCCAAAACGCTAACCCTTGGTGGGATTGTCCAGGTGCCCAGACCCAAAGGCCGTCACTGGAATCCCTGTTTTGGGGTACCCCTAATATGGAAAACAGCACTCTTACCTTACCCAAGAAAGCCACCAAATTTTGGAGCGCCATCAAGATCCTTAGAGAGGAAAAGTCTCCCATGGACCCATGAGACCACACCTGCATTCTGAGACCATCCTGGACACACAATCCAGAAATAAAAGCCTGTGCTACAGCCGTACAGTCACCCTAATTAAAGTTCCCGACGAACTTCCCTCTATGTCTATGCATTGGGCCTGCGATCACATCGCCACTAAACATACCAAAATTTGTGTTTCCAGACCTCTCTACCAAAACCATGGCTCACATGCCAACCAGAATGGGATCGCTGGAGCCCCACCACAGAACTCTGTCTGTTATCCCAAAGGACAGTGTGCATATCAGAGTTGCCCAAACCTTCTAGATTTGGAGAAACCTGTAAGGCCCCTGAGCCCACCTCAATATTGCTGGCCACACAGGATGCAAATGCGCAGTCTGAAACACCCTGATCACCTACCTCCAGGGATATAGCCAAGTTAATGATCCTGAGTTATAAGTTTGAACCTGAAATGTCCCTAGGCCCTCAATGGAACCCCATTAGGTTTTCAGGCATCTGTCCTCAGGGGCCTGTTGTGGAATACCAATTTATGACACATCATGTGGTCACTGACCCACACGACAGAACACCTCCTGTCCCCAGAAGGATACAGCGTTCTTCGACCTGTGCCAAACCGTCAGGGTAGGAGAATCCTGCATGGCACCTTAGCAACCAGCACATTCTAAGATCTCCTTGAAAACAAACCAGCGTTGTGGCTTATCTACAAGAGATTCCATGTCAACTCAAGGAATTGATACTTTGCCCCAGAGCCACCAGAACGAACCTGCCATGTTCCTCAGCTGCAATGGTCAATGGAAGTGTGCTTTCCAGGAATCCATGCCGGAGAGCTCTGCTTCACCAACTTTCCATATGGGGGAGCCTAGAGCAAACAAACCAGACTTCATCTGCCCAGTAGAAGGAAACCTTACTGTTTGGAGCGGCTCACAGGACTCAGCGTGTAAACTACTCCATGGCCTCTTGACGCCACCCCCCCCCCATTTGTTGGTCATCATAGACACAAAATCTAGTGTGAGCAAACATCTGACATCCACCCTTATTCCGGTGCTGGATGTCTCGAATAAACCACTGCACATTGGAACTGCCTTCCGCCTGGCACTGAATAGAACCGTAGCTTGTGTTTACAATTCCATCCTCACTCAACTGGTCCCCAAGCCCTCTTGATAGGGAAATCTGGACCCACAATGCAGCATTATGCCTTCTCCACCAAATGAAAAAGTGCCTTGTGAGTCTGGGGAGAAACCCCACATGAGGATACATCCGCTCGGTCCTCAAGGGAACGCCGAATTATAGGCTGCCCTGGCCCCCAGTGCTGTGTCTGACAGAGCCTGAGCCCCTACCGAGTTTCAGCTATCAGAGAGTGGGCCCTATATCTAGCATTTGGGATGGTCATGGCCCAAGTACGTCATCTCTACCCATCCTTGGTATTCAGGCACCTGTCCCCAGAACTTTGCTGGAATCCCTACCAATGGGGAACCTGAAGCACAATAGAGAACTCCACTTTACCCATGGCAATAAACCTGGCTGTTGGAATGGGTGTCTAATCCTTAAAGCAGAAGCCTGTTACAAGACCAATGAGACCACGCCCACTCCTGAGGGCCACCCTGGGCACAGTCATTGTGACCCTCAGCCTGAGCATGCTTTCAAACAATCCCTCTCAGCTTCACTACCATGATCCAGAATTGCAGGCCTGGAATGCCTCTACGCACAAATCCTAAAACTTGGTGGGACTTTCCAGTTGCCCAGACCCAGGGCTCATCTCTGGAATTCGTGTTTTGGGACACACAGGAGATGTAAAACAGCACTCTTCCCTTCCCCGAAAAAGCCACCAAACTATGGGGAACCACCAGAATCCATAGAGAGGAAAAGTCTCTCATGAGTCCATGAGAACACACCGGCATTCCGAGGCCATCCTGGACACAAAATCCAGAGAGAAAAGCCTGTGCTACCGCCTTCCAGTCACCCTAATTACAGTTCCAGCCGAGCTCCCCTACAGATCTATGCATTGGGCCTGTGATCACCTCGCCCCTAACCCTAATCCGAATTAATGTTTGCAGACTTCTCTATGAAAACCATGGCACACATGCCCTCCAGGATGGGGTCTCTGGACCCACGCCACAGGACTGTCCTGCCATCCCCAAGGAAACTGTGCCCATCAAAGTTGCACAAACCTTCTAAATTAGGAGAAACCTGCAAGGCCCCTGAGCCTACCCCAATATTGGCGCCACTCTGAATGCAAAAGCGCACCTACATCTAGGCAGACAGCCAAAGGAATGGTCCCGAATCAGAATAGTGAACCTAACATGCCCCTAGGACGTCATTGGAACCCTAGATTCAGTTTTCACACATCTGTCCTCTGAGGCCTGATCTGGAATGTGAGCTTATGATACATCATGTGGTCCCTGGGCCACATAACAGAACATCTCCTGAACCCAGAAGGAAACCGTGCCCTTCCATCTGTGCCAAAGCCCAGGGTAGCCCAGGCTGCACAGCCCCTTCGCCACCAGCACATTATAAGATCTCCCTAGTAACAAACCAGCATTGTGGCCCATCTGCAAGAGATTCCATGTCAACTCAAGGACTTGGTACTTCACTCCAGAGACACCAGAACGAATTTGCCATGTTCCTCAGCTGCACTGGTCAGTGGAGTTGAGCTTTCCAGGCATCCATGTGTTGAGCTCTGGTACCCAAAGTTTTCACATAGGGGAACCTATAGCAAATCAGTCACACTCCACCTGGCCAGTAGAGTGAAATTTGCTATTTGGAGTAGCTCATAAGTCTCAACGTGAAAACACCTTCATGGCTTCTTGACGCCACCCATCCATTTGTCAGTTATCATAGACACAAACTCCAGGGTGAGCAAATATCTGACATCCGCCCTTACTCAGGTGCTGGATATCTCGAATAAGCCACTGCACATAGGGACTGCCTTCTGCTTGGCATTGAATTGAACCGTAGCTTGTGTTTACAATTCCATCCTCACCCGACTGGTCCCCAAGCCCTCTTGATAGGGAAATCTGGAGCCACAACGCACCATTCTGCCTTCCCTATAGAAAGAAGTCCCTGGTGAGTCAGGCCAGAAACCACACATGAGGATCAATCTGCTCGGCCCTCGAGGCAACCCATTTATAGGTTGCCCTGGCCACTAGTGCTGTGTCTGACAGAGCCTGAGCCCCGACCTAGTGTCTGTCCCCAGACAGTGGGCCCCACATCTAGCATTTGGGATTGCCATGGCCCAAGTACGTCATCTCTACCCATCCTTGGTATTAAGGCACCTGTCCCCAGACCTTTCCCTTGCCAATGTGGGAACCTGAAGCACAATTGAGAACTCCTCCTTCCTCATGGCAGGAATCTTCGCTGTTGGGATGGATGTCCAACCCTCAAAGTGGGAGCCAGTTACAAGACCAGTGAGACCACGCCCACTCCTGAGGGCCGCCCTGGGGACAAACAGGCATTTTGTCCCTCAGCTTGAATATGCTTTCAAACAATCCCTGTCAGTTGCACCACCATAATCCTGCTGTGCAGGCCTGGTACGCCTCTAGGCACAAATCCTAAAACTTGGTGGGATTTTCCAGGCGCCCAGACCCAGAGCCTGTCTCTGGATTCCCTACTTTGGGGCACCCTTAAGATGGAAAACAGCACTCTCTTCCCCGAAAAAGCCACCAAACTATGGGGAGCCACCAGATCCATAGAGAGGAAAAGTCTCCCATGGACCCATGAGAACACACCTGCATTTGGAGGCCATCCTGGACACACAATCCAGAGATAAAAGCCTCTGCTACCAACTTCCAGTCACCCTAATTACAGTTCCAGATGCTCTGCCCTCCAGGTTTATACATTGGCCCTCTATCATATTACCACTAACCCTACTTCGAATTTGTGTTTGCAGACTTCTCTCCCTAAACAATGGCTCTCTTGCCCTCCAGAATCGGTTCTTTAGAGCCATACAACAGGACTGTGCTGCCATCCCCAAGGAGACTGTGCCCGTCAGAGTTGCCCAAAACTTCCAGATTAGGAGAAACCTGTAAGGCACCTGACCCACCCCAATACTGGTGGACACTCTGGACGCAAATGTGCGGTCTGAAACTTCTTGATCACGTACATCTAGGCAGACACCCAAGTTAATGTCTCTGAGTCAGAAGATTGAACGTGACATGACCCTAGGACCTCATTTTACCCTAGATTATGTTTTCAGTCATCTGTCCTCAGAGGCCTGTTCTGGAATATTAGCTTATGATACATGTGAGCCACACAACAGAACATCTCATTTCCCCAGAAGGAAACTGTGATCTTCAGCCTGTTCCAATCCCTCAGGGTAGGAGAATCCTGCATGACACCTTAGCCACCAGCACATTCTAAGATCTATCACATATCAAACCAGAACTGTGACCCATGTGCAAGAGATTCCAAGTCAACTCAAGGTCTTGGTGCTTTGCCCAAGAGCCATCAGAACAAAACTGCCATGTTCTTCAGCAGCAATGGTCAAAGGAGCTGTGATTTCCCGTCATACATTTGGGAGAGCTCTGCTCCCCAAACTTTCCACATGGGGGACCCTGGAGTAAACACACCAGACTCCACCTGTCCAGTAGAAGGAAACCTTGTTGTTTGGAGCATCTCACAAACCTCAGCATGGGAAATCCTCCATGGTCTCTTGACGCCACTTCTCCATTTGTCGGTCAGCATAGACACAAACTCCACTGTGAGCAAGTCTGACATTTGCCCTTACTCAGTTGCTGGATGTCTCGCATAAGCTGATGCACATTGAAATGGCTTCAGCTTGGCACTGAATTAAACTGTAGCTTGTGATTACAGTTACATCCTCACCCGACTGGTCCCCATGCCCTCTTGATAGGGAAATCTGGAATCACAACACTACATTCTGCATTCCCCATAGAAAGAAGTGCCTGGTGAGTCAGGCCAGAAACCCCACATGAGGATCTTTCTGCTTGGCTCTCAAGGGTGCACGCTTTATAGGATTCCATGACCACTAGTGCTGTGTCTGACAGAGCCTGAGCCCCGACCTATTGTCAGCCAGCCAGAGTTTGGGGCCCATATCCAGCATGTTAGTGCGGCTAAAGCCCAAATCCATCCCCTCTACCCATCCTTGATATTCAGGCATCTGTCCCCAGACCTTACCTGGAATCCCTGCCAATGGGGGAACCTGAAGAACAATAGAGAACTCCTCCTTCCCCATAGCAGGAATCCTGGCTGTGGGGATGGGTGTCCAAGCCTCAGAGTGGGAGCCAGCTGCATGGCCAATGAGACCACGCCCACTCATGAGGTCCGCCCTTGGCACAAGCAGGCATTGTGGCCCTCAGCCTGAGCATGCTTTCAAACAAGCCCTCTCAGTTGTGCCACCACGATCCCGCATTGCAGCCCTGGAACACCCCTCATCCCGAATCCTAACCCTTGGTAGAATTTCTTGGTGCCCAGACACAGAGGCCGTCTCTGAAATCTCTGTTTGGGGGCACCCCTAAGATGGAAAACTGCACTCCTCCCTTCCCCGAAAAACAGCACTCCTCCCTTCCCCGAAAAAGTCACAAAACTATGGAGAGCCACCAGATCCTAAGTGAGGTAACGTCTCCCATGGACCCAAGAGACAACATCTGCATTCAGAGTCCATCTCTCATCTGGACACACAATCCAGAGAGAAAAGCCTGTGTTACCGCCTTTCAGTCACCCTAATTACAGTTCCTGATGAGCTCCACTCCAGGTCCACGCATTGCGCCTGTGATCACCTCGCCACTAACCCTAACCCGCATTTGTGTTTGCAGACTTTCTCACAATATCATGGCTCACATGCTCTCCAGGATAGGGTCTCTAAAAACACACCACAGGATTGTGCCTGCAATCCCCAAGGTAACTGTGCCCATCACAGTTGCCCAAACCTTCCAGATTAGGAGAAACCTGCAAGGCCCCTGAGCCCACCCCAATATTGTTGGCAGTGCTGGACACAAATTCACAGTCTGAAAGACCCTTATCACCTACATCCACTGGAGACATCCAAGTCAATGGTCCTGAGTCAGAAGATTGAACCTGACATGCCCCTAGGACCTCATTGAAACCCTAGATTAGGTTTTCAGGCATCTGTCCCCAGGGTCCTGTTCTGGAATACCAACTTAGGAGTGCACATGTGGTCTCTGAGCCCCGCAACAGAACATCTCCTGTTCCCAGAAGGAAACTGTGCCCTTCGACCTGTTCCAAACCCTCAGGGATGGAGAATCCTGCACAGCACCTTAGAAACCAGCACATATGCTGAGTTTGTGCATTGCTCCAAGCCACAAGGTTTCCATCTGCGAGACAGTCTAGTCCTGTTTGATGGTTCCAGGACGTCCCATATGGAAGGACTGGAGGGCAGAGTTCGAAGGATGGATGCCTGTACACCATACCTCGCATTCCAATTGGCTATGAGCGACAAAGCATGTTTGAACTCCTGGCTCTAGGGTAGGCTACCCAAGGGGCTGAGTTGAAATGAACTCTTCTGAGGATGGGTTGTAATGTGGGTTTGTGTACATGGAGACCATGGAATGTGCTGGTGGCTCAGGGGCCTTGCAGAAATCGCCTTACCAAAGGGTTTGATAGAGCTCGAATAAGAAAGCTCCCCATGTGGAGATGAGAGAGGTTCTGTTTAGTGAATCAGAAAAGCCCAAATGCTGGTCTTCGAAACCAGTCCTCTGAGGACAGACACCTGGAAACCAAAGCTAGGATTTAGATTAAGGCCTAGGGGCCTGTCCGTTTTAATCTTCTGTCTCTAGGGACACTGTTGAGGGTCTAAGTGGAGATAGTTGCTCAGCTGGTGCCAGAATGCCTCTGTTAGTCCAGGGCGGCCTGCACTATTGGCATGGCCTCGGGGGCCTTGGAAGTTTGTCCTAATCTGTAGGGTTGTGGCCAATGGATTGGGCACAGTTTTCTTGGAGAGGACAGGCACTATAATTCTGGAGGGTGTTTGTGTCCGGGCTGTGGGCACAAAAGTCTGATAACACAAACTCGGCTACGTGTGGCACTGAGGGTATGACAGGCCCGATCTGCAGGGCGTGAGGGGAGCTCCTCAGGTTATGAAAGAATGGCGAGTGGGAGGTGGTCACTCAAGGTTTTGTCTCTGGATGTTGTGTCCCCAGTAGCCATGGAATGTAGGGGTGGCCTCAGGGGCTATGGGAGAGTCTCCCTCTCTGAGGATTTGGACCAGCTCCCAATATTTTGGAGTCATTTGTGGGAAGGGTGGAGTCCTGTTGTCAGGCTCAGGTGTCTCTCCAAGAGAGGGGCTCCAGATCACAGATCGGGCAACTGGAAAACTCAAACTCTGGTGAAGTTTGGGAGCATTGGGACTTGGCATGCCCCATATTCGGGCTCTTGGTCCAGGCCCCGAGAGGCCTTACTTCCACATGTGGCTCACGCTGAGGGTCACAATGTGAGTTTGTGCCCAAGGGAGAACTCAAGTTTTGGCTTGGCCTCAGGGGACATGAGGGTTTCTCCTACCCTGAAGGTGTGACTCCATGAAAACAGCAAGCTTTACAACCATGGGGAAGGTGGAGTTCTGATTTGTGCTTAAGATACCCACCTGTGCTGGGATTTGATATAATGTCTAGGTTCAAACGTCTGAAAACCTAGGTTGGGAAGAGATGATGGCCTAAGGCCACGGCATGTCCGATGTGCTGGGTGTGAGGCCAGCTGTATCCTTGTCTGTCCAGATGTCTGGCCTCAGGCTGTGTCAGACAGAGCATTAGTGCCAAGGGCCGCTTATCCAATTTGGGTGCAGTCGAGGTGGAGGCATGTTGATTTTCATTTGGGGTTTCTGGAGAGCCCCATCAGGCAAAGATTTTCTACTGGTGGGCAGGCAGAGGGCTGAGTTGTGGATCCATATTTCCCAGTATGGATGGCTTGTTTGACAGGAGTGTGAGGAAGGAATTCTGAAAACACAAGCTAGCGTGAGGTCTGGGGCCGAGGGCACGCAGGCCCACTTTGCATAGGCTGAATTGAGATCTCCTGCATCTGTGGTCAGGGAGAGTATCAGAAGTTGCCTCAGGCTGGAGTTTGTGTCCATTATGGCCTCTTCCTAAAGGGGGTGGGGCCATTATGAGGCCAGAGTCGTTTCCCTATGCTGGGAGTTGTGAGCTTCTCCAAACCTCAAGTTTTCCTCCTACACACAGTCGAGTCCTATTGGATGGTTCCAGGATGCCCCACACAGAAAGACTCGAGAGCAGGGGTCTAAGCATGGATGCCAGGAAACACCACCTCACCTTCCCATTGACTGGTTGGGATAAGGCAGGCTCAATCTGCGGGCTCTTGGGCGAGCTACCCAGAGGGCTGAGTTGAAATGGACTCTGCTGAGGATGGGCCATATTGTGGGTTGGAGGCCATGGAGACCTTGGAATGTGGTGGTGGCTCAGGGTCTTTGTAGGATTCTCCAACCTGAAGGGTTTGACACAGCTCCAACAAAGAAGCTTCCCGTGTGGACACGAGAAGTGTTCTGTTTGGTGCCTCAGGAAAGCCCCATATGCTTGTCTTAGAACCCAGGACTCTGAGGAATGACACCTGGAAATCAAAGCAAGAGTTCAGATTAGGGACTAGGGGCCCGTCCATTTCAATCTTCTGTCTTCGTGGGCATCTCTCTGCGTGTCTGTGTAGAGGTAGTTGCTTAGCTTGTGTCAGATTGCCCCTGTTTGTCCAGGGCGGCTCTTGTTCCAGCCACTGAGAGGCATTAACTGAGTAGGGGACTCATGCTGAGGGTCGCAATGCGTGTTTGTGCCCAAAGCGGCCCTCAATCATGGGTGGGGCATCATGGACCATGCAGGTTTTTCCTACATTGAATGTTGGACAACATGCCAACCACAAGGTTTCTTGCAATGGGGAAGGAGGAGTACTGATTCCTGCATCACGTTCACCTCTAGGCAGTGATTGGAGATAAGATCTAGGTTCTGAAACCTGAAGACCGAGGTTAGGAAGAGATGACGACCTAAGGCCACTCCATGTCTGACGTGCCCAGTTTGCGGCCACCTGTCTGGATATCAGTCACGAGGTCTGGGCTCAGGCTGTGTCAGACAGAGCATTAGTACCCAGATAAGCTGTATAATTGGGGTACAGTCGAGTGGCATGCAGAAGATAATCATTTGCAGTTTCTCATTAGCCCCTTTGGGTAAAATTTTTCTTCTGGAGGGCAGGCAGAGTGCTGGATTCTGGCTCCGGAATTGCCAAACTGGAGGGCTTTTGGGCCAGGATTGTGAGAACGGAAGTCTGAGAAAACAAGCTAGGTTTAGGTTTTGGGGCGAGAGCATGGCAGGAACCCTCTGCAGAGCTGAATCGAGATTTCGTGCATCTGAAGTCAGGACGAGGATCAGACGTTGGCTCAGTTTGGAGATTCTATCCATGATGGCCCCTTCATGAAGTGGGGTCATAACGAGACCATGGGAGTTTTCCCGTGATGGGAGTAGTAAGATATTCCAAACCACAGGGATTTTCTGCAGGTCAATTGAAACCTGTTGGATGTCTCCAGGATGTCCCATATGGAAAGATTGCAGAACAGGGTTCTAAGGATGGATGCCTGGGCAGCCCACCTCACATTCCATTTGTCTCCTAGCAACAGGATACGTTTGATCTGTTGGCTCTGGTGTAGCAACCAAAGGGGCTGAGTTGAAATGGACTCTCCTGAGGATGTGTCATAATGTGGGTTTATGTCCATGGAGACGTTGGAAAGGGGCAGTTGCACCGGGGCCCTGAAGGATTCTCCTAACTGGCGGTATTGACACAGCTCCACAGAGCATGTTTCCCATGTGGAGATGAGATTTGTTCTCATTGGTGCTTCAGTTAACCCCCATATGGAAATCAGAACTCTGAGGAGAGATGCCTGGAAACGAAAGCAATGGATCTGTTTCCAGTTAAATATTCTCTGGGGACATTTGTCTACGGGTCTGAGTGGAAGTAGTTCCTCAGCGTGTGTCAGATCACCACTATTCCTCCCGGTTGGGCTACACTATTGGGATGGCCTCAGTGACTTTGGAGGTCTCTCCTAATTTGCAAGTTTTTGGCAAATGAAATGGGCAGAATTCCTTTGGGGAGGGAAGGCACAGTCCTGAAGTGTGGCTCCAGGGTACCCAGCCTGGAGGGTGTGTGGGTCACAGCTGTGGGGACAGAAGTCTGAAAACAGAAACTCGGCTTAGGTTTGGGGATGTAGCTATGGCAGGCCCGATCTACAGACCTTGGGAAATCTTCATGATATGAACAAAGGGCAAGTGTGAGGCATTTGCTCAGGCTTTTGTCTCTGGATTTTGTGTCACCATCGGATATTGGCCCGATCCCAAGATTTTTGGGGTCATTCTGTATGATGGGAGGAATCCGTTCTGGTTTTTTTTACCTCAGGTGTGTCACTAAAAAACGGATTCCAGAGCAGAGTCCTGGGGAGGAGCGACTGGACAACACGAAATCTGGTTCAGATTGGGGGCCTAGGGGCATGGCAATCCCCATATGCGGGCTCCTGGTCCAGCCACTGAGAGGCCTTACTTGAGGACACTGAGCTCACACTGAGGGTCACAATGCATGTTTGTGCCGAACGTAGCCCTCAAGCATGAGCGGGGACTCATGGACCACGCTGGTGTCTCCTACACTGAACGTTGGACAACATGCTATCCACAAGATTTTGGCCATGGGGAAGGAGAAGTTCTGATTTTTGCATCACGTTCACCCCTGGGCAGTGATTGGAGATAAGGTCTAGCTTCTGAAGCCTGAAAACCGAGTTTGGGATAAAATGATGACCTAAGGCCATGGAGGGTTGGATGCGCTCAGTGTGCGGTCAGCTGTCTGGGTGTTGGTCAGAACGTCCGGGCTCAGGCTGTGTCAGACAGTGCATTAGTGCCCAGGTTAGACTATACAATTTAGGTACAGTAGAGTGCCGTGTAGGTTTATCCTCATTTGGGGTGTCTGGAAAGCTCCATAGGGCAACATTTTTCTTCTGGAGGGAAGGCAGATTGCTGCATTGTGGGTCTGTAATTGCCAAACGTGAGGGCTTGGGGGCCGGGATGTGAGGACAGAAGTCTGAGAACACAAGCTAGACTTAGGTTTCAGGGCGAGGGAAAGGCAGGCACACTCTGCGATCTCGTGCATCTGAAGTCAGGGAGAAGATCAGACGATGGCTCAGTTTGGAGATTCTGTCCAAGATGGCCCCTTCATGAAGCGGGGTGGGGACATCACAAAGCCATCGAGGTTTTCCCATGTTGGGAGTTGTGAGATGCTCCAAACAGCAAAGATTCCTTCTGCGGGACAATTGATACCTGTTGGATGGCTCCAGGACATCCCATAGGGACGACTCAAGAGCAGGGTTCTAAAGAGTGATGCCTGGGTTTCCCACCTCGCATTCAAATCGTCTCATTGCGATAAGACAAGTTGAATCTCTTGTCTCTGGTGGAGCAACCGAGGGCGCTGAGTTGAAATGGACTCTCCTGCGCATGGGTCATAATGTGGGTTTGTGTCCATGGGGACCTTGGAATGGGTCGGTGACACCAGGGTCATGAAGTTTTCTACTAATCAGAGGTTTTGACACAGTTCCCATGTGCAAGTTTCCCATATGGAGACGAGATTTGTTCTGGTGGGTGCTTCAGGAAAGCCTCATATGTTGCTATTGGAAACCAGGCTTCTGGGGAGAGATGGCTAGAAACCAAAGCAATGGATCTGCTGAAGTCCTAGGGGCCTGTCCAGTTCAATTTTCTTCTCTTTGGACATCTGTCTCAAGGTCTGAGTGCAGGTAGTATCTCAGCTGGTGGCAGATAGCCCCTGTTTGTCCCGGGTAGCCTACACACTTAGGATAGCCTTGGGGACTCTGGAGCTTTGTCCTAATTTGTTCGGACTGTTGCCACTCCGACATTCCACGACCATCGTTGTCACAAAATCCAGACAAAAGCCTGAGCAAGCGCCTCACTCTCGCCCTTTGTTCATAACCCAAAGAGTTCTAATGATCTGTAGATGGGCCTGCCATACCTACATCCTCAAACCTAAGCTGAGTTGCTGTTTTTAGACTTTTGTCCCCACAGCCCTGGCCGACACACCCTCCAGGCTAGGGCCCCTGGAACCACACCTCAGGATTGTTCCTGCCCTCTCAAAGGGAATTCTTCATATTCCATTGGCCACAACCATATAAATCAGGAGAAATCTCCAATGTCCCTGGGACCATCCCAATATTGTAGGCCGCTCGGAACAAACAGGGGTGATCTGACACTAGCTGAGCAACTAGCTCCACACAGACTCGGAGACAGATGTCCCCAGAGAAGAACATTGAACTGGACAGGCCCCTAGGCCCTAATCAGATCCATTGCTTTGGTTTCCAGGCATCTCTTCTCAGAGGCCTGGTTTCCAATACCAGCCTATGGGGTTTCCAGAGGCCCCATCAGAGCAAGTCTTGTCTGAACATTGGAAACTTGCTCGTGGAGCTATGTCAGAACGTCAGAGGCCTGGTTTTCAATACCACCATATGGGGGTTTCCTGAGGCATCAATCAGAACAAATGTCTTCTCCACATGGGAAACGTGCTCTTTCAAGCTGTGTCAAAACCTCCGGCTAGGAAAATCCTTCAGGGCCCCGGTGCCACCACCTCATTCCAAGGTCTCCATGGACACAATCCCACATTAGGACCCATCTGCAGGAGAGTCTATTTCAACTCAGTGCCCTTGGGTGCTCCCCTAGAGCCAGCAGATCGAACCTATCTTATCACTAGGAGACAATTGGAATGTGAGGCGGGCTGGCTAGGCATCCATCTGTAGAAAACTACTCTGAAGTAATTCCATATGGGACGTCCTGGAGCCATCCAACAGGTCACAACTGTCCTGCAGAAGGAATCCTTGCGCTTTGGAGCACCTCACAACTCCCAGCATGGGAAAAGCTCTGTGGCCTCGTGGTGCACCGTCCCCTTCATGAAAGAGCCATCTTGGACAGAAACTCCAGCCTGAGCCAACGTCTAATCCTCGCCCTGACTTCAGATGCACGAAATCTTGATTCAACTCTGCAGAGTGTGCCTGCCGAAACCCCGCCCCGAAGCAAAACCTAGCTATTGTTCTCAGACTTCGTCCTCACACTCCGAGCCCACCAGCCCTCCAGTTAGGGAATTCTGGAGAGACACAATGCAGCACTCTGACTGCCCTCCAGAAGAGAAACGTTGTCCTATGGGGCTAACCAGAAACACCAAATGAAAATCAACCTGCATGCCACTTGCCTCTACCCCAATTATACAGTTTCGCTTGGGCGTTAATGCCCTGTCTTGCACAGCCTGAGGTCTGAATTCCCAACCGACACCCAGACAGCTGGCTGTACACTGAGCACATCAGACCCGCCATGGCTTTAGGTCACCATCTCTTCCCAACCTTGGTTTTCAGGCTTCAGAACCTAGACCTTATATATACTCACTACCCAGGGGTGAACGTGATGCAGAAATGAAACTCCTTCTTCCTCAAGGCAAGAAACCTTGTGGTTGGCATGTTTTCCAACGTTCAGTGTAGGAGAATCCAGTGTAGCCCATGAGTCCCCGCCCATGCTTGAGAACCGCAATGGGCACAAGCACATTGGGACCCTCAGTGTGAGCCCTGTCCTCAAGTAAAGCCTCTCAGGGGCTGGACCAAGAACCCGCATTGCCATCCCTAGTCCCCCAATATTAATGAGAGGTTGAGAGGTCTAGTCACCCCTATTCAGGTCTCTTCTCTGGAACCCCTGAGGAAAAAAATATCAAAGGGTCTCCTCCATCCCCTGAATAAGCCCCAAAACTTGGGATCTGACCAAATCTTAAAAGAGAAAGAATCATCCATGGCCAAAGAGGCCATCCCGTCATTCCATGGCCACCATTGACACAAAATCCAGAGACAAAAGCCTGGAGATATGCCTCACACTTGCCCTTTGTTCATAGCCTGAAAAATTCTCCTCACGGTCTATAGATCAGGCCTGTCATACCTACGTCCCCAAACCTAAGCTGAGTTTGGGTTTTCAGATTTCTGTCCCCACTGTCCTGGCCCACACACCCTCCAGGCTGGGGCCCCTGGAGCCATGCCTCAGGACTGTGCCTGCCTTCTCCAAGCAAATTCTGCCCATTCCATTGGCCACAACCCTAAAGATTAGGAGAACACTCCAAAGTCCCTGAGGCCATCCCAATAGTGTTGGCCACTCAGGGCAAACAGGGTGATCTGTCCCAAGATGAGCAACTACCTCAACTCAGACACATAGACAGATAACCCCAGAGAAGAAGATTAAACCGGACAGGCACCTAGGCCCTAATCAGATCCATTGCTTTTGATTCCAGGCATCTCTCCTCAGAGGCCTGGTTTCCAATACCAGCATATGTGTTCTTCTGGAGGTACCAGTCTGAACAAATATCATTTCCACATGGGAAACATGCATTTTGGAGCTGTGTCACAACCTCCAGTTAAGGGAAACCTTCAGGTCTCAGCAGCCAACACCCCATTCCAAGGTCTCCATGGATAAAAAACCCACATTATGACCCATCCGCAGGCGAGTCCATTTCAACACATCCCCTTTGGTTGCTCCCCAAAAGAAGCAGATCGAACCTGCCTTGTCACTAGGAGACAATAGGAATGTGAGGCGGGCACTCCAGGAATCCATCCTTAGAACCCTGCACTGCCGTGGTTCCGCATGGGACGTCCTGGAGCAATCTGACCGGTCTCGACTGTCCCGTAGAAGGAATCCTTGCCGATTGGAGCAACTTACAATGCCAATTGTGGAAAAGTCTCCATAGCCCCATGATGCCCCCCACCATCATGAAGGGGCCATCCTGAACAGAAACTTCAACCTGAGCCAAGTCTGATCCTCGCCCTGACTTCAGATGCATGAGATTTAGATTTAGCTCTACAGAGTGTGCCTGCCATGATCTTGACCCAAAACCTAAGCCTAGCTTGTGTTCTCACACTTCCTTCCTCACAATTCTGGCCCACAAGCCCTCCAGTGTGAGAATTCCGTCGCCACAATGCAGCACTCTTCCTTCCCTCCAGAAGAAAAACGTTGCCCCTGGGGCTACCCAGAAACGCCAAATGAGGATCAACCTGCATGCCACTCAAGTTTACTCCAATTATACAGTCTAAGCTTGGCACTAATGCCCTGTCTGACACAGCCTGAGCCTGGACCTCCTGGATGACACCCAGAAAGGTGGTGTCACACCTAAGGACTGTGCCAGTGCTCTCCAAGGGAACTCTGCCACAACCTTACAGATTAGGAGAAACCTCCAATTCATTTGCCACAACCTTACAGATTAGGAGAAACCTCCAATACCCAAGACCACCCCAATAGTGTTGGCCTCCCCCAACAAACATGGGTGATCTGACGCAAGCTGAGCAGTGACCTCCATTCTGAATCTTAGACAGAGACACTCAGAGGAGAATATTGAAAAGGACAGGCCCCTAGACCCTAATCAGATCCATTGCTTTGGATTCCAGGCATTGTTCCCCAGATGCTTGGTTTCCAATACCAGGTTGTGGGGGTTTCAGAAAAAATCTCGTCTCTACATGGGAAACTTGCTCTTTGGAGCTGCATCAAAACCTCAGGTTAGGAGAATTCTTCAGGGCAACAGAGCCACTGCCCAATTCCAAGGGCTCCATGGACACAAATCCACATCATGAGTGATCCTCATGAGAGTCCATTTCAATTCAGCCCCCTCGGTTGTTCCCCCAGTGACAGCAGATTGAATCCTCCTTTTCACTAGGACACAACTGGAATGCAAGTTGGACTGCCCAGGCATCCATCATTAGAACTGTGCTTTGGAGCATTTCTTATGGGACGTCCTTGATCCATCCAAAAGGTCGTGACTGTCCTGCTGACGGAATCCTTGTGGTTTGGAGCATCACACACTCACAAAGTTGGAAATCTTCCATGGTTTCCTGATGCCCCCCCACCTTCAAGGGGACATCATGTACAGAAACTCCAACCTAAGCCAACATCTGATCCTCGCCCTGACTTCAGATGCACGAGATCTCATTTCAGGTCTGTAGAGTGTGCCTGCCATGTCACCGCTGCGAATTCAAAGCTGAACTTGTGTTCTCAGACTTCTGTCCTAAAACACCTGGCCCACAAGCCCTGAAGTTGGCAATTCTGGAGCCAGAATGCAGCACTCTGCCTGCCCTCCAGAAGAAAATCTTTGCCCTATGGGGCCAACCAGAAACCCCAAATGAGGACCAACCTTCACATCACTCGACTGTACCCCAATTATACAGTCTAGCCTGGAGACTAATGCCCTGCCTGACACAGCCTGAGCCCAGACCTCATGATGGACACAGACATCTGGCCGCACACTAGGTGCATCGGACCCACCATGGCCTTAGGTCGTCATCTCTTACCAACCTCGGTTTTCAGGCTTCAGAATCTAGACCTTATCTCTACTCACTGCCATGCCGTGTACGTGATGCAGAAATCAGAACTCCTCCTTCCCCATGACCAGAAACCCTGTGGTTGGCATGTTGTCCAACGTGCAGTGTAGGAGAAACCAGCATGGCCCATGAGGCCTCAGACATGCTTGAGGGCTGCGATGGGCACAAACACCCATTAGGACCATAAGCATGAACCCTGGCCTCAAGTAAAGCCTCTCCGGGGCTGGACCAAGAGCCCACATATGGAGATTACCATGCCCCTACTCCCCAAACCTTAGCCAGTGCTTGAGAAGTCTAGTCACCCCTACTCAGATCTCTTCTCTAGAATCCCTCCTTGGTGGGACACATGAGGTTAAAAAAAAAATAGAGAAACACTCCTACCGTCCAAAGAATGATCGCAAACACTTGGAATTGGGCCAAATTCACAGAGACAAATACTCGTCCATGGCTGATGAGGCCATCCTGACATTCCACGGCCACCATTGACACAAAATCCGGAGACAAAAGCCTGAAAAAGCGCCACACACTCGCCCTTTGTTCAGAGCCTGAAAAATTCTCACGGTCTGTAGATTGGGCCTGCCATACCTATGTCCCCAAACCTAAGCCAAGTTTGTGTTTTCAGACTTCTGTCTCCATTGTCCTGGCCCACACACCCTCAAGGCTTGGCCCCATGGAGCCACACCTCAGGACTGTTCCTGCCCTCTCCATGGGAATTCTGCTCATTTCTTTGGCACAACCTGACAGATTAGGAGAAACATCCAAAGTCCCCGAGGCCACCCCAATATTGTAGGATGTCCGGGACCAACAGGGACCATCTGCCACAAGCTGAGCCACTACCTCCAATCAGAACTGTAGATAGATATCCATAGAAAAGAAGATTGAACAGAACAGGCACCTAGGCCCTAAATGGATCCATTGCTTTTGTTTTCACGTATCTCTCCTCAGAGGCCTGGATTCCAATACCAGCACATGGGGGTTTCTGGAGCTACCAATCAGAACAAATCGCATGCCACATGGGAATCATGCTTTATGGAACGGTGTCAAAACCTCCAGTTAGGAGAAAATTTCACGTCACTGGAGCCACCGCCCCATTCCAATGTCTCAATGGACACAATCCCACATTATGACCCATCCTCAGGAGAGTCCATTTCAACTCAAACCTGGCGGTTGCTCACCCAGTGCCAGCAGATCAAACCTGCTTTGTCACTAGGAGACAATTGGAATGCGAGTTTGTTGCCCAGGTATCCGTTGTTAGTATTCTGCTCTGGAGAAATTCCTAATGGGGTGTGCTTGATTCATTCAACAGGTCTCAACTGTCCTGCAGAAGGAATCCTTGTGGTTTGCAGCATCACACACTCGCACCGTGGGAAAACCTCCATGGCCTCGTGATGCCTCCACCTTCAGGTAGAGGACATCATGGACAGAAACTCCCGTCTGATCCTCGCCCTGACTTCAGATGCATGAGATCTCAATTCAGCTCTGCAGAGTGTGCCTGCCTTGCCCTCGCCCCAAAACCTAAGCCAGCTCGCCTTCTCAGACTTCCGTCCTCACACTCCTGGCCCACAAGCCTTCCACTTTGGGAATTCTGGAGACAAAATGCAGCACTCTGCCTGCCCTCCAGAAGAGAGACTTTGCCCTAGGGGTCTACCCAGAAATATCAAATGAGGATCAACCTGCAATTCTCTAGACTGTACCCCAATTATACAGTCTAGCCTGGGCACTAATGCCCTGTCTGACACAGCCTGACCCCAGACCTCGTGAACGACACCCAGACACCTGGCCTCACACTGAACACATCGGACATGCCTGGCCTTAGGTCATCATCTCTTCCCAACCTTGGTCTTCAGGCTTCAGAACCTAGACATTATCTCCACTCACAACTAAGTGATGTACGTAATGCAGAAATCAGAACTTCACCTTCCCCATGACCAGAAACCTTGTGGTTGGCATGTTGTCCAACGTTCAGTATATGAGAACCCAGCATGGCCCATGAGGCCTCAGACATGCTTGAGGGCTGCGATGGGCACAAACACACATTAGGACCCTAAGCATGAACCCTGGCCTCAAGTAAAGCCTCTCCGGGGCTGGACCAAGAGCCTGCATATGGGGCTTGCCATGCCCCTACTCCCCCAATCCTAGCCAGAGCTTGAGAAGTCTAGTCAACCTTATTCAGAGCTCTTTTCTGGAATCCCTCTTTGGTGGGACACATAAGGTAAAAAAAAAAAAAAAAAAAAAAAAAAAAGATAAAGAAAAAAAAACTAAGGACTCCTACCATCCAAAGAATGACCCCAAACACTTGGAATTTGGCCAAATCCACAGAGAGAAATACTCGTCCATGGTCGATGAGGCCAGCCTGACATTCCACGGCCACCATTGACACAAAATCCGGAGACAAAAACCTGAAAAAGCGCCACACACTTGCCCTTTGTTCAGAGCCCCCAAAATTCTCAAGGTCTGTAGATCGGGCCTGCCATACCTATGTCCCCAAACCTAAGCTGAGTTTGTGTTTTCAGACTTCTGTCTCCATTGTCCTCACCCACACACCCTAAAGGCTGGGCCCCATGGAGCCACACCTCAGGACTGTGCCTGCCCTCTCCAAGGGAATTCTGCTCATTCATTTCGCACAACCTGACAGATTAGGAGAATCATCCAAAATCTCTGAGGCCATCGCAATAGTGTAGGATGTCCTGGACATACAGGGACCCTCTGGCACAAGCTGAGCCACTACCTCCAATCAGAACCTTAGACAGATATCCATAGAAAAGAATATTGAACAAGACAGGCACCTAGGCCCTAATTGGATCCATTGCTTTTGTTTTCAGGCATCTCTCCTCAGAGGCCTGGATTCCAATACCAGCATAAGGGGGTTTCCAGAGCTACCTATCAGAAAAAATCTCGTCTCCACATGGGAATCTTGCTCTATGGAGCTGTGTCATAACCTCCAGTTAGGAGAAAACTTCAGGTCACTGGAGCCACTGCCCCATTTGAATATCTCCATGGACACAATCCCAAATTATGACCCATCCTCAGGAGATTCCATTTCAACTAAACCCCCTCGGTTGCTACCCCAGAGCCAGCAGATTGAACCTGCCTTGTCGCTAGGAGACAATTGAAATGTGAGTTGGGCTCTTCAGGCATCCATCCTTAGAACCCTGCTTTTGTGTCGTTCCTTATGGGACATCCTTGAGCCATCCAACAGGTCTCGACTGTCCCACAGGAGTCCTTGTGCATGGACCACCTAACAACTCATATCATGGAAAGCTTCCAAGGTCACATGATGCCCCCAATCTTCATGAAGGCAGATCATGGAAAGAAACTCCAACCTGAGCCAACAGCTGGTCTTCGCCTTGACTTCAGATGCACGAGATCTTGATTCAGCTCTTCAGAGTGTACCTGCTGTGCCCTCACCCCAAAACCTAAGCGTAGCTAGTGTTCTCTGACTTCCGTCCTCACTCTCCTGGACCACACGCCCTCTATTTTGGGACTTCCGATGACACAGTGCTGCACTCTGCCTGCCCTCTAGAAGAAAAACATTGCCCTATGGGTCTACCCACAAACCTCAAATGAGGATAAACCTGCACGTCACTCAAATGTACACCAATTATATAGTCTAGCCTGTGCACTAATGCCCTGTCTGACAGAATCTGAGGCCTGAATTCCCAACCGACACCCAGACAGCTTGCAGTACACTGAGAACATCTGAACCGCCATGGCCTTAGGTCGCCATCTCTTTCCAACTTCAGTTTTCAGGCTACAGAATCCTAGACCTTCCCATGGGTGAACATGATGCAGAAATCAGAACTCTTCCTTCCCTCTCGCCAGAATCTTGTGGTTGGCATCTTGTCCAACGTTCAGTGTAGGACCCCTGTAGGGCCTACAGGGGTAGTAGTAGGGCCCCTGAGGGTAGTGTAGGGTCCCTGAGGCCCTGCCTTTGCTTAAGAGCTGCGGTGGGCTCAAACACACATTGGGACCCTCAGTTTGAGCCCTGTCCTCAAGTAAAGCCTCTCAGTGGCTGGACCATG
Source organism: Mustela nivalis (assembly GCF_964662115.1). Lineage (NCBI taxonomy): Eukaryota > Metazoa > Chordata > Mammalia > Carnivora > Mustelidae > Mustela > Mustela nivalis. The sequence continues at coordinate 169,172 of NW_028136098.1, read as the reverse complement.
AGCCCGCATATGGGGCCTGCCATGCCCCAAGTCACCCAATCTTAACCAGAGGTAGAGACATCTAGTCACCCCTACTCAGGGCTCTGCTCTGGAATCCCTCTTTGGTGGGACATTTGAGGTAAATAAACACAGAAAGGACTCCTCCCACTCACAGAATGACCCCAATCACTTGGGATTGGGCCATCCCAAGTGATTGGGATCCAGAGAGAAAGACTCGTCCATGGCCCATGAGGCCAGCCCGACATTCCACGGCCACTATTGACACAAAATCCAGAGACATAAGCTTCAGCAAGCGTTCACACTCACCCTTAGGTCATAGCCCAAAAAATTCTCCTCATAGTCTGTAGATTGGGCCTGCCATACCTACGTCCCCAAACCTAATCCGAGTTTGTGTTTTCAGACTTCTATCCTGACATCCCTGTCCCACACACCCTCCAGACTTAGGCCCCTGGAGCCACACCTCAGGACTGTGCCGGCCCTCTCCAAGGAAATTCTTCCCATTCCATTGGCCACAACCCTACAGATAAGGAGAAACCTCCAAAGTCCCAGAGGCCATTCCAATAGTGTAGGCCACCCAGGACAAAGAGAGGCGATCTCTCACAAGCTGAGCAACGACTTCAACTCACCCGTAGACAGATAACCCAAGAGAAGAAGATTAAACTGGACTGGCCCCTAGAATGTAATTGGTTCCATTGCTTTTTTTTCTAAGCATCTCTCCTCAGAGGCCTGTTTTCCAATACCAGCATATGGGGGATTCCAGAGATACCAATCAGAACAAATCTTGTCTTCACATGGGAAACTTATCCTTTGGAGCTCTGTAAAAGCCTCCAGTTAGGAGAAACCTTCAGGTAGCCGGAGCAACCGTCCTATTCCAAGGTCTCCATGGACACATACCCGCATTATGACCATTCGGCAGGAGAGTACATTTCAACTCAGCCCCGTCGATTACTCCCCCAGAGGCAGAATATCAAACCTGCCTTGTCGCTAGGAGACAACTGGAATGCAAAGCAGACTCTCTAGGCATCCATCCTTGGAATCCTGCTCTGGCGCCGTTCCATATGGGATGTCCTGGAGCCTTCCAACAGGTCTTGACTGTCCCACAGAAGGAATCCTTGCAGATTGGAGCATCTCACAACTCCTATCGTGGGAAAACCTACATGGCCTCATGAGATGCTCCCCTTTATAAAGGGGCCATCATAGACAGAAACTCCAACCTGAGCCAACTTCTGATCCATTGCTTTGGTTTCTAGGTATCTCTCCTCAGAGGCCTGGTTTCCAATATCAGAATATGGGGGTTTCCTAAGAAAACAATCAGAACAGATCTCATCTCCACATGGGAAACTTGCTCTTTGGAGCTGTGTCAATACCTCAGGTTAGGAGGATCCTTCAGGGCGCTGGCACCATGGCCCAATCCCAAGGACTCCAAGGACACAAACTTACATTATGATCCATTCTCAGGAGAGTCCATTTCAAATCAGCCCACTCGGCTGCTCACCCAGAGCCAGCAGATCAAACCTTCCTTGTCACTACGAGACAGTTAGAATGGGAGGCGGGCTGCCCAGGCATCCATCCTTAGAACCCTGCTCTGGAGAACTTCTTTATGGAACGTCTTGAATCCAACCAACCTGTCTTGACTGTCTCACAGAATGAATCCTTGTGGTTTGAAGCATCACACAATCCCACTGTGAGAAAACCTCCATTTCCTCATGATGCCCCACACCTTCATAAATGGGCCATCATGGACAGAAACTCCATCCTAAGCCAAAGTCTGATCCTCGCCCTGAATTCAGAAGCATGAGATCTCGATTCAGCACTTGAGACTGTGCCTGCTGGGCCCTCGCCCCGAAACCTAAGCCTAACTTGTGTTCTCAGACTTCCGTCCTCAGAATCCTGGCCACACCCCTCCAGTTTGGCAATTCTGGAGACACAATGCAGCACTCTGCCTGGCCTCCAGAAGAAAAATGTTGCCCTATAGGGCTAACCAGAAACGTCAAATAAGTAACAACCTGCATGCCACTCGACCATACCCCAATTATACAGTCTAGCCTGTGCACTAAAGCCCTGTCTGACACAGCCTGAGGGCAGACCTCCAGTCCAACACAAGGACAACTGGCCGGACACTGAGCATATCATACCCACAATGGCTATGGACCATCATCTCTACCCAACATCAATTTCACCTTCAGAACCTAGACCTTATCTCCACTCACTGCTCAGGAGTGAACGTGATGCAAGAATCAGAACTTCTCCTTCGCCATGGCAAGAAACATTGTGGTTGGCATGTTGTCCAACGTTCATTGTAGGAGAAAGCAGCATGGACTATGAGGTCCCACCTATCCCTGAGGGCCACAATTTGTACAAACACATATTGTGACCCTCAGCGTGAGCCCTATCCTCATGTGAAGCCTCTTAGTGACTGGAACAACAGCCCACATATGGGGCTTGCCAAGCCCCTAGTCACCCAATCTCAACCAGAGTTCGAGATGTCTAGTCACCCCTACTCAGGGCTCTGCTCTGGAATCCCTCTTTGGTGGGACACCTGAGGTAAAAAAAAAAAAAATACAGAAAGGACTCTTCCCATTCACAGAATGATCCCAACCCCTTGGGATCAGGCCAAATCACCAGAGAAAGAATTGTCCATGGCCCTTGAGGACACCACAACATTCCACGGCCACCGTTGACACAAAATCCAGAGACAAAAGCCTGAGCAAGCGCCACATACTCGCCCTTTGTTCATAGCCCGGATAATTCTCACGGTCTGTAGATCGAGCCTTCATACATACATCCCCAAACCTAAGCTGAGTTTGTGTTTTCAGACTTCTGTCCCCACAGTCCTGGCCCACACACCATCCAAGCTGGGGCCCCTGGAGCCACACCTCAGGACTGTGGCTTCCCTCTCCAGGGGAATTCTGCCATTTCCATTGGCCACAACCCTATAGATTAGGAGAAACCTCCAAAATCCCCGAGGCCATCCCAATAGTTTTGGCTGTCCAGGACAAACAGGGATGATCTTTCACAAGTTAGGAAACTACCTCCACTCAGACCCAGAGACAGATATCCCCATAGAATAAGATTGAACTGTACAGGCACTGAGGCCCTAATCAGATCCATTGCTTTTTTTTCCAGGCATCTCTACTCAGAGGCCTGGTTTCCAATACCAGCATATGGGGGATTACTGAGGCACTCATCAGAAAAATCACGTCTCCACATAGGAAATGTACTCTTTGGAGCTCTATAAAACCCTCTGTTTAGGAGAATCTTTCAGGGCCCCGGATCAAGTGCCCCATTCCAAGGTCTCCATGAACTTAAACCCACATTATGATCTATACTCGGGAGAGTCCATGTCAACTCAACCCCCTTGGTTTCTCCCTCAAGGCCTGCAGATCAAACCTGCCTTGTTGCTAGGAGACAACAAGAATGGGAGGTGGGCTGCCTAGGCATCAATCCTTAGAACCCTACTCTGGAGTCATTTTATATGGGACATCCTAGAGCCATCCAACAGGTCTCAAGTGTCCCACAGAAGGAATCTTTGCAGTCTGGAGCATCTCACAACTCCCATTGTGGGAAAATCTACATGGCCTCTTGAGACGCTACACTTTATAAAGGGGCCATCATGGACAGAAACTCCAACGTGAGCAAACGTCTGATATTCGCCCTGACTTCAGGTGCATGAGATCTTGATTCAGCTCTGCAGAGTGTGCCTTCTGTGCCCTCACCCCAAAAACTAAGCCTAGCTTGTGTTCTCAGACTAACGTCCTCACACCCCTGGCCCAAAAGCCCTACAGTTTGGCAATACTGGGGCCACAATGCAGCACTCTGCCTGCCCTCCAGGAGAAAAAACGTTGCCTTATGGAACTACCTAGAAACCTGAATGAGCATCAATTGAACGCCACTCGACTGCACCCCAAATATACAGTCTACCCTGTCTAATGCCTTGTCTGACACAGCATGAGCCCACACCTCCAGACCTACGCTGAACAGCTGGCCGCACACTGAGCTCATTGGACCCAACAGGTCCTTAGGTCTTCATCTCTTCCCAACCTCAGTTTTCGGGTTTCAGAACCTAGACCTAAACTCCAATCACTGTCCAGGGGTGAACGTGATGCAGAAATCACAACTCTTCCTTCCCATGGCTGGAAACCTTGTGGTTGGCGTATTCTCCAACGTTCAGTGTAGGAGAATCCAGCGTGGCCCATGAGGCACTTCCCATGCTTGAGGGCCTTGTTGGCACAAATAGGCATTGTGACCCTCAGCATGAGCCCTGTCCTCAAGGAAGGCCTCTCAGTGTCTGAATCAAGAGCTCACATATTGGACTTGCCATGCCCCTAGGCCCCCAAACTAAAAAAGAGGTGGGGTTGTCCAGTTGTCCCTCCCGAGGACTCTGCTCTGGAATCCCTCTTTTATTGGGACACATGAGGCACAAAAAATAAAATAAAATAAAATAAAAAACAGAAAGGACTCCTCCCTTCCCACAGAACGTACCCAAACTCTTGGGATTGGGTCAAATCCTCAGAGAGGGAAAGCCGTCCACAACCCATGAGGCCACGCCAGCATTCCACCCACATTGTTGACACAAATCCAGAGACAAAACCTGAGCAAGCACCTCAAGCTCACACTTTTTCATATCCTGTCTGTAGATTGGGCGTGCCATAACTATGTCTCCAATCCTAAGCGGAGTTTGTGTTTTCAGATTTTTGTCCCCACAGGCCTGGCCCACACACCCTCAAGGTTGGACCCTTAGAGCCAAACTCAGAACTTTGCCTGCCCTCTCCAGGGGATTTCTGCCCATTCCATTGGCCACAACCCTATAGATTAGGAGAAACTCCAAAGTCCCGAGGCCATTCCAATATTATAGGCCGCCCAGGACAAACAGGGGCGATCTGACACAATCTGAGCAACTACCTCACCTCAGATCCTTAGACACGTATCCCCAGGAAAGAGATTGAACCGGACAGGCACCTAGGCCCTAATCATATCCATTGCTTTTGTTTCCAGTCATCTCTCCTCAGAGGCCTGGTTTCCAATAACAGCATATGGGAGATTCCTTAGGCACTCATCAAAACAATTCTCTTCTCTATATAGGAAACATACTCTTTAGAGCTCCATCAAAACCTCTGGCTATGAACATCCCTAAAGGCCCCAGATCAAGACCCCATTCCAAGTTCTCAATGGACACAAATGCACATTATGACCCATCCTCAACTCACCCATTTCAACACACCCGATTCGGTTGCTCCCCTATATCAGGCAGATCGAACTTGCCTTGGCTCTATGAGACACCTGGAATGGGAGGCAGGCTGCCCAGGCATCCATCCTTAAACCCTGCTCTGGATAACTTCCTTATGGGATGTCCTGGAGCCATCCAACAGGTCTCAACTGGCCCACAGAAGGAATCATTGTGGTTTGGAGCATCTCACAATTCCCATCATGGGAAAACCCCCATGTCCTCGTGACACCCTCCCCTTCATGAAGGGGCCGTCATGGACAGAAACTCCGACCTAAGCCAACGTCTGATCCTAGCTCTGTCTTCAGGTATACGGGATCTCGAATCATCTCTGCAGAGGGTGCCTGCCGTCCCCTCACCCCGAAATCTAAGTCGGGCTTGTGTTCTCAGAATTTTTTCCTCACACTCCTGGCCCACAAGCCTTCCAGTTTGGGAATTCTGGAGCCACTATGTGGCACTGTGTCTTCCATCCAGAAGAAAAATGTTGCCCTCTGGGGCTACCCAGTAACCACATATGAGTACTATCCTGCACGAAACTCGACTGCACCCCAATGAAACAGTCTAGCCTGGGCACTAATTCCCTGTCTGCCACAGCCTGAGCCTGCACCTCCCAACCCACACTCAACAGCTGGCCGAACAATGAGCACGTCAGACACATCATGGCCTTAGGTCTTCATCTCTTCCCAACCTCAGTTTTCAGGCTTCAGAACCTAGACCTTAAATCCAATCACAGTCCAGGAGTGAAAGTGTTGCAGAAATTAGAACTCCTTCTTCCCCATGGCCAGAAACCTTGTGGTTGCCATATTGTGCAACGTTCAGTGTAGGAGAAACCAGCATGGTACATTAGGCCACGCCCTGACTTGAGGGGCTCCTTGGGCACAAAAACACATTGTGAAACTCAGCGTGAGACCTATCCTCAAGGAAGGCCTCTCAGTGTCTGGACCAAGAGCCCACATATGGGGCTTGCCATTTTCTTAGGTCCCAATGTTAACCAGAGGTCTGGTTGTCCAGTCGCCCCTCCCCAGGACTCTGGTCTGGAATCCGTCATTTGGTGGTCCACCTGAGGTAAAAAAAAAGAAAAAAAAAAACAAAAAAAAACCAGAAAGGCCTCCTCCCTTCCGAAGAATGACCCCAAACTCTTGGGATTGGGTCAAATCCCCAGAAAGGGAGCCTCATCGATGGCCCATGAGGACACCCCGACATTCCATGGCAATCGGTGACACATTTCTAGAAAAAAAAAAAAAAAAGCATGAGCAAGCACCTCACATTCGCCCTTTGTTCATATCCCGAAGAGTTCTCCTCACGGTCTATAGATCGGGCCGGCCATACCTACATCCCCCAACCTAAGTGGATTTTGTGTTTTCAGACTTTTGTCCAAATAGCCCTGGAACACACACGCTCCACACTTGGGTCCCTGGAGCCACACCTCAAGACTGTGCTTCCCTTTCAAGGGAATTCTTCCCATTCCATTGGCCACAACCTTGCAAATGAGGAAAAACCTCCAAAGTCACCGAGGCCATCCCAATAGTGTAGGCCGCCCAGGACAAACAGGGGTGATCTCAAACCAGCTGAGCAACTACCTCCACTCAGACAACAGATGTCCCCAGAGAAGAATATTGAACCGAACAGGCCCCTAGGCCCTCATCAGATCCATTTCTTTGGTTTCCAGGCATCTCTCCTCAGAGGCCTCGTTTCCAATACCAGCATATGGTGGTTTCCTGAGGCACCAATAAGAACAAATCTCGTCTCCCCATGGAAAACTTGCTCATTGGAGCTTTGTCATAACCTCTGGTTAGGAGAATCCTTCAGGGCCCTGGTGCCACTGCCCCATACCAAGGTCTCCATGGACTCAAACCAACATTAAGACCATCCTCAGGAAAGTCCATTTCAACACAGCCCCCTCTGTTGCTACCCCAAGCCAGCAGATCAAACGTTTCTTGTTGCTAGGAGACAATTGGAATGTGAGGCTGCTACCCAGGCATCCATACTTAGAACCCTGTTCTGGAAAAATACCTTATAAGACGTCCTGGAGCCATCCAACAAATCTTAATTGTCCCAAAGAAGTAATCCTTGCGGTTTGGAGCATCTCACAACTCCAATAGTGGCAAAACCCCCTTGGCCTCATAATGCCCCCCCTTCCTGAAGGGGCCAACATGGACAGAAACTCAAACCTGAGCCAAAGTCTGATCCTCGACTGACTTCAGACGCATGAGATCTCAATTCAGCTCTGAAGAGTGTGCCTGCCATGTCCTTGCCCCAAAACCTAAGCCTAGCTTGTGTTCTCAGCTTCCGTCCTCACTCTCCTGGCCCACAAGCACTCCAGTTTGGAAATTCCGAAGCCACAATGCAGCACTCTGCCTGCCCTCCAAAAGAAAAACTTTGCCCTATGCTGCTAATAAGAAACCCCAAATGATTTTCTAATGTATGTCACTCGATTGTAAAGCAATTATACAGCCTACCCTGTATACTAATGCCCTGTCTGGCACAGCCTGAGACAAGACATCCCAAACGACACCCAGACAGCTGGCCCCAACCTGGACACATAGGACCCGCTATGGCTGTAGGTCGTCATCTCTTCCCAACCTCGGTTTTCAGGCTTCAGAACCTAGACCTTATCTCCAATCACTGCCCAGGGGTGAACGTGATGCAGAAATTAGAATTCCTCCTTCCCCATGGCCAGAAACCTTGTGGTTGGCATGTTGTCCAACGTTCAATGTGGGAAAACCTGCATTGTCCGAAAGGGCACGCCAGTGCTTGAGGGCCGCCTAGGGCAAAGACATGCATTGTGACCTGCAGCGTGAGTCCCGTATTAAAGTAACGCCTCTCAGTGGCTGGGCCAAGATCCTGCATATGCGGCTTGTCATATCCATAGGCCCCCAGGCTTAACTAGAGGGCGAGTATTTCAGTTGTCAGTACCCACTGCTATGCTCTAGAATCCCTCTACTGGGGGGACACATGAAGCAGAAAACAGGACACTTCCCTTCCCACAGAATGACCCTAAACTCTTGGGTGCTGGACAAACTACCAGAGAGGGAGACTTCTACGACCCATGAGGCAACTCCTACATTAAACGGCCATTGTGGACAAAACATCCAGAGACAAAAGCCTGAGCGACTGCCTCCCTCTCACCCTTCTTTCATATCCAGAGGAGCTCCCCTCATGGACTGTAGATCAGGCCTGCCATAACATCGGCCCCAAACCTGAGCTGAGTTAGGGTTTTTGGATGTCTGTCTGCACAGCCATGGCCCACACAGCCTCCAGGTTGGGGTCTCTGGAGCCACACCACAGAACTGTGCCTGCTCTCTCCTAAGAAACTGCCCATTCCATTGGCCACAACTCTACAAAATAGTAGAAACCTCAAGGTCCCCAAGTACATCCCACTACCGCAAGCCGCACTGGACAAATAGGGGCATTATGACACAAGCTGAGCAACTACTAACTCCATGCAGACACACAGATAGATATCCGCAGAGACAGAAGATTGAACCAGACAGGCCCCTAGGCCCTATTATGAACTCTTGCTTTGGTGTCCAGGTATCACTCCTCAGAGGCCTGGGTTCGAAGACCAGCATACGGGGCTTTCCTGAGGCACCAGACAGAAGACCTCTCATCTCCACATGGGAAGCTTCCTTGTTGGAGTTGTGTCAAGCCCTTCGGGTTGGAGAATCCTGCAGAGTCCCTTAGCTACTGCCACATTCCAAGGTCTCCATGGCCACCAACCCACATTATGACTCATCCTCAGGAGAGTCCATTTAAACTCAGCCTTCTGGCTAGCTCACCCAAGAGCCCGCAGATTGAGCGTGCCTTGTCTCGACGAGGCAATGGGAAGGTGAGTTGGCGTTTCTCGGCATCCATGCTTAGGCCCCTGCTCTCGAGTATTTCTGTATGGGGCATCCTGGAACCATCCAATAGTACTCGACTGTCCTGAAGAAGAAAACTTTGAAGTTTGGAGCAGCTCACAACTCCCAGCATAGGGAAACCTCCCTGGCCTCATGACGCCCCCACCCCCTTCAGGAAGGGGCCGTCATGGACACAAACTCCAGCTTGAGGCAACATCTGATACTCGCCCTGACCTCACCTGCAGGAGATCTCGATTCAGCCTCTGCAGAGTGGGCCTGCCATGCTCTTGGCCCCAAAACTCGTGGTAGCTTGTGTTTTCAGACTTCCTTCCTCACAATCCTGGCCACACCCCTCCAGTTTGGCAATTCTGGAGACACAATGCAGCACTCTGCCTGCCCTCCAGAAGAAAAATGTTGCCCTATAGGGCTAACCAGAAACGCCAAATGAGTAAAAACCTGCATGCCACTCGACCATACCCCAATTATACAGTCTAGCCTGTGCACTAAAGCCCTGTCTGACACAGCCTGAGGGCAGACCTCCAGTCCAACACCCAGACAGCTGGCCGTACACAGAGCATATCACACCCACAATGGCTTTAGGCCATCATCTCTACCCAACCTCAGTTTTCACCTTCAGAACCTAGACCTTATCTCCACTCACTGCTCAGGAGTGAACGTGATGCAAGAATCAGTACTTCTCCTTCGCCTTGGCAAGAAACCTAGTGGTTGGCATGTTGTCCAATGTTCATTGTAGGAGAAAGCAGCATGGACTATGAGGCCCCACCTATCCCTGAGGGCCAAAATTTGCACAAACACACGTTGTGACCCTCAGCGTGAGCCCTATCCTCATGTAAAACCTCTTAGTGACTGGAACAACAGCCCACATATGGGGCTTGCCAAGCCCCTAGTCGCCCAATCTCAACCAGAGTTCGAGATGTCTAGTCACCCCTACTCAGGGCTCTACTCTGGAATCCCTCTTTGGTTGGACACCTGAGGTAAAAAAAAAAAATACAGAATGGACTCTTCCCATCCACAGAATGATCCCAACCCCTTGGGATCAGGCCAAATCACCAGAGAAAGAATTGTCTATGGCCCTTGAGGACACCCCGACATTCCACGGCCACAGTTGACACAAAATCAAGAGACAAAAGCCTGAGCAAGCGCCACATACTCGCCCTTTGTTCATAGCCCGGAAAATTCTCATGGTCTGTAGATCGAGCCTTCATACATACATCCCCAAACCTAAGCTGAGTTTGTGTTTTCAGACTTCTGTCCCCACAATCCTGGCCCACACACCATCCAAGCTGGGGCCCCTGGAGCCACACCTAAGGACTGTGGCTTCCCTCTCCAGGGGAATTCTGCCATTTCCATTGGCCACAACCCTGAAGATTAGGAGAATCCTCCAAACTCCCTGAGGCCATCCGAATAGTGTTGGCTGCCCAGGACATACAGGGATGATCTTTCACAAGTTAGGGAACTACCTCCACTCAGACTCAGAGACAGATATCCCCATAGAATAAGATTGAACTAGACAGGCACTTAGGCCCTAATCAGATCCATTGCTTTTGTTTCCAGGCATCTCTCCTCAGAGGCCTGGTTTCCAATACAAGCATACGGGGGATTACTGAGGCACTCATCAGAAAAATCTCGTCTCCACATAGGAAATGTACTCTTTGGAGCTCTATAAAAACCTCTGTTTAGGAGAATCTTTCAGGGCCCCGGATCAAGTGCCCCATTCCAAGGTCTCCATGGACTTAACCCACATTATGATCTATCCTCGGGAGAGTCCATGTCAAATCAACCCCCTTGGTTTCTCGCCCAGGGCCTGCGGATCAAACCTGCCTTGTTGCTAGGAGACAACTAGAATGGGAGGCGGGCTGCCCAGGCATCCATCCTTAGAACCCTACTCTGGAGTCGTTCCACATGGGACATCCTAGAGCCATCCAACAGGTCTCAAGTGTCCCACAGAAGGAATCTTTGCAGTCTGGAGCATCTCACAACTCCCATTGTGGGAAAATCTACATGGCCTCTTGAGACGCTACACTTTATAAAGGGGCCATCATGGACAGAATCTCCAACCTGAGCAAACGTCTGATATTCGCCCTGACTTCAGGTGCATGAGATCTTGATTCAGCTCTGCAGAGTGTGCCTTCTGTGCCCTCACCCCAAAAACTAAGCCTAGCTTGTGTTCTCAGACTAACGTCCTCACACCCCTGGCCCAAAAGCCCTACAGTTTGGCAATACTGGGGCCACAATGCAGCACTCTGCCTGCCCTCCAGAAGAAAATGTTGCCTTATGGAGCTACCTAGAAACCCGAATGAGAATCAATTGAACGCCACTCGACTGCACCCCAAATATACAGTCTACCCTGTCTAATGCCTTGTCTGACACAGCATGAGCCCACACCTCCAGACCTACGCTGAACAGCTGGCCGCACACTGAGCTCATTGGACCCAACAGGTCCTTAGGTCTTCATCTCTTCCCAACCTCAGTTTTCGGGTTTCAGAACCTAGACCTAAACTCCAATCACTGTCCAGGGGTGAACGTGATGCAGAAATCACAACTCTTCCTTCGCCATGGCTGGAAACCTTGTGGTTGGCATATTCTCCAACGTTCAGTGTAGGAGAATCCAGCGTGGCTCATGAGGCACTTCCCATGCTTGAGGGCCTTGTTGGGCACAAATAGGCATTGTGACCCTCAGCATGAGCCCTGTCCTCAAGGAAGGCCTCTCAGTGTCTGAATCAAGAGCCCACATATTGGACTTGCCATGCCCCTAGGCCCCCAAACTTAAACAGAGGTGGGGTTATCCAGTTTTCCCTCCCAAGGACTCTGCTCTGGAATCCCTCTTTTATTGGGATACTTGAGGTACATAAAATAAAATATAAAATGAAATAAAATAAAATAAAATAAAATAAAAAATAGAAAGGACTCCTCCCATCCCACAGAATTTACGCAAACTCTTGGGATCGGATCAAATCCTCAGAGAAGGAAAGACATCCACAACACATGAGGCCACGCCAGCATTCCACCCACATTGTTGACACAAATACAGAGACAAAACCTGAGCAAGCACCTCAAACTCACCCTTTTTCTTATCCCTAAGTGTTATCACGGTCTATAGATTGGGCGTGCCATACCTATGTCCCCAATCCTAAGCGGAGTTTGTGTTTTCAGACTTTTGTCCCCACAGGCCTGGCCCACACAGCCTCAAGGCTGGGCCCCTAGAGCCAAACTCAGAACTGTGCCTGCCCTCTCCAGGGGATTTCTGCCCATTCCATTGGCCACAACCCTATAGATTAGGAGACACTCCAAAGTCCAGAGGCCATCCCAATATTATAGGCTGCCCAGGACAAACAGGGGCGATCTGACACAAGCTGAGCAACTACATCCCCTCAGATCCATAGACACGTATCCTCTGGAAAGAGATTGAACCGGACAGGCACCTAGGCCCTAATCATATCCATTGCTTTTGTTTCCAGTCATCTCTCCTCAGAGGCCTGGTTTCCCATACCAGCATATGGGAGATTCCTTAGGCACTCATCAAAACAATTCTCTTCTCTACATAGGAAACGTACTCTTTAGAGCCCATCAAAACCTCCGGTTATGAACATCCCTCAAGACCCCGGATCAAGCACCCCATTCCAAGGTCTACATGGACACAAATGCACATTATGACCCATCCTCAACTCACCCATTTCAACACACCCGCCTCGGTTGCTCCCCTAGATCCAGCAGATCAAACTTGCCTTGGCTCTGTGAGACACCTGGAATGGGAGGCAGGCTGCCCAGGCATCAATCCTTAGAACCCTGCTCTGGATAACTTCGTTATGGGATGTCCTGGAGCCATCCAACAGGTCTCGACTGGCCCACAGAAGGAATCATTGCGGTTTGGAGCATCTCACAATTCCCATCGTGGGAAAGCCTCCATGTCCTCGTGACACCCTCCCCTTCATGAAGGGGCCTTCATGTACAGAAACTCCGACGTAAGCCAACGTCTGATCCTAGCTCTGTCTTCAGGTATACGGGATCTCGAATCATCTCTGCAGAGGGTGCCTGCCGTCCCCTCACCCCGAAATCTAAGTCGGGCTTGTGTTCTCAGAATTTTTTCCTCACACTCTTGGCCCAAAAGCCTTCCAGTTTGGGAATTCTGGAGCCACTATGTGGCACTGTGTCTTCCCTCCAGAAGAAAAACGTTGCCCTCTGGGGCTACCCAGTAACCACAAATGAGTACCATTCTGCACGAAACTCGACTGCACCCCAATGATACAGTCTAGCCTGGGCACTAATTCCCTGTCTGCCACAGCCTGAGCCTGCACCTCCCAACCCACACTCAACAGCTGGCCGAACAGCACATCAGACACACCATGGCCTTTGGTCTTCATCTCTTCCCAACCTCAGTTTTCAGGCTTCAGAACCTAGACCTTAATTCCAATCACAGTCCAGGAGTGAAAGTGTTGCAGAAATAAGAACTCCTTCTTCCCCATGGCGAGAAACCTTGTGGTTGCCATATTGTGCAACGTTCAGTGTAGGAGAAACCAGCATGGTACATTAGGCCACGCCCTGACTTGAGGGACACCTTGGGCACAAAAACACATTGTGAAACCCAGTGTGAGACCTATCCTCAAGGAAGGCCTCTCAGTGTCTGGACCAAGAGCCCACATATGGGGCTTGCCATGTTCTTAGGTCCCAATGTTAACCAGAGTTCTGTTTGTCCAGTCACCCCTCCCCAGGACTCTGCTCTGGAATCCCTCTTTTGGTGGTCCACCTGAGGTAAAAATAAATAAATAAATAAATAAATAAAAACAAAAAAAAACAGAAAGGCCTCCTCCCTTCCGACAGAATGACCCCAAACTCTTGGGATCCGGTAAAATCCCCAGAAAGGGAGCCTCATCTTTGGCCCATGAGGACACCCTGACATTCCATGGCAATCGGTGACACATTTCCAGAAAAAAAAAAAAAAAAAACATGAGCAAGTGCCTCACATTCGTCCTTTGTTCATATGCCGAAGAGTTCTCCTCACGGTCTATAGATCGGGCTGGCCATACCTACATCCCCCAACCTAAGCGGAGTTTGTGTTTTCAGACTTTTGTCCAAATAGCCCTGGACCACACACGCTCCACACTTGGGTCCCTGGAGCCACACCTCAGGACTGTGCTTCCCTTTCAAGGGAATTCTTCCCATTCCATTGGCCAAACCTTGCAAATTAGGAAAAACCTCCAAAGTCACCGAGGATATCCCAATAGTGTAGGCCGCCCAGGACAAACAGGGGTGATCTCAAACCAGCTGAGCAACTACCTCCACTCAGACAACAGATGTCCCCAGAGAAGAATATTGAACCGGACAGGCCCCTAGGCTCTAAACAGATCCATTGCTTTGGCTTCCAGGCATCTGTCCTCAGAGGCCTCGTTTCCAATACCAGCATATGGTGGTTTCCTGAGGCACCAATAAGAACAAATCTCGTCTCCCCATGAAAAACTTGCTCATTGGAGCTTTGTCATAACCTCTGGTTAGGAGAATCCTTCAGGGCCCTGGTGCCACTGCCCCATACCAAGGTCTCCATGGACTCAAATAAACATTAAGACCATCCTCAGGAAAGTCCATTTCAACTCAGCCCCTCTGTTGCTACCCCAAGCCAGCAGATCAAACGTTTCTTGTTGCTAGGAAACAATTGGAATGTGAGGCTGGCTGCCCAGGCATCCATACTTAGAACCCTGTTCTGGAAAAATACCTTATAAGACGTCCTGGAGCCATCCAACAAATCTTAATTGTCCCACAGACGGAATCCTTGTGGTTTGGAGCATCTCACAACTACAATAGTGGGAAAACCCCCATGGCCTCATAATGCCCCCCCTTCATGAAGGGGCCAACATGGACAGAAACTCAAACCTGAGCCAAAGTCTGATCCTCGACCTGACTTCAGATGCAGGATCTCAATTCAGCTCTGAAGAGTGTGCCTGCCATGTCTTTGCCCCGAAACCTAAGCCTAGCTTGTGTTCTCAGACTTCCGTCCTCACTCTCCTGGCCCACAAGCCCTCCAGTTTGGGAATTCTGAAGCCACAATGCAGCACTCTGCCTGCCCTCCAGAAGAAAAACTTTGCCCTATGCTGCTAATAAGAAACCCCAAATGATTTTGTAATGCATGCCACTCGATTGTAAAGCAATTATACAGCCTACCCTGTATACTTATGCCCTGTCTGGCACAGCCTGAGACAAGACATCCCAAACGACACCCAGACAGCTGGCCCCAACCTGGACACATAGGACACGCTATGGCTGTAGGTCGTCATCTCTTCCCAACCTCGGTTTTCAGGCTTCAGAACCTAGACCTTATCTCCAATCACTGCCCAGGGGTGAACGTGATGCAGAAATTAGAATTCCTCTTTCCCCATGGCCAGAAACCTTGTGGTTGGCATGTTGTCCAACGTTCAATGTGGGAAAACCTGCATTGTCCGAAAGGCCACGCCAGTGCTTGAGGGCCGCCTAGGGCACAGACATGCATTGTGACCTGCAGCGTGAGTCCAGTATTAAAGTAACGCCTCTCAGTGGCTGGGCCAAGATCCTGCATATGGGGCTTGTCATATCCATAGGCCCCCAGGCTTAACCAAGGGCGAGTATTCCAGTTGTCAGTACCCACTGCTATGCTCTAGAATCCCTCTACTGGGGGGACACATGAAGCAGAAAACAGGACTCTTCTCTTCCCACAGAATGACCCCAAACTCTTGGGGGATGGACAAACTACCAGAGAGGGAAACTTCTACGATCCATGAGGCAACTCCTACATTAAACGGCCATTGTGGACAAAACATCCAGAGACAAAAGCCTGAGCGAATGCCTCCCTCTCACCCTTCTTTCATATCCAGAGGAGCTCCCCTCATGGATTGTAGATCAGGCCTGCCGTAACCTCGGCCCCAAACCTGAGCTGAGTTAGGGTTTTTGGATGTCTGTCTGCACAGCCATGGCCCACACAGCCTCCAGGCTGGGGTCTCTGGAGCCACACCACAGAACTGTGCCTGCTCTCTTCTTAGAAACGGCCATTCCATTGGCCACAACTCTACAAAATAGTAGAAACCTCAAGGTCCCCAAGGACATCCCACTACCGCAAGCCGCACTGGACAAACAGGGGCATTATGACCCATGGCAAGAAACCTTGTGGTTGGCATGTTGTCCAACGTTCACGGTAGGAGAAAACAGCATTCACCCTGAGGCCCCGCCCATTCTTGAGTGCGACGAAAGCATAAACACGCATTGTGACCTCAGCGTGAGTCCTGTCTTCTAGTAAGTCCTCTCAGTGGCTGGACCATTAGAAGGCATAATGCGCTTGATATGTCCCTAGCCCCAATTTTCAACCAGATTTCTCGTTGTCCAGTCGCCCCACCCCAGGGCTCTACTCTGGAATCCCCCATTTGGTCAGACATCTGAGGTTGAAAAACAAAATGAAACAAATCAACAACAACAAAAAAACGGACTTCTACCTTCCACAGAAAGAACCCAAACTCTTTGGACGGGGCCGAACTCCCAGAGAGTAAGACTCGGCATTTCCCATGGAGTCACCCGGAAATTTCACGACCATGAGTGACACGATATCCAGAGACAAAAACTTGAGCAGAGCCTCACACTCGCCCTTTTTTCATATCCAGAAGAGTTCTCCTCATAGTCTGTAGATCAGTCCTGCCATACCTATGACCCGAAAAATAAGCCGAGTGTGTGTTTTCAGACAACTGTCCAAACAGCTGTGGACTACACACCCTACAGGCTCAGGCCCATGAAGCCAAATCTGAGGACTGTACTTGCCCTCTCCAAGGGAATTGTATGTGCCCATTCCAATGGCCACAACCCTACAAATAGTATAAACCTCCAAAGTCCCTGAGGCCATCCCAATAGTTGTGGCTTCCCTTGACAAACAGGGGCAATCTGAGCCCATCTTAGCACCTACCTGCACTCAGACCCGTAGACTGATGTCCAGAGGTAAAAAGGAATGAACAGGCCCCTAGGCAGTAATCGGATCCATTGCTTTGGTTTCCAGGCATCTTTCCTCAGAGGCCTGGATTTGAATACCACCATATGGCTGTTTCTTGACTCACCCATCAGAACAAATCTCATCTAAACATGGGAAACAGGCACGTTGGAGCTCTGTCAAAGCCTCTGTTTAGGAGAACCCTTCAGGGCCCCAGTGCCACCGCTTCATTCCAAGGTCTCCATAGACACAAAAACATATTAGGACACATCCACAGGAGAGTCCATTTCAACGCAGCCTCCTCGGTTGCTCCCCACATCCAGCAGATCTAACCTGTCTTGGTGCTTGGAGACAATTGGAATGCGAGGTGGGCTACCCAGCCATCCATCCTTAGAACCCTACACAGAATCGTTGGCCTGGAGCCAACAACTGGTCTCAATTGTCCTGCAGAAGAATCTTTGCAGTTTGGAGCTTCTCACAACTCCCATCGTGGGAAAACCCCCATGGCCTCGTGATCCACCCGCCCTTCAAGAAGGGGCCATCAGGGACAGAAAGTCCAACCTGAGCGATCGTCTGATCCTTGCCCTGACTTCAAAAGCACGAGATCTCGATTGAGGTCTGTAGATTGTGCCTGCCATATCCTCACCCAGAAACCTTGGCCTAGTTTGGGTTCTCAGACTTCTGTCCTCAGACTACTGGCCCACAAGGCCTCCTGTTTGGCAATCCAGAACTACCATGCCGCACTCTGCCTGCCCTTCAGAAGAAAAACATTGCCCTCTGGGGCTACCCAGAAACCCCAAATGAGGATCAACCTGCACGCCATTCGGCTGTACCCCAAATATATAGACTGACCTGGGCCCTATTGCACTTTCTGACCCGGCCTGAGCCTGGACCTCCTGGCCCCACCCAGACAGCTGGCCGCACAATAGCACATCGGACCCGCCATGGCCTTAAGTCGTCATCTCTTCTCAACCTCGGTTTCCAGACTTCAGAACCTAGACCTGATCTCCAATCACTGCCCTGGTTTGAAAATGATGCAGAAATCAGAGCTCTTTCCCCATGGCAAGAAACCTTGTGTTTGGAAGGTTGTCCAACGTTCAGTGTAGTTGGAACCAGTGTGACCCATGAAGCCCAGCCCATGCTTGCGGGCCACATTGGTCACAAACACACATTTTGACCCTCAGCCTGAGCCCAGTCTTCAGGTAAGGCCTCTCAGTGGCAGGATGAAGAGACAGGATATTGGGCTTGCCATGCCCCTAGGCCCTAATTTTTAACCATAGTTCGGGTTGTCCCTTCAGTCTTCCCCACGGCTTTGCTTTGGAATTCCTCTTTTGGAGGGACACCTGCGGTAAGAAACCTGAAAGGGTCCTCCCATCCCACAGATTGACGAAAAACGATTGGGAATCGGGCCAAATCCACAGAGAGGAAGATTCATCCATGGCCCATGAGGCCTCCCCAACATTCCACGGCCATCGCTGATACAAAATCCAGAGACAAAAGCCTGAGCAAGCGCCTCAGACTCGCTCATTCTTCATATCCTGAAGAGTTCTTCTCATGGTTTGTAGATCGGGCGTGTCATACCTACGTCACCAAACCTAAGCTGAGTTTGTGTTTTCAGACTTCTATCCTCAAAGTCCTGGGCCACACTCCCTCCAGGCTGAGGCCCCTGGAGCCACACATTAGGACTATGCCCACCCAATCCATGGGAATTCTGCCCCTTCCATTGTCAAAAATCGTACAAATTAGGAGAACCCTCCAAAGTCCCTGAGGCCATCCCAATAGTGTAGGTTGCCCGGGACAAATAATGGCGGTTAATACCAGCTGAGAATCTACCTCTACTCATACTATAGATGGATGTCCCCAGAGAAGAAGTTTGAACCAGACAGGACCCGAGGCCATTATCGGATCCATTGCTTGGTTTACAGGCATGTCTTCTCAAAAGACTGGATTCCAATACCAACAGAGGGGATTTCCTGAGGCACGCATCAGAACAAATCTCGTCTCTACAAAGAAACATGTGCATTGGAGCTGTGTCAAAAGCTTAGGAAAATACTTCAGGGTCCCGGTGCCCCCGCCCCATTCCAAGGCTCTCATGGACACAAACACACATTGAGACCCATCCTCAGGAAAGTCCATTTCAACTCAGCCACCCCGGTTGCTCCCGCAGATCCATTGGATCTAAACTGTCTCGTTGCTAGGAGGCAATTGGAATCCGAGGCAGACATCCCAGGCATCCATCCTCGAATGGTACTCTGGTTTCATTCCTTTATGGGATATCCTGGAGCTGTCCAACAGGTCTCAATTGTCCCGCAGAAGGAATCCTTGAAGGGGGTATCCCACATCTCCCAACGTGGAAAACCTCCATGGCCTCAAGATTCCGCTCCCTTCATGAAGGGGCCGTCATGCACAGAAACTCCAACCTGAGCCAACATCTGATCCTCGCCCTGACTTTAGATGCATGAGATATTGGTTCAAATCTGCAGGGGGTACCTGCCGTGCCCTCACCCTAAATCCGAAGTCTAGCTTGTGTTCTCAGACTTCTGTCCTCACTCTCCTGGCCCCGAAGCCCTCAAGTTTGGCAATTCCAGACCGACAATGAAGCACTCTGCCTGCCCTCTAGAAAAAACATATTGCCTAATGAGCTGCCCAGGCAGCTTAAATGAGGATATACCTACACGGCACTCGCCTCTACCCAAATTATATAGTCTAACCTGGGCACTAATGCACTGTCTGACACAACCGGAGCCCAGACCTTTTGACCAACACCCAGACAGCTGACCGCACACTGAGCACATCAGACCAGCCATGGCCTTATGTCATCATCTCTTCCCTACCTCAGTTTTAGGCTTCAGAACCTAGACCTTTTCTCCAATCACTGCCCACGGCTGACTGTGATGCAGAAATCATAACTCTTCCTGACCCATGGCAAGAAACCTTGTGGTTGCGATGTTGGCCAACGTTCAGTGTAGGAGAAAACAGCATTCACAATGAGGCCCCGCCCACTCTTGAGTGCCTCGAGTGAATAAACACACATTGTGACCTCAGCGTGAGTCCTCTCCTCTAGGAAGTCCTCTCAGTGGCTGGATCATTAGATGTCATAATGGGCTTGACATGTCCCTAGGCCCCAATTTTTACCAGATTTCTGGTTGTCCAGTCGCCCATCCCCAGGGCTCTACTCTGGAATCCCTCATTAGGTGGGACATCTGAGGTTGAAACACAAAAGGAAACAAATCAACAACAACAAAAAAAAACGGTCTACTTCCAACCCCAGAATGACCCCAAACTCTTTGGACGGGGCTGGAACCCCAGAGAGTAAGAGTCGTCCATTTCCCATGAAGTCATCCGGCAATTTCAGGACCATGAGTGACACGATATCCAGAGACAAAAACTTGAGCAAGAGCCTCACACTCGCCCTTTTTTTATATCCCGGAGTTCTCCTCATGGTCTGTAGATCAGTCCTGCCATACCTATGACTTGAAACATAAGCCGAGTTTGTGTTTTCAGACAACTGTCCAAACAGCTCTGGCGTACACACGCTACAGGCTCAAGCCCCTGTAGCCAAACATGAGGAATATGCTTGCCCTTTCCAAGGGAATTGTATGTGCCCATTCCAATGGCCACAACTCTACTAATAGGATAAATCCCCAAAGTCCCTGAGGCCATCCCAATAGTTGTGGCTTCCCAGGATAAACAGGGGCAATCTGAGCCCATCTGAGAACCTACCTGCACTCAGACCCGTAGAATGGTGTCCCCAGAGTAAAAAGGAATGAACAGGCCCCTAGGCACTAATAGGATCCATTGCTTTGGTTTCGAGACATCTCTACTCAGAGGCCTGGATTTCAATACCAGCATATGGCTGTTCTTGACTCACCCATCAGAACATATCTCATCTACACATGGGAAACATTCACGGTGGAGCTGTGTCAAAGCCTCTGTTTAGGAGAACCCTCAGGGCCCCAGTGCCACCGCTTCATTCCAAGGTCTCCATAGACACAAAAACATATTAGGACACATCCACAGGAGAGTCCATTTCAACTCAGCCTCCTCGGTTGCTCCCCCCTCATCCAGCAGATCTAACCTTTCTTGTTGCTAGGAGACAATTGGAATGCGAGGTGGGCTACCCAGCCATCCATCCTTTGAACCCTGCTCGGAATCGTTGGCCTGGAGCCAACCAACAGGTCTCAATTGTCCTGCAGAAGAATCTTTGCAGTTTGGAGCTTCTCACAACTCCCAACGTGGGAAAACCCCCATGGCCTCGTGATCCACCCCCCCTTCAAGAAGGGGCCATCAGGGACAGAAAGTCCAACCTGAGCGATCGTCTGATCCTTGCTCTGACTTCAGGTGAACGAGATCTCGATTGAGGTCTGTAGATTGTGCCTGCCATATCCTCACCCAGAAACCTTGGCCTAGTTTGGGTTCTCAGACTTCCGTCCTCAGACTACTGGCCCACAAGCCCTACTGTTTGGCAATCCAGAACTACAATGCCGCACTCTGCCTGCCCTTCAGAAGAAAAACATTGCCCTCTGGGGCTACCCAGAAACCCCAAATGAGGATCAACCTGCACGCCATTCGGCTGTACCCCAAATATATAGACTGACCTGGACCCTATTGCACTTTCTGACCCGGCCTGAGCCTGGACCTCCTGGCCCCACCCAGACAGCTGGCCGCACACTTAGCACATCGGACCCGCCATGGCCTTAAGTCGTCATCTCTTCTCAACCTCGGTTTCCAGGCTTCAGTACCTAGACCTGATCTCCAATCACTGCCCTGGTTTGAAAATGATGCAGAAATCAGAGCTCTTTCCCCATGGCAAGAAACCTTGTGTTTGGAAGGTTGTCCAACGTTCAGTGTAGTTGGAACCAGTGTGGCCCATGAAGCCCAGCCCATGCTTGCGGGCCACATTGGTCACAAACACACATTGTGACCCTCAGCCTGAGCCCAGTCCTCAGGTAAGGCCTCTCAGTGGCTGGATGAAGAGACAGCATATTGGGCTTGCCATGCCCCTAGGCCCCAATTTTTAACCATAGTTCGGGTTGTCCCTTCACTCTTCCCCAGGGCTCTGCTTTGGAATTCCTCTTTTGGTGGGATACCTGAGTTTACAAACTTGAAAGGAGTCCTCCCATCCCACAGATTGACGAAAAACAATTGGGATCACGCCAAATCCACAGAGAGGAAGATTCGTCCATGGCCCATGATGCCTCCCCAACATTCCACGGCCATCGCTGATACAAAATCCAGAGACAAAAGCCTGGGCAAGCGCCTCAGACTCGCTCATTCTTCATATCCTGAAGAGTTCTTCTCATGGTTTGTAGATTGGGCGTGCCATACCTACGTCCCCAAACCTAAGCTGAGTTTGTGTTTTCAGACTTCTGTCCTCACAGTCCTGGGCCACACTCCCTCCAGGCTGGGGCCCCTGGAGTCACACATTAAGACTGCCCCGACCCATTCCATGGGAATTCTGCCTATTCCATTGTCAAAAATCGTACAAATGAGGAGAACCATCCAAAGTCCCTGAAACCATCCCAATCGTGGGGGTCGCCCGGGACAAAAAAGGGCGGTTGATACCAGCTGAGCATCTACCTCCACTCATACCATAGATGGATGTCCCCAGAGAAGAAGATTGAACCACACAGGACCCGAGGCCATTATCGGATCCATTGCTTTGGTTTACAGGCATGTCTCCTCAAAAGCCTAGATTCCAATACCAGCAGAGGGGATTTCCTGAGGCACGCATCAGAACAAATCTCGTCTCCACAAGGAAACATGTGCATTGGAGCTATGTCAAAAGCTTAGGAGAATACTTCAGGGTCCCGGTGCCACCGCCCCATTCCAAGGCTCTCATGGACACAAACACACATTGCGACCCATCCTCAGGAAAGTCCATTTCAACTCAGCCACCCCGGTTGCTCCCACAGATCCATTGGATCTAAACTGTCTCGTTGCTAGGAGGCAATTGGAATCCGAGGCGGACTTCCCAGGCATCCATCCTCGAACGGTGCTCTGGTTTCATTCCATATGGGATATCCTGGAGCTGTCCAACAGGTCTCAATTGTCCCGCAGAAGGAATCCTTGAAGGGGGCATCCCACATCTCCCAACGTGGAAAACCTCCATGGCCTCGAGATTCCGCTCCCTTCATGAAGGGGCCGTCATGCACAGAAACTCCAAACTGAGCCAACGTCTGATCCTCGCCCTGACTTTAGATGCATGAGATATTGGTTCATATCTGCAGGGGGTACCTGCCGTGCCCTCACCCTAAATCCGAAGTCTAGCTTGTGTTCTCAGACTTCCGTCCTCACTCTCCTGGCCCCAAAGCCCTCAAGTTTGGCAATTATGGACCGACAATGAAGCACTCTGCCTGCCCTCTTGAAAAAATATATTGCCTAATGAGCTGCCCAGGCAGCTTAAATGAGGATATACCTACACGGCACTCGCCTCTACCCAAATTATATAGTCTAACCTGGGCACTAATGCACTGTCTGACACAACCGGAGCCCAGACCTTTTGACCAACTCCCAGACAGCTGACCGCACACTGAGCACATCAGATCCGCCAAGGCCTTATGTCATCATCTCTTCCCTTCC
This sequence comes from Mustela nivalis, assembly GCF_964662115.1. Classification (NCBI taxonomy): domain Eukaryota; kingdom Metazoa; phylum Chordata; class Mammalia; order Carnivora; family Mustelidae; genus Mustela; species Mustela nivalis. The sequence continues at coordinate 145,573 of NW_028136098.1, read as the reverse complement.
TCAGTTTTCAGTCTTCAGAACCTAGACCTTATCTCCAATCACTGCCCACGGCTGACTGTGATGCAGAAATCATAACTCTTCCTGACCCATGGCAAGAAACCTTGTGGTTGGCATGTTGTCCAACGTTCAGTGTAGGAGAAAAAAGTATTCACAATGAGGCCCCGCCCATTCTTGAGTGCGACGAGAGCATAAACACACATTGTGACCTCAGCGTGGGTCCTGTCCTCTAGGAATTCCTCTCAGTGGCTGGATCATTAGATGTCATAATGGGTTTGACATGTCCCTAGGCCCCAATTTTTACCAGATTTCTGGTTGTCCAGTCGCCCCTCCCCAGGGCTCTACTCTGGAATCCCTCATTAGGTGGGACATCTGAGGTTGAAACACAAAAGGAAACAAATCAACAACAACAAAAAAAAACGGACTTCTTCCATCCCCAGAATGACTCCAAACTCTTTGGACGGGGCCGGACCCCCAGAGAGTAAGACTCGTCCATTTCCCATGAAGTCATCCGGCAATTTCACGACCAAGAGTGACACGATAACCAGAGACAAATACTTGAGCAAGAGCCTCACACTCGCCCTTTTTTCATATCCCGAGAGTTCTCCTCATGGTCTGTAGATCAGTCCTGCCATACCTATGACCTGAAACATAAGCCGAGTTTGTGTTTTCAGACAACTGTCCAAACAGGTCTGGCGTACACACGCTACAGGCTCAAGCCCCTGTAGCCAAACCTGAGGACTGTACTTGCCCTTTCCAAGGGAATTGTATGTGCCCAGTCCAATGGCCACAACCCTACTAATAGGATAAATCTCCAAATTCCCTGAGGCCATCCCAATAGTTGTGGCTTCCCAGGACAAACAGAGGCAATCTGAGCCCATCTGAGCACCTACCTGCACTCAGACCCGTAGACTGATGTCCCCAGAGGTAAAAAGGAACGAACAGGCCCCTAGGCACTAATAGGATCCATTGCTTTGTTTTCCAGGCATCTCTCCTCAGAGGCCTGGATTTCAATACCAGCATATGGCTGTTTCTTGACTCACCCATCAGAACAAATCTCATCTACACATCGGAAACATGCACGTTGGAGCTGTGTCAAAGCCTCTGTTTAGGAGAACCCTTCAGGGCCCCAGTGCCACCGCTTCATTCCAAGGTCTCCATAGACACAAAAACATATTAGGACACATCCACAGGAGAGTCCATTTCAACTCAGCCTCCTCGGTTGCTCCCCCCTCATCCAGCAGATCTAACCTTTCTTGTTGCTTGGAGACAATTGGAATGCGAGGTGGGCTACCCAGCCATCCATCCTTTGAACCCTGCTCGGAATCGTTGGCCTGGAGCCAACCAACAGGTCTCAATTGTCCTGCAGAAGAATCTTTGCAGTTTGGAGCTTCTCACAACTCCCAACGTGGGAAAACCCCCATGGCCTCGTGATCCACCCCCCCTTCAAGAAGGGGCCATCAGGGACAGAAAGTCCAACCTGAGCGATCGTCTGATCCTTGCTCTGACTTCAGGTGAACGAGATCTCGATTGAGGTCTGTAGATTGTGCCTGCCATATCCTCACCCAGAAACCTTGGCCTAGTTTGGGTTCTCAGACTTCCGTCCTCAGACTACTGGCCCACAAGCCCTACTGTTTGGCAATCCAGAACTACAATGCCGCACTCTGCCTGCCCTTCAGAAGAAAAACATTGCCCTCTGGGGCTACCCAGAAACCCCAAATGAGGATCAACCTGCACGCCATTCGGCTGTACCCCAAATATATAGACTGACCTGGACCCTATTGCACTTTCTGACCCGGCCTGAGCCTGGAACTCCTGGCCCCACCCAGACAGCTGGCCGCACACTTAGCACATCGGACCCGCCATGGCCTTAAGTCGTCATCTCTTCTCAACCTCGGTTTCCAGGCTTCAGTACCTAGACCTGATCTCCAATCACTGCCCTGGTTTGAAAATGATGCAGAAATCAGAGCTCTTTCCCCATGGCAAGAAACCTTGTATTTGGAAGGTTGTCCAACGTTCAGTGTAGTTGGAACCAGTGTGGCCCATGAAGCCCAGCCCATGCTTGCGGGCCACATTGGTCACAAACACACATTGTGACCCTCAGCCTGAGCCCAGTCCTCAGGTAAGGCCTCTCAGTGGCTGGATGAAGAGACAGCATATTGGGCTTGCCATGCCCCTAGGCCCCAATTTTTAACCATAGTTCGGGTTGTCCCTTCACTCTTCCCCAGGGCTCTGCTTTGGAATTCCTCTTTTGGTGGGATACCTGAGTTTACAAACTTGAAAGGAGTCCTCCCATCCCACAGATTGACGAAAAACAATTGGGATCGCGCCAAATCCACAGAGAGGAAGATTCGTCCATGGCCCATGATGCCTCCCCAACATTCCACGGCCATCGCTGATACAAAATCCAGAGACAAAAGCCTGAGCAAGCGCCTCAGACTCGCTCATTCTTCATATCCTGAAGAGTTCTTCTCATGGTTTGTAGATTGGGCGTGCCATACCTACGTCCCCAAACCTAAGCTGAGTTTGTGTTTTCAGACTTCTGTCCTCACAGTCCTGGGCCACACTCCCTCCAGGCTGGGCCCCCTGGAGTCACACATTAAGACTGCCCCGACCCATTCCATGGGAATTCTGCCCATTCCATTGTTAAAAATCGTACAAATTAGGAGAACCATCCAAAGTCCCTGAAACCATCCCAATCGTGGGGGTCGCCCGGGACAAAAAAGGGCGGTTGATACCAGCTGAGCATCTACCTCCACTCATACCATAGATGGATGTCCCCAGAGAAGAAGATTGAACCAGACAGGACCCGAGGCCATTATCGGATCCATTGCTTTGGTTTACAGGCATGTCTCCTCAAAAGCCTAGATTCCAATACCAGCAGAGGGGATTTCCTGAGGCACGCATCAGAACAAATCTCGTCTCCACAAGGAAACATGTGCATTGGAGCTATGTCAAAAGCTTAGGAGAATACTTCAGTGTCCCGGTGCCACCGCCCCATTCCAAGGCTCTCATGGACACAAACACACATTGCGACCCATCCTCAGGAAAGTCCATTTCAACTCAGCCACCCCGGTTGCTCCCGCAGATCCATTGGATCTAAACTGTCTCGTTGCTAGGAGGCAATTGGAATCCGAGGCGGACTTCCCAGGCATCCATCCTCGAACGGTGCTCTGGTTTCATTCCATATGGGATATCCTGGAGCTGTCCAACAGGTCTCAATTGGCCCGCAGAAGGAATCCTTGAAGGGGGCATCCCACATCTCCCAACGTGGAAAACCTCCATGGCCTCGAGATTCCGCTCCCTTCATGAAGGGGCCGTCATGCACAGAAACTCCAAACTGAGCCAACGTCTGATCCTCGCCCTGACTTTAGATGCATGAGATATTGGTTCATATCTGCAGGGGGTACCTGCCGTGCCCTCACCCTAAATCCGAAGTCTAGCTTGTGTTCTCAGACTTCCGTCCTCACTTTCCTGGCCCCAAAGCCCTCAAGTTTGGCAATTATGGACCGACAATGAAGCACTCTGCCTGCCCTCTTGAAAAAATATATTGCCTAATGAGCTGCCCAGGCAGCTTAAATGAGGATATACCTACACGGCACTCGCCTCTACCCAAATTATATAGTCTAACCTGGGCACTAATGCACTGTCTGACACAACCGGAGCCCAGACCTTTTGACCAACTCCCAGACAGCTGACCGCACACTGAGCACATCAGATCCGCCAAGGCCTTATGTCATCATCTCTTCCCTTCCTCAGTTTTCAGTCTTCAGAACCTAGACCTTATCTCCAATCACTGCCCACGGCTGACTGTGATGCAGAAATCATAACTCTTCCTGACCCATGGCAAGAAACCTTGTGGTTGGCATGTTGTCCAACGTTCAGTGTAGGAGAAAAAAGTATTCACAATGAGGCCCCGCCCATTCTTGAGTGCGACGAGAGCATAAACACACATTGTGACCTCAGCGTGGGTCCTGTCCTCTAGGAATTCCTCTCAGTGGCTGGATCATTAGATGTCATAATGGGTTTGACATGTCCCTAGGCCCCAATTTTTACCAGATTTCTGGTTGTACAGTCGCCCCTCCCCAGGGCTCTACTCTGGAATCCCTCATTAGGTGGGACATCTGAGGTTGAAACACAAAAGGAAACAAATCAACAACAACAAAAAAAAACGGACTTCTTCCATCCCCAGAATGACTCCAAACTCTTTGGATGGGGCCGGACCCCCAGAGAGTAAGACTCGTCCATTTCCCATGAAGTCATCCGGCAATTTCACGACCAAGAGTGACACGATAACCAGAGACAAATACTTGAGCAAGAGCCTCACACTCGCCCTTTTTTCATATCCCGAGAGTTCTCCTCATGGTCTGTAGATCAGTCCTGCCATACCTATGACCTGAAACATAAGCCGAGTTTGTGTTTTCAGACAACTGTCCAAACAGGTCTGGCGTACACACGCTACAGGCTCAAGCCCCTGTAGCCAAACCTGAGGACTGTACTTGCCCTTTCCAAGGGAATTGTATGTGCCCAGTCCAATGGCCACAACCCTACTAATAGGATAAATCTCCAAAGTCCCTGAGGCCATCCCAATAGTTGTGGCTTCCCAGGACAAACAGAGGCAATCTGAGCCCATCTGAGCACCTACCTGCACTCAGACCCGTAGACTGATGTCCCCAGAGGTAAAAAGGAACGAACAGGCCCCTAGGCACTAATAGGATCCATTGCTTTGTTTTCCAGGCATCTCTCCTCAGAGGCCTGGATTTCAATACCAGCATATGGCTGTTTCTTGACTCACCCATCAGAACAAATCTCATCTACACATCGGAAACATGCACGTTGGAGCTGTGTCAAAGCCTCTGTTTAGGAGAACCCTTCAGGGCCCCAGTGCCACCGCTTCATTCCAAGGTCTCCATAGACACAAAAACATATTAGGACACATCCACAGGAGAGTCCATTTCAACTCAGCCTCCTCGGTTGCTCCCCCCTCATCCAGCAGATCTAACCTTTCTTGTTGCTTGGAGACAATTGGAATGCGAGGTGGGCTACCCAGCCATCCATCCTTTGAACCCTGCTCGGAATCGTTGGCCTGGAGCCAACCAACAGGTCTCAATTGTCCTGCAGAAGAATCTTTGCAGTTTGGAGCTTCTCACAACTCCCAACGTGGGAAAACCCCCATGGCCTCGTGATCCACCCCCCCTTCAAGAAGGGGCCATCAGGGACAGAAAGTCCAACCTGAGCGATCGTCTGATCCTTGCTCTGACTTCAGGTGAACGAGATCTCGATTGAGGTCTGTAGATTCTGCCTGCCATATCCTCACCCAGAAACCTTGGCCTAGTTTGGGTTCTCAGACTTCCGTCCTCAGACTACTGGCCCACAAGCCCTACTGTTTGGCAATCCAGAACTACAATGCCGCACTCTGCCTGCCCTTCAGAAGAAAAACATTGCCCTCTGGGGCTACCCAGAAACCCCAAATGAGGATCAACCTGCACGCCATTCGGCTGTACCCCAAATATATAGACTGACCTGGGCCCTATTGCACTTTCTGACCCGGCCTGAGCCTGGACCTCCTGGCCCCACCCAGACAGCTGGCCGCACACTTAGCACATCGGACCCGCCATGGCCTTAAGTCGTCATCTCTTCTCAACCTCGGTTTCCAGGCTTCAGTACCTAGACCTGATCTCCAATCACTGCCCTGGTTTGAAAATGATGCAGAAATCAGAGCTCTTTCCCCATGGCAAGAAACCTTGTGTTTGGAAGGTTGTCCAACGTTCAGTGTAGTTGGAACCAGTGTGGCCCATGAAGCCCAGCCCATGCTTGCGGGCCACATTGGTCACAAACACACATTGTGACCCTCAGCCTGAGCCCAGTCCTCAGGTAAGGCCTCTCAGTGGCTGGATGAAGAGACAGCATATTGGGCTTGCCATGCCCCTAGGCCCCAATTTTTAACCATAGTTCGGGTTGTCCCTTCACTCTTCCCCAGGGCTCTGCTTTGGAATTCCTCTTTTGGTGGGATACCTGAGTTTACAAACTTGAAAGGAGTCCTCCCATCCCACAGATTGACGAAAAACAATTGGGATCGCGCCAAATCCACAGAGAGGAAGATTCGTCCATGGCCCATGATGCCTCCCCAACATTCACGGCCATCGCTGATACAAAATCCAGAGACAAAAGCCTGAGCAAGCGCCTCAGACTCGCTCATTCTTCATATCCTGAAGAGTTCTTCTCATGGTTTGTAGATCGGGCGTGCCATACCTACGTCCCCAAACCTAAGCTGAGTTTGTGTTTTCAGACTTCTGTCCTCACAGTCCTGGGCCACACTCCCTCCAGGCTGGGGCCCCTGGAGTCACACATTAAGACTTCCCCTACCCATTCCATGGGAATTCTGCCCATTCCATTGTCAAAAATCGCACAAATTAGGAGAACCATCCAAATTCCCTGAAACCATCCCAATCGTGGGGGTCGCCCGGGACAAAAAAGGGCGGTTGATACCAGCTGAGCATCTACCTCCACTCATACCATAGATGGATGTCCCCAGAGAAGAAGATTGAACCAGACAGGACCCGAGGCCATTATCGGATCCATTGCTTTGGTTTACAGGCATGTCTCCTCAAAAGCCTAGATTCCAATACCAGCAGAGGGGATTTCCTGAGGCACGCATCAGAACAAATCTCGTCTCCACAAGGAAACATGTGCATTGGAGCTATGTCAAAAGCTTAGGAGAATACTTCAGGGTCCCGGTGCCACCGCCCCATTCCAAGGCTCTCATGGACACAAACACACATTGCGACCCATCCTCAGGAAAGTCCATTTCAACTCAGCCACCCCGGTTGCTCCCGCAGATCCATTGGATCTAAACTGTCTCGTTGCTAGGAGGCAATTGGAATCCGAGGCGGACTTCCCAGGCATCCATCCTCGAACGGTGCTCTGGTTTCATTCCATATGGGATATCCTGGAGCTGTCCAACAGGTCTCAATTGTCCCGCAGAAGGAATCCTTGAAGGGGGCATCCCACATCTCCCAACGTGGAAAACCTCCATGGCCTCGAGATTCCGCTCCCTTCATGAAGGGGCCGTCATGCACAGAAACTCCAAACTGAGCCAACGTCTGATCCTCGCCCTGACTTTAGAAGCATGAGATATTGGTTCATATCTGCAGGGGGTACCTGCCGTGCCCTCACCCTAAATCCGAAGTCTAGCTTGTGTTCTCAGACTTCCGTCCTCACTTTCCTGGCCCCAAAGCCCTCAAGTTTGGCAATTATGGACCGACAATGAAGCACTCTGCCTGCCCTCTTGAAAAAATATATTGCCTAATGAGCTGCCCAGGCAGCTTAAATGAGGATATACCTACACGGCACTCGCCTCTACCCAAATTATATAGTCTAACCTGGGCACTAATGCACTGTCTGACACAACCGGAGCCCAGACCTTTTGACCAACTCCCAGACAGCTGACCGCACACTGAGCACATCAGATCCGCCAAGGCCTTATGTCATCATCTCTTCCCTTCCTCAGTTTTCAGTCTTCAGAACCTAGACCTTATCTCCAATCACTGCCCACGGCTGACTGTGATGCAGAAATCATAACTCTTCCTGACCCATGGCAAGAAACCTTGTGGTTGGCATGTTGTCCAACGTTCAGTGTAGGAGAAAAAAGTATTCACAATGAGGCCCCGCCCATTCTTGAGTGCGACGAGAGCATAAACACACATTGTGACCTCAGCGTGGGTCCTGTCCTCTAGGAATTCCTCTCAGTGGCTGGATCATTAGATGTCATAATGGGTTTGACATGTCCCTAGGCCCCAATTTTTACCAGATTTCTGGTTGTACAGTCGCCCCTCCCCAGGGCTCTACTCTGGAATCCCTCATTAGGTGGGACATCTGAGGTTGAAACACAAAAGGAAACAAATCAACAACAACAAAAAAAAACGGACTTCTTCCATCCCCAGAATGACTCCAAACTCTTTGGATGGGGCCGGACCCCCAGAGAGTAAGACTCGTCCATTTCCCATGAAGTCATCCGGCAATTTCACGACCAAGAGTGACACGATAACCAGAGACAAATACTTGAGCAAGAGCCTCACACTCGCCCTTTTTTCATATCCCGAGAGTTCTCCTCATGGTCTGTAGATCAGTCCTGCCATACCTATGACCTGAAACATAAGCCGAGTTTGTGTTTTCAGACAACTGTCCAAACAGGTCTGGCGTACACACGCTACAGGCTCAAGCCCCTGTAGCCAAACCTGAGGACTGTACTTGCCCTTTCCAAGGGAATTGTATGTGCCCAGTCCAATGGCCACAACCCTACTAATAGGATAAATCTCCAAATTCCCCGAGGCCATCCCAATAGTTGTGGCTTCCCAGGACAAACAGAGGCAATCTGAGCCCATCTGAGCACCTACCTGCACTCAGACCCGTAGACTGATGTCCCCAGAGGTAAAAAGGAACGAACAGGCCCCTAGGCACTAATAGGATCCATTGCTTTGTTTTCCAGGCATCTCTCCTCAGAGGCCTGGATTTCAATACCAGCATATGGCTGTTTCTTGACTCACCCATCAGAACAAATCTCATCTACACATCGGAAACATGCACGTTGGAGCTGTGTCAAAGCCTCTGTTTAGGAGAACCCTTCAGGGCCCCAGTGCCACCGCTTCATTCCAAGGTCTCCATAGACACAAAAACATATTAGGACACATCCACAGGAGAGTCCATTTCAACTCAGCCTCCTCGGTTGCTCCCCCCTCATCCAGCAGATCTAACCTTTCTTGTTGCTTGGAGACAATTGGAATGCGAGGTGGGCTACCCAGCCATCCATCCTTTGAACCCTGCTCGGAATCGTTGGCCTGGAGCCAACCAACAGGTCTCAATTGTCCTGCAGAAGAATCTTTGCAGTTTGGAGCTTCTCACAACTCCCAACGTGGGAAAACCCCCATGGCCTCGTGATCCACCCCCCCTTCAAGAAGGGGCCATCAGGGACAGAAAGTCCAACCTGAGCGATCGTCTGATCCTTGCTCTGACTTCAGGTGAACGAGATCTCGATTGAGGTCTGTAGATTGTGCCTGCCATATCCTCACCCAGAAACCTTGGCCTAGTTTGGGTTCTCAGACTTCCGTCCTCAGACTACTGGCCCACAAGCCCTACTGTTTGGCAATCCAGAACTACAATGCCGCACTCTGCCTGCCCTTCAGAAGAAAAACATTGCCCTCTGGGGCTACCCAGAAACCCCAAATGAGGATCAACCTGCACGCCATTCGGCTGTACCCCAAATATATAGACTGACCTGGGCCCTATTGCACTTTCTGACCCGGCCTGAGCCTGGACCTCCTGGCCCCACCCAGACAGCTGGCCGCACACTTAGCACATCGGACCCGCCATGGCCTTAAGTCGTCATCTCTTCTCAACCTCGGTTTCCAGGCTTCAGTACCTAGACCTGATCTCCAATCACTGCCCTGGTTTGAAAATGATGCAGAAATCAGAGCTCTTTCCCCATGGCAAGAAACCTTGTGTTTGGAAGGTTGTCCAACGTTCAGTGTAGTTGGAACCAGTGTGGCCCATGAAGCCCAGCCCATGCTTGCGGGCCACATTGGTCACAAACACACATTGTGACCCTCAGCCTGAGCCCAGTCCTCAGGTAAGGCCTCTCAGTGGCTGGATGAAGAGACAGCATATTGGGCTTGCCATGCCCCTAGGCCCCAATTTTTAACCATAGTTCGGGTTGTCCCTTCACTCTTCCCCAGGGCTCTGCTTTGGAATTCCTCTTTTGGTGGGATACCTGAGTTTACAAACTTGAAAGGAGTCCTCCCATCCCACAGATTGACGAAAAACAATTGGGATCGCGCCAAATCCACAGAGAGGAAGATTCGTCCATGGCCCATGATGCCTCCCCAACATTCACGGCCATCACTGATACAAAATCCAGAGACAAAAGCCTGAGCAAGCGCCTCAGACTCGCTCATTCTTCATATCCTGAAGAGTTCTTCTCATGGTTTGTAGATCGGGCGTGCCATACCTACGTCCCCAAACCTAAGCTGAGTTTGTGTTTTCAGACTTCTGTCCTCACAGTCCTGGGCCACACTCCCTCCAGGCTGGGGCCCCTGGAGTCACACATTAAGACTTCCCCTACCCATTCCATGGGAATTCTGCCCATTCCATTGTCAAAAATCGCACAAATTAGGAGAACCATCCAAATTCCCTGAAACCATCCCAATCGTGGGGGTCGCCCGGGACAAAAAAGGGCGGTTGATACCAGCTGAGCATCTACCTCCACTCATACCATAGATGGATGTCCCCAGAGAAGAAGATTGAACCAGACAGGACCCGAGGCCATTATCGGATCCATTGCTTTGGTTTACAGGCATGTCTCCTCAAAAGCCTAGATTCCAATACCAGCAGAGGGGATTTCCTGAGGCACGCATCAGAACAAATCTCGTCTCCACAAGGAAACATGTGCATTGGAGCTATGTCAAAAGCTTAGGAGAATACTTCAGTGTCCCGGTGCCACCGCCCCATTCCAAGGCTCTCATGGACACAAACACACATTGCGACCCATCCTCAGGAAAGTCCATTTCAACTCAGCCACCCCGGTTGCTCCCGCAGATCCATTGGATCTAAACTGTCTCGTTGCTAGGAGGCAATTGGAATCCGAGGCGGACTTCCCAGGCATCCATCCTCGAACGGTGCTCTGGTTTCATTCCATATGGGATATCCTGGAGCTGTCCAACAGGTCTCAATTGTCCCGCAGAAGGAATCCTTGAAGGGGGCATCCCACATCTCCCAACGTGGAAAACCTCCATGGCCTCGAGATTCCGCTCCCTTCATGAAGGGGCCGTCATGCACAGAAACTCCAAACTGAGCCAACGTCTGATCCTCGCCCTGACTTTAGATGCATGAGATATTGGTTCATATCTGCAGGGGGTACCTGCCGTGCCCTCACCCTAAATCCGAAGTCTAGCTTGTGTTCTCAGACTTCCGTCCTCACTTTCCTGGCCCCAAAGCCCTCAAGTTTGGCAATTATGGACCGACAATGAAGCACTCTGCCTGCCCTCTTGAAAAAATATATTGCCTAATGAGCTGCCCAGGCAGCTTAAATGAGGATATACCTACACGGCACTCGCCTCTACCCAAATTATATAGTCTAACCTGGGCACTAATGCACTGTCTGACACAACCGGAGCCCAGACCTTTTGACCAACTCCCAGACAGCTGACCGCACACTGAGCACATCAGATCCGCCAAGGCCTTATGTCATCATCTCTTCCCTTCCTCAGTTTTCAGTCTTCAGAACCTAGACCTTATCTCCAATCACTGCCCACGGCTGACTGTGATGCAGAAATCATAACTCTTCCTGACCCATGGCAAGAAACCTTGTGGTTGGCATGTTGTCCAACGTTCAGTGTAGGAGAAAAAAGTATTCACAATGAGGCCCCGCCCATTCTTGAGTGCGACGAGAGCATAAACACACATTGTGACCTCAGCGTGGGTCCTGTCCTCTAGGAATTCCTCTCAGTGGCTGGATCATTAGATGTCATAATGGGTTTGACATGTCCCTAGGCCCCAATTTTTACCAGATTTCTGGTTGTACAGTCGCCCCTCCCCAGGGCTCTACTCTGGAATCCCTCATTAGGTGGGACATCTGAGGTTGAAACACAAAAGGAAACAAATCAACAACAACAAAAAAAAACGGACTTCTTCCATCCCCAGAATGACTCCAAACTCTTTGGATGGGGCCGGACCCCCAGAGAGTAAGACTCGTCCATTTCCCATGAAGTCATCCGGCAATTTCACGACCAAGAGTGACACGATAACCAGAGACAAATACTTGAGCAAGAGCCTCACACTCGCCCTTTTTTCATATCCCGAGAGTTCTCCTCATGGTCTGTAGATCAGTCCTGCCATACCTATGACCTGAAACATAAGCCGAGTTTGTGTTTTCAGACAACTGTCCAAACAGGTCTGGCGTACACACGCTACAGGCTCAAGCCCCTGTAGCCAAACCTGAGGACTGTACTTGCCCTTTCCAAGGGAATTGTATGTGCCCAGTCCAATGGCCACAACCCTACTAATAGGATAAATCTCCAAATTCCCCGAGGCCATCCCAATAGTTGTGGCTTCCCAGGACAAACAGAGGCAATCTGAGCCCATCTGAGCACCTACCTGCACTCAGACCCGTAGACTGATGTCCCCAGAGGTAAAAAGGAACGAACAGGCCCCTAGGCACTAATAGGATCCATTGCTTTGTTTTCCAGGCATCTCTCCTCAGAGGCCTGGATTTCAATACCAGCATATGGCTGTTTCTTGACTCACCCATCAGAACAAATCTCATCTACACATCGGAAACATGCACGTTGGAGCTGTGTCAAAGCCTCTGTTTAGGAGAACCCTTCAGGGCCCCAGTGCCACCGCTTCATTCCAAGGTCTCCATAGACACAAAAACATATTAGGACACATCCACAGGAGAGTCCATTTCAACTCAGCCTCCTCGGTTGCTCCCCCCTCATCCAGCAGATCTAACCTTTCTTGTTGCTTGGAGACAATTGGAATGCGAGGTGGGCTACCCAGCCATCCATCCTTTGAACCCTGCTCGGAATCGTTGGCCTGGAGCCAACCAACAGGTCTCAATTGTCCTGCAGAAGAATCTTTGCAGTTTGGAGCTTCTCACAACTCCCAACGTGGGAAAACCCCCATGGCCTCGTGATCCACCCCCCCTTCAAGAAGGGGCCATCAGGGACAGAAAGTCCAACCTGAGCGATCGTCTGATCCTTGCTCTGACTTCAGGTGAACGAGATCTCGATTGAGGTCTGTAGATTGTGCCTGCCATATCCTCACCCAGAAACCTTGGCCTAGTTTGGGTTCTCAGACTTCCGTCCTCAGACTACTGGCCCACAAGCCCTACTGTTTGGCAATCCAGAACTACAATGCCGCACTCTGCCTGCCCTTCAGAAGAAAAACATTGCCCTCTGGGGCTACCCAGAAACCCCAAATGAGGATCAACCTGCACGCCATTCGGCTGTACCCCAAATATATAGACTGACCTGGGCCCTATTGCACTTTCTGACCCGGCCTGAGCCTGGACCTCCTGGCCCCACCCAGACAGCTGGCCGCACACTTAGCACATCGGACCCGCCATGGCCTTAAGTCGTCATCTCTTCTCAACCTCGGTTTCCAGGCTTCAGTACCTAGACCTGATCTCCAATCACTGCCCTGGTTTGAAAATGATGCAGAAATCAGAGCTCTTTCCCCATGGCAAGAAACCTTGTGTTTGGAAGGTTGTCCAACGTTCAGTGTAGTTGGAACCAGTGTGGCCCATGAAGCCCAGCCCATGCTTGCGGGCCACATTGGTCACAAACACACATTGTGACCCTCAGCCTGAGCCCAGTCCTCAGGTAAGGCCTCTCAGTGGCTGGATGAAGAGACAGCATATTGGGCTTGCCATGCCCCTAGGCCCCAATTTTTAACCATAGTTCGGGTTGTCCCTTCACTCTTCCCCAGGGCTCTGCTTTGGAATTCCTCTTTTGGTGGGATACCTGAGTTTACAAACTTGAAAGGAGTCCTCCCATCCCACAGATTGACGAAAAACAATTGGGATCGCGCCAAATCCACAGAGAGGAAGATTCGTCCATGGCCCATGATGCCTCCCCAACATTCACGGCCATCGCTGATACAAAATCCAGAGACAAAAGCCTGAGCAAGCGCCTCAGACTCGCTCATTCTTCATATCCTGAAGAGTTCTTCTCATGGTTTGTAGATCGGGCGTGCCATACCTACGTCCCCAAACCTAAGCTGAGTTTGTGTTTTCAGACTTCTGTCCTCACAGTCCTGGGCCACACTCCCTCCAGGCTGGGGCCCCTGGAGTCACACATTAAGACTGCCCCTACCCATTCCATGGGAATTCTGCCCATTCCATTGTCAAAAATCGTATAAATTAGGAGAACCATCCAAAGTCCCTGAAACCATCCCAATCGTGGGGGTCGCCCGGGACAAAAAAGGGCGGTTGATACCAGCTGAGCATCTACCTCCACTCATACCATAGATGGATGTCCCCAGAGAAGAAGATTGAACCAGACAGGACCCAAGGCCATTATCGGATCCATTGCTTTGGTTTACAGGCATGTCTCCTCAAAAGCCTAGATTCCAATACCAGCAGAGGGGATTTCCTGAGGCACGCATCAGAACAAATCTCGTCTCCACAAGGAAACATGTGCATTGGAGCTATGTCAAAAGCTTAGGAGAATACTTCAGGGTCCCGGTGCCACCGCCCCATTCCAAGGCTCTCATGGACACAAACACACATTGTGACCCATCCTCAGGAAAGTCCATTTCAACTCAGCCACCCCGGTTGCTCCCGCAGATCCATTGGATCTAAACTGTCTCGTTGCTAGGAGGCAATTGGAATCCGAGGCGGACTTCCCAGGCATCCATCCTCGAACGGTGCTCTGGTTGCAATCCATATGGGATGTCCTGGAGCTGTCCAACAGGTCTCAATTGTCCCGCAGAAGGAATCCTTGAAGGGGGCATCCCACATCTCCCAACGTGGAAAACCTCCATGGCCTCGAGATTCCGCTCCCTTCATGAAGGGGCCGTCATGCACAGAAACTCCAAACTGAGCCAACTTCTGATCCTCGCCCTGACTTTAGATGCATGAGATATTGGTTCATATCTGCAGGGGGTACCTGCCGTGCCCTCACCCTAAATCCGAAGTCTAGCTTGTGTTCTCAGACTTCCGTCCTCACTTTCCTGGCCCCAAAGCCCTCAAGTTTGGCAATTATGGACCGACAATGAAGCACTCTGCCTGCCCTCTTGAAAAAATATATTGCCTAATGAGCTGCCCAGGCAGCTTAAATGAGGATATACCTACACGGCACTCGCCTCTACCCAAATTATATAGTCTAACCTGGGCACTAATGCACTGTCTGACACAACCGGAGCCCAGACCTTTTGACCAACTCCCAGACAGCTGACCGCACACTGAGCACATCAGATCCGCCAAGGCCTTATGTCATTATCTCTTCCCTTCCTCAGTTTTCAGTCTTCAGAACCTAGACCTTATCTCCAATCACTGCCCACGGCTGACTGTGATGCAGAAATCATAACTCTTCCTGACCCATGGCAAGAAACCTTGTGGTTGGCATGTTGTCCAACGTTCAGTGTAGGAGAAAAAAGTATTCACAATGAGGCCCCGCCCATTCTTGAGTGCGACGAGAGCATAAACACACATTGTGACCTCAGCGTGGGTCCTGTCCTCTAGGAATTCCTCTCAGTGGCTGGATCATTAGATGTCATAATGGGTTTGACATGTCCCTAGGCCCCAATTTTTACCAGATTTCTGGTTGTCCAGTCGCCCCTCCCCAGGGCTCTACTCTGGAATCCCTCATTAGGTGGGACATCTGAGGTTGAAACACAAAGGAAACAAATCAACAACAACAAAAAAAAACGGACTTCTTCCATCCCCAGAATGACTCCAAACTCTTTGGATGGGGCCGGACCCCCAGAGAGTAAGACTCGTCCATTTCCCATGAAGTCATCCGGCAATTTCACGACCAAGAGTGACACGATAACCAGAGACAAATACTTGAGCAAGAGCCTCACACTCGCCCTTTTTTCATATCCCGAGAGTTCTCCTCATGGTCTGTAGATCAGTCCTGCCATACCTATGACCTGAAACATAAGCCGAGTTTGTGTTTTCAGACAACTGTCCAAACAGGTCTGGCGTACACACGCTACAGGCTCAAGCCCCTGTAGCCAAACCTGAGGACTGTACTTGCCCTTTCCAAGGGAATTGTATGTGCCCAGTCCAATGGCCACAACCCTACTAATAGGATAAATCTCCAAATTCCCTGAGGCCATCCCAATAGTTGTGGCTTCCCAGGACAAACAGAGGCAATCTGAGCCCATCTGAGCACCTACCTGCACTCAGACCCGTAGACTGATGTCCCCAGAGGTAAAAAGGAACGAACAGGCCCCTAGGCACTAATAGGATCCATTGCTTTGTTTTCCAGGCATCTCTCCTCAGAGGCCTGGATTTCAATACCAGCATATGGCTGTTTCTTGACTCACCCATCAGAACAAATCTCATCTACACATCGGAAACATGCACGTTGGAGCTGTGTCAAAGCCTCTGTTTAGGAGAACCCTTCAGGGCCCCAGTGCCACCGCTTCATTCCAAGGTCTCCATAGACACAAAAACATATTAGGACACATCCACAGGAGAGTCCATTTCAACTCAGCCTCCTCGGTTGCTCCCCCCTCATCCAGCAGATCTAACCTTTCTTGTTGCTTGGAGACAATTGGAATGCGAGGTGGGCTACCCAGCCATCCATCCTTTGAACCCTGCTCGGAATCGTTGGCCTGGAGCCAACCAACAGGTCTCAATTGTCCTGCAGAAGAATCTTTGCAGTTTGGAGCTTCTCACAACTCCCAACGTGGGAAAACCCCCATGGCCTCGTGATCCACCCCCCCTTCAAGAAGGGGCCATCAGGGACAGAAAGTCCAACCTGAGCGATCGTCTGATCCTTGCTCTGACTTCAGGTGAACGAGATCTCGATTGAGGTCTGTAGATTGTGCCTGCCATATCCTCACCCAGAAACCTTGGCCTAGTTTGGGTTCTCAGACTTCCGTCCTCAGACTACTGGCCCACAAGCCCTACTGTTTGGCAATCCAGAACTACAATGCCGCACTCTGCCTGCCCTTCAGAAGAAAAACATTGCCCTCTGGGGCTACCCAGAAACCCCAAATGAGGATCAACCTGCACGCCATTCG
This sequence comes from Mustela nivalis, assembly GCF_964662115.1. Lineage (NCBI taxonomy): Eukaryota > Metazoa > Chordata > Mammalia > Carnivora > Mustelidae > Mustela > Mustela nivalis. The sequence continues at coordinate 128,827 of NW_028136098.1, read as the reverse complement.
GCTGTACCCCAAATATATAGACTGACCTGGGCCCTATTGCACTTTCTGACCCGGCCTGAGCCTGGACCTCCTGGCCCCACCCAGACAGCTGGCCGCACACTTAGCACATCGGACCCGCCATGGCCTTAAGTCGTCATCTCTTCTCAACCTCGGTTTCCAGGCTTCAGTACCTAGACCTGATCTCCAATCACTGCCCTGGTTTGAAAATGATGCAGAAATCAGAGCTCTTTCCCCATGGCAAGAAACCTTGTGTTTGGAAGGTTGTCCAACGTTCAGTGTAGTTGGAACCAGTGTGGCCCATGAAGCCCAGCCCATGCTTGCGGGCCACATTGGTCACAAACACACATTGTGACCCTCAGCCTGAGCCCAGTCCTCAGGTAAGGCCTCTCAGTGGCTGGATGAAGAGACAGCATATTGGGCTTGCCATGCCCCTAGGCCCCAATTTTTAACCATAGTTCGGGTTGTCCCTTCACTCTTCCCCAGGGCTCTGCTTTGGAATTCCTCTTTTGGTGGGATACCTGAGTTTACAAACTTGAAAGGAGTCCTCCCATCCCACAGATTGACGAAAAACAATTGGGATCGCGCCAAATCCACAGAGAGGAAGATTCGTCCATGGCCCATGATGCCTCCCCAACATTCACGGCCATCGCTGATACAAAATCCAGAGACAAAAGCCTGAGCAAGCGCCTCAGACTCGCTCATTCTTCATATCCTGAAGAGTTCTTCTCATGGTTTGTAGATCGGGCGTGCCATACCTACGTCCCCAAACCTAAGCTGAGTTTGTGTTTTCAGACTTCTGTCCTCACAGTCCTGGGCCACACTCCCTCCAGGCTGGGGCCCCTGGAGTCACACATTAAGACTGCCCCTACCCATTCCATGGGAATTCTGCCCATTCCATTGTCAAAAATCGTATAAATTAGGAGAACCATCCAAATTCCCTGAAACCATCCCAATCGTGGGGGTCGCCCGGGACAAAAAAGGGCGGTTGATACCAGCTGAGCATCTACCTCCACTCATACCATAGATGGATGTCCCCAGAGAAGAAGATTGAACCAGACAGGACCCGAGGCCATTATCGGATCCATTGCTTTGGTTTACAGGCATGTCTCCTCCAAAGCCTAGATTCCAATACCAGCAGAGGGGATTTCCTGAGGCACGCATCAGAACAAATCTCGTCTCCACAAGGAAACATGTGCATTGGAGCTATGTCAAAAGCTTAGGAGAATACTTCAGGGTCCCGGTGCCACCGCCCCATTCCAAGGCTCTCATGGACACAAACACACATTGCGACCCATCCTCAGGAAAGTCCATTTCAACTCAGCCACCCCGGTTGCTCCCGCAGATCCATTGGATCTAAACTGTCTCGTTGCTAGGAGGCAATTGGAATCCGAGGCGGACTTCCCAGGCATCCATCCTCGAACGGTGCTCTGGTTTCATTCCATATGGGATATCCTGGAGCTGTCCAACAGGTCTCAATTGTCCCGCAGAAGGAATCCTTGAAGGGGGCATCCCACATCTCCCAACGTGGAAAACCTCCATGGCCTCGAGATTCCGCTCCCTTCATGAAGGGGCCGTCATGCACAGAAACTCCAAACTGAGCCAACGTCTGATCCTCGCCCTGACTTTAGATGCATGAGATATTGGTTCATATCTGCAGGGGGTACCTGCCGTGCCCTCACCCTAAATCCGAAGTCTAGCTTGTGTTCTCAGACTTCCGTCCTCACTTTCCTGGCCCCAAAGCCCTCAAGTTTGGCAATTATGGACCGACAATGAAGCACTCTGCCTGCCCTCTTGAAAAAATATATTGCCTAATGAGCTGCCCAGGCAGCTTAAATGAGGATATACCTACACGGCACTCGCCTCTACCCAAATTATATAGTCTAACCTGGGCACTAATGCACTGTCTGACACAACCGGAGCCCAGACCTTTTGACCAACTCCCAGACAGCTGACCGCACACTGAGCACATCAGATCCGCCAAGGCCTTATGTCATCATCTCTTCCCTTCCTCAGTTTTCAGTCTTCAGAACCTAGACCTTATCTCCAATCACTGCCCACGGCTGACTGTGATGCAGAAATCATAACTCTTCCTGACCCATGGCAAGAAACCTTGTGGTTGGCATGTTGTCCAACGTTCAGTGTAGGAGAAAAAAGTATTCACAATGAGGCCCCGCCCATTCTTGAGTGCGACGAGAGCATAAACACACATTGTGACCTCAGCGTGGGTCCTGTCCTCTAGGAATTCCTCTCAGTGGCTGGATCATTAGATGTCATAATGGGTTTGACATGTCCCTAGGCCCCAATTTTTACCAGATTTCTGGTTGTACAGTCGCCCCTCCCCAGGGCTCTACTCTGGAATCCCTCATTAGGTGGGACATCTGAGGTTGAAACACAAAAGGAAACAAATCAACAACAACAAAAAAAAACGGACTTCTTCCATCCCCAGAATGACTCCAAACTCTTTGGATGGGGCCGGACCCCCAGAGAGTAAGACTCGTCCATTTCCCATGAAGTCATCCGGCAATTTCACGACCAAGAGTGACACGATAACCAGAGACAAATACTTGAGCAAGAGCCTCACACTCGCCCTTTTTTCATATCCCGAGAGTTCTCCTCATGGTCTGTAGATCAGTCCTGCCATACCTATGACCTGAAACATAAGCCGAGTTTGTGTTTTCAGACAACTGTCCAAACAGGTCTGGCGTACACACGCTACAGGCTCAAGCCCCTGTAGCCAAACCTGAGGACTGTACTTGCCCTTTCCAAGGGAATTGTATGTGCCCAGTCCAATGGCCACAACCCTACTAATAGGATAAATCTCCAAATTCCCTGAGGCCATCCCAATAGTTGTGGCTTCCCAGGACAAACAGAGGCAATCTGAGCCCATCTGAGCACCTACCTGCACTCAGACCCGTAGACTGATGTCCCCAGAGGTAAAAAGGAACGAACAGGCCCCTAGGCACTAATAGGATCCATTGCTTTGTTTTCCAGGCATCTCTCCTCAGAGGCCTGGATTTCAATACCAGCATATGGCTGTTTCTTGACTCACCCATCAGAACAAATCTCATCTACACATCGGAAACATGCACGTTGGAGCTGTGTCAAAGCCTCTGTTTAGGAGAACCCTTCAGGGCCCCAGTGCCACCGCTTCATTCCAAGGTCTCCATAGACACAAAAACATATTAGGACACATCCACAGGAGAGTCCATTTCAACTCAGCCTCCTCGGTTGCTCCCCCCTCATCCAGCAGATCTAACCTTTCTTGTTGCTTGGAGACAATTGGAATGCGAGGTGGGCTACCCAGCCATCCATCCTTTGAACCCTGCTCGGAATCGTTGGCCTGGAGCCAACCAACAGGTCTCAATTGTCCTGCAGAAGAATCTTTGCAGTTTGGAGCTTCTCACAACTCCCAACGTGGGAAAACCCCCATGGCCTCGTGATCCACCCCCCCTTCAAGAAGGGGCCATCAGGGACAGAAAGTCCAACCTGAGCGATCGTCTGATCCTTGCTCTGACTTCAGGTGAACGAGATCTCGATTGAGGTCTGTAGATTGTGCCTGCCATATCCTCACCCAGAAACCTTGGCCTAGTTTGGGTTCTCAGACTTCCGTCCTCAGACTACTGGCCCACAAGCCCTACTGTTTGGCAATCCAGAACTACAATGCCGCACTCTGCCTGCCCTTCAGAAGAAAAACATTGCCCTCTGGGGCTACCCAGAAACCCCAAATGAGGATCAACCTGCACGCCATTCGGCTGTACCCCAAATATATAGACTGACCTGGACCCTATTGCACTTTCTGACCCGGCCTGAGCCTGGACCTCCTGGCCCCACCCAGACAGCTGGCCGCACACTTAGCACATCGGACCCGCCATGGCCTTAAGTCGTCATCTCTTCTCAACCTCGGTTTCCAGGCTTCAGTACCTAGACCTGATCTCCAATCACTGCCCTGGTTTGAAAATGATGCAGAAATCAGAGCTCTTTCCCCATGGCAAGAAACCTTGTGTTTGGAAGGTTGTCCAACGTTCAGTGTAGTTGGAACCAGTGTGGCCCATGAAACCCAGCCCATGCTTGCGGGCCACATTGGTCACAAAGACACATTGTGACCCTCAGCCTGAGCCCAGGCCTCAGGTAAGGCCTCTCAGTGGCTGGATGAAGAGACAGCATATTGGGCTTGCCATGCCCCTAGGCCCCAATTTTTAACCATAGTTCGGGTTGTCCCTTCACTCTTCCCCAGGGCTCTGCTTTGGAATTCCTCTTTTGGTGGGATACCTGAGTTTACAAACTTGAAAGGAGTCCTCCCATCCCACAGATTGACGAAAAACAATTGGGATCGCGCCAAATCCACAGAGAGGAAGATTCGTCCATGGCCCATGATGCCTCCCCAACATTCACGGCCATCGCTGATACAAAATCCAGAGACAAAAGCCTGAGCAAGCGCCTCAGACTCGCTCATTCTTCATATCCTGAAGAGTTCTTCTCATGGTTTGTAGATCGGGCGTGCCATACCTACGTCCCCAAACCTAAGCTGAGTTTGTGTTTTCAGACTTCTGTCCTCACAGTCCTGGGCCACACTCCCTCCAGGCTGGGGCCCCTGGAGTCACACATTAAGACTGCCCCTACCCATTCCATGGGAATTCTGCCCATTCCATTGTCAAAAATCGTATAAATTAGGAGAACCATCCAAATTCCCTGAAACCATCCCAATCGTGGGGGTCGCCCGGGACAAAAAAGGGCGGTTGATACCAGCTGAGCATCTACCTCCACTCATACCATAGATGGATGTCCCCAGAGAAGAAGATTGAACCAGACAGGACCCGAGGCCATTATCGGATCCATTGCTTTGGTTTACAGGCATGTCTCCTCCAAAGCCTAGATTCCAATACCAGCAGAGGGGATTTCCTGAGGCACGCATCAGAACAAATCTCGTCTCCACAAGGAAACATGTGCATTGGAGCTATGTCAAAAGCTTAGGAGAATACTTCAGGGTCCCGGTGCCACCGCCCCATTCCAAGGCTCTCATGGACACAAACACACATTGCGACCCATCCTCAGGAAAGTCCATTTCAACTCAGCCACCCCGGTTGCTCCCGCAGATCCATTGGATCTAAACTGTCTCGTTGCTAGGAGGCAATTGGAATCCGAGGCGGACTTCCCAGGCATCCATCCTCGAACGGTGCTCTGGTTTCATTCCATATGGGATATCCTGGAGCTGTCCAACAGGTCTCAATTGTCCCGCAGAAGGAATCCTTGAAGGGGGCATCCCACATCTCCCAACGTGGAAAACCTCCATGGCCTCGAGATTCCGCTCCCTTCATGAAGGGGCCGTCATGCACAGAAACTCCAAACTGAGCCAACGTCTGATCCTCGCCCTGACTTTAGATGCATGAGATATTGGTTCATATCTGCAGGGGGTACCTGCCGTGCCCTCACCCTAAATCCGAAGTCTAGCTTGTGTTCTCAGACTTCCGTCCTCACTTTCCTGGCCCCAAAGCCCTCAAGTTTGGCAATTATGGACCGACAATGAAGCACTCTGCCTGCCCTCTTGAAAAAATATATTGCCTAATGAGCTGCCCAGGCAGCTTAAATGAGGATATACCTACACGGCACTCGCCTCTACCCAAATTATATAGTCTAACCTGGGCACTAATGCACTGTCTGACACAACCGGAGCCCAGACCTTTTGACCAACTCCCAGACAGCTGACCGCACACTGAGCACATCAGATCCGCCAAGGCCTTATGTCATCATCTCTTCCCTTCCTCAGTTTTCAGTCTTCAGAACCTAGACCTTATCTCCAATCACTGCCCACGGCTGACTGTGATGCAGAAATCATAACTCTTCCTGACCCATGGCAAGAAACCTTGTGGTTGGCATGTTGTCCAACGTTCAGTGTAGGAGAAAAAAGTATTCACAATGAGGCCCCGCCCATTCTTGAGTGCGACGAGAGCATAAACACACATTGTGACCTCAGCGTGGGTCCTGTCCTCTAGGAATTCCTCTCAGTGGCTGGATCATTAGATGTCATAATGGGTTTGACATGTCCCTAGGCCCCAATTTTTACCAGATTTCTGGTTGTACAGTCGCCCCTCCCCAGGGCTCTACTCTGGAATCCCTCATTAGGTGGGACATCTGAGGTTGAAACACAAAAGGAAACAAATCAACAACAACAAAAAAAAACGGACTTCTTCCATCCCCAGAATGACTCCAAACTCTTTGGATGGGGCCGGACCCCCAGAGAGTAAGACTCGTCCATTTCCCATGAAGTCATCCGGCAATTTCACGACCAAGAGTGACACGATAACCAGAGACAAATACTTGAGCAAGAGCCTCACACTCGCCCTTTTTTCATATCCCGAGAGTTCTCCTCATGGTCTGTAGATCAGTCCTGCCATACCTATGACCTGAAACATAAGCCGAGTTTGTGTTTTCAGACAACTGTCCAAACAGGTCTGGCGTACACACGCTACAGGCTCAAGCCCCTGTAGCCAAACCTGAGGACTGTACTTGCCCTTTCCAAGGGAATTGTATGTGCCCAGTCCAATGGCCACAACCCTACTAATAGGATAAATCTCCAAATTCCCTGAGGCCATCCCAATAGTTGTGGCTTCCCAGGACAAACAGAGGCAATCTGAGCCCATCTGAGCACCTACCTGCACTCAGACCCGTAGACTGATGTCCCCAGAGGTAAAAAGGAACGAACAGGCCCCTAGGCACTAATAGGATCCATTGCTTTGTTTTCCAGGCATCTCTCCTCAGAGGCCTGGATTTCAATACCAGCATATGGCTGTTTCTTGACTCACCCATCAGAACAAATCTCATCTACACATCGGAAACATGCACGTTGGAGCTGTGTCAAAGCCTCTGTTTAGGAGAACCCTTCAGGGCCCCAGTGCCACCGCTTCATTCCAAGGTCTCCATAGACACAAAAACATATTAGGACACATCCACAGGAGAGTCCATTTCAACTCAGCCTCCTCGGTTGCTCCCCCCTCATCCAGCAGATCTAACCTTTCTTGTTGCTTGGAGACAATTGGAATGCGAGGTGGGCTACCCAGCCATCCATCCTTTGAACCCTGCTCGGAATCGTTGGCCTGGAGCCAACCAACAGGTCTCAATTGTCCTGCAGAAGAATCTTTGCAGTTTGGAGCTTCTCACAACTCCCAACGTGGGAAAACCCCCATGGCCTCGTGATCCACCCCCCCTTCAAGAAGGGGCCATCAGGGACAGAAAGTCCAACCTGAGCGATCGTCTGATCCTTGCTCTGACTTCAGGTGAACGAGATCTCGATTGAGGTCTGTAGATTGTGCCTGCCATATCCTCACCCAGAAACCTTGGCCTAGTTTGGGTTCTCAGACTTCCGTCCTCAGACTACTGGCCCACAAGCCCTACTGTTTGGCAATCCAGAACTACAATGCCGCACTCTGCCTGCCCTTCAGAAGAAAAACATTGCCCTCTGGGGCTACCCAGAAACCCCAAATGAGGATCAACCTGCACGCCATTCGGCTGTACCCCAAATATATAGACTGACCTGGACCCTATTGCACTTTCTGACCCGGCCTGAGCCTGGAACTCCTGGCCCCACCCAGACAGCTGGCCGCACACTTAGCACATCGGACCCGCCATGGCCTTAAGTCGTCATCTCTTCTCAACCTCGGTTTCCAGGCTTCAGTACCTAGACCTGATCTCCAATCACTGCCCTGGTTTGAAAATGATGCAGAAATCAGAGCTCTTTCCCCATGGCAAGAAACCTTGTGTTTGGAAGGTTGTCCAACGTTCAGTGTAGTTGGAACCAGTGTGGCCCATGAAGCCCAGCCCATGCTTGCGGGCCACATTGGTCACAAAGACACATTGTGACCCTCAGCCTGAGCCCAGGCCTCAGGTAAGGCCTCTCAGTGGCTGGATGAAGAGACAGCATATTGGGCTTGCCATGCCCCTAGGCCCCAATTTTTAACCATAGTTCGGGTTGTCCCTTCACTCTTCCCCAGGGCTCTGCTTTGGAATTCCTCTTTTGGTGGGATACCTGAGTTTACAAACTTGAAAGGAGTCCTCCCATCCCACAGATTGACGAAAAACAATTGGGATCGCGCCAAATCCACAGAGAGGAAGATTCGTCCATGGCCCATGATGCCTCCCCAACATTCACGGCCATCGCTGATACAAAATCCAGAGACAAAAGCCTGAGCAAGCGCCTCAGACTCGCTCATTCTTCATATCCTGAAGAGTTCTTCTCATGGTTTGTAGATCGGGCGTGCCATACCTACGTCCCCAAACCTAAGCTGAGTTTGTGTTTTCAGACTTCTGTCCTCACAGTCCTGGGCCACACTCCCTCCAGGCTGGGGCCCCTGGAGTCACACATTAAGACTGCCCCTACCCATTCCATGGGAATTCTGCCCATTCCATTGTCAAAAATCGTATAAATTAGGAGAACCATCCAAATTCCCTGAAACCATCCCAATCGTGGGGGTCGCCCGGGACAAAAAAGGGCGGTTGATACCAGCTGAGCATCTACCTCCACTCATACCATAGATGGATGTCCCCAGAGAAGAAGATTGAACCAGACAGGACCCGAGGCCATTATCGGATCCATTGCTTTGGTTTACAGGCATGTCTCCTCCAAAGCCTAGATTCCAATACCAGCAGAGGGGATTTCCTGAGGCACGCATCAGAACAAATCTCGTCTCCACAAGGAAACATGTGCATTGGAGCTATGTCAAAAGCTTAGGAGAATACTTCAGGGTCCCGGTGCCACCGCCCCATTCCAAGGCTCTCATGGACACAAACACACATTGCGACCCATCCTCAGGAAAGTCCATTTCAACTCAGCCACCCCGGTTGCTCCCGCAGATCCATTGGATCTAAACTGTCTCGTTGCTAGGAGGCAATTGGAATCCGAGGCGGACTTCCCAGGCATCCATCCTCGAACGGTGCTCTGGTTTCATTCCATATGGGATATCCTGGAGCTGTCCAACAGGTCTCAATTGTCCCGCAGAAGGAATCCTTGAAGGGGGCATCCCACATCTCCCAACGTGGAAAACCTCCATGGCCTCGAGATTCCGCTCCCTTCATGAAGGGGCCGTCATGCACAGAAACTCCAAACTGAGCCAACGTCTGATCCTCGCCCTGACTTTAGATGCATGAGATATTGGTTCATATCTGCAGGGGGTACCTGCCGTGCCCTCACCCTAAATCCGAAGTCTAGCTTGTGTTCTCAGACTTCCGTCCTCACTTTCCTGGCCCCAAAGCCCTCAAGTTTGGCAATTATGGACCGACAATGAAGCACTCTGCCTGCCCTCTTGAAAAAATATATTGCCTAATGAGCTGCCCAGGCAGCTTAAATGAGGATATACCTACACGGCACTCGCCTCTACCCAAATTATATAGTCTAACCTGGGCACTAATGCACTGTCTGACACAACCGGAGCCCAGACCTTTTGACCAACTCCCAGACAGCTGACCGCACACTGAGCACATCAGATCCGCCAAGGCCTTATGTCATCATCTCTTCCCTTCCTCAGTTTTCAGTCTTCAGAACCTAGACCTTATCTCCAATCACTGCCCACGGCTGACTGTGATGCAGAAATCATAACTCTTCCTGACCCATGGCAAGAAACCTTGTGGTTGGCATGTTGTCCAACGTTCAGTGTAGGAGAAAAAAGTATTCACAATGAGGCCCCGCCCATTCTTGAGTGCGACGAGAGCATAAACACACATTGTGACCTCAGCGTGGGTCCTGTCCTCTAGGAATTCCTCTCAGTGGCTGGATCATTAGATGTCATAATGGGTTTGACATGTCCCTAGGCCCCAATTTTTACCAGATTTCTGGTTGTACAGTCGCCCCTCCCCAGGGCTCTACTCTGGAATCCCTCATTAGGTGGGACATCTGAGGTTGAAACACAAAAGGAAACAAATCAACAACAACAAAAAAAAACGGACTTCTTCCATCCCCAGAATGACTCCAAACTCTTTGGATGGGGCCGGACCCCCAGAGAGTAAGACTCGTCCATTTCCCATGAAGTCATCCGGCAATTTCACGACCAAGAGTGACACGATAACCAGAGACAAATACTTGAGCAAGAGCCTCACACTCGCCCTTTTTTCATATCCCGAGAGTTCTCCTCATGGTCTGTAGATCAGTCCTGCCATACCTATGACCTGAAACATAAGCCGAGTTTGTGTTTTCAGACAACTGTCCAAACAGGTCTGGCGTACACACGCTACAGGCTCAAGCCCCTGTAGCCAAACCTGAGGACTGTACTTGCCCTTTCCAAGGGAATTGTATGTGCCCAGTCCAATGGCCACAACCCTACTAATAGGATAAATCTCCAAATTCCCTGAGGCCATCCCAATAGTTGTGGCTTCCCAGGACAAACAGAGGCAATCTGAGCCCATCTGAGCACCTACCTGCACTCAGACCCGTAGACTGATGTCCCCAGAGGTAAAAAGGAACGAACAGGCCCCTAGGCACTAATAGGATCCATTGCTTTGTTTTCCAGGCATCTCTCCTCAGAGGCCTGGATTTCAATACCAGCATATGGCTGTTTCTTGACTCACCCATCAGAACAAATCTCATCTACACATCGGAAACATGCACATTGGAGCTGTGTCAAAGCCTCTGTTTAGGAGAACCCTTCAGGGCCCCAGTGCCACCGCTTCATTCCAAGGTCTCCATAGACACAAAAACATATTAGGACACATCCACAGGAGAGTCCATTTCAACTCAGCCTCCTCGGTTGCTCCCCCCTCATCCAGCAGATCTAACCTTTCTTGTTGCTTGGAGACAATTGGAATGCGAGGTGGGCTACCCAGCCATCCATCCTTTGAACCCTGCTCGGAATCGTTGGCCTGGAGCCAACCAACAGGTCTCAATTGTCCTGCAGAAGAATCTTTGCAGTTTGGAGCTTCTCACAACTCCCAACGTGGGAAAACCCCCATGGCCTCGTGATCCACCCCCCCTTCAAGAAGGGGCCATCAGGGACAGAAAGTCCAACCTGAGCGATCGTCTGATCCTTGCTCTGACTTCAGGTGAACGAGATCTCGATTGAGGTCTGTAGATTGTGCCTGCCATATCCTCACCCAGAAACCTTGGCCTAGTTTGGGTTCTCAGACTTCCGTCCTCAGACTACTGGCCCACAAGCCCTACTGTTTGGCAATCCAGAACTACAATGCCGCACTCTGCCTGCCCTTCAGAAGAAAAACATTGCCCTCTGGGGCTACCCAGAAACCCCAAATGAGGATCAACCTGCACGCCATTCGGCTGTACCCCAAATATATAGACTGACCTGGACCCTATTGCACTTTCTGACCCGGCCTGAGCCTGGACCTCCTGGCCCCACCCAGACAGCTGGCCGCACACTTAGCACATCGGACCCGCCATGGCCTTAAGTCGTCATCTCTTCTCAACCTCGGTTTCCAGGCTTCAGTACCTAGACCTGATCTCCAATCACTGCCCTGGTTTGAAAATGATGCAGAAATCAGAGCTCTTTCCCCATGGCAAGAAACCTTGTGTTTGGAAGGTTGTCCAACGTTCAGTGTAGTTGGAACCAGTGTGGCCCATGAAGCCCAGCCCATGCTTGCGGGCCACATTGGTCACAAACACACATTGTGACCCTCAGCCTGAGCCCAGTCCTCAGGTAAGGCCTCTCAGTGGCTGGATGAAGAGACAGCATATTGGGCTTGCCATGCCCCTAGGCCCCAATTTTTAACCATAGTTCGGGTTGTCCCTTCACTCTTCCCCAGGGCTCTGCTTTGGAATTCCTCTTTTGGTGGGATACCTGAGTTTACAAACTTGAAAGGAGTCCTCCCATCCCACAGATTGACGAAAAACAATTGGGATCGCGCCAAATCCACAGAGAGGAAGATTCGTCCATGGCCCATGATGCCTCCCCAACATTCACGGCCATCGCTGATACAAAATCCAGAGACAAAAGCCTGAGCAAGCGCCTCAGACTCGCTCATTCTTCATATCCTGAAGAGTTCTTCTCATGGTTTGTAGATCGGGCGTGCCATACCTACGTCCCCAAACCTAAGCTGAGTTTGTGTTTTCAGACTTCTGTCCTCACAGTCCTGGGCCACACTCCCTCCAGGCTGGGGCCCCTGGAGTCACACATTAAGACTTCCCCTACCCATTCCATGGGAATTCTGCCCATTCCATTGTCAAAAATCGCACAAATTAGGAGAACCATCCAAATTCCCTGAAACCATCCCAATCGTGGGGGTCGCCCGGGACAAAAAAGGGCGGTTGATACCAGCTGAGCATCTACCTCCACTCATACCATAGATGGATGTCCCCAGAGAAGAAGATTGAACCAGACAGGACCCGAGGCCATTATCGGATCCATTGCTTTGGTTTACAGGCATGTCTCCTCAAAAGCCTAGATTCCAATACCAGCAGAGGGGATTTCCTGAGGCACGCATCAGAACAAATCTCGTCTCCACAAGGAAACATGTGCATTGGAGCTATGTCAAAAGCTTAGGAGAATACTTCAGGGTCCCGGTGCCACCGCCCCATTCCAAGGCTCTCATGGACACAAACACACATTGCGACCCATCCTCAGGAAAGTCCATTTCAACTCAGCCACCCCGGTTGCTCCCGCAGATCCATTGGATCTAAACTGTCTCGTTGCTAGGAGGCAATTGGAATCCGAGGCGGACTTCCCAGGCATCCATCCTCGAACGGTGCTCTGGTTTCATTCCATATGGGATATCCTGGAGCTGTCCAACAGGTCTCAATTGTCCCGCAGAAGGAATCCTTGAAGGGGGCATCCCACATCTCCCAACGTGGAAAACCTCCATGGCCTCGAGATTCCGCTCCCTTTATGAAGGGGCCGTCATGCACAGAAACTCCAAACTGAGCCAACGTCTGATCCTCGCCCTGACTTTAGATGCATGAGATATTGGTTCATATCTGCAGGGGGTACCTGCCGTGCCCTCACCCTAAATCCGAAGTCTAGCTTGTGTTCTCAGACTTCCGTCCTCACTTTCCTGGCCCCAAAGCCCTCAAGTTTGGCAATTATGGACCGACAATGAAGCACTCTGCCTGCCCTCTTGAAAAAATATATTGCCTAATGAGCTGCCCAGGCAGCTTAAATGAGGATATACCTACACGGCACTCGCCTCTACCCAAATTATATAGTCTAACCTGGGCACTAATGCACTGTCTGACACAACCGGAGCCCAGACCTTTTGACCAACTCCCAGACAGCTGACCGCACACTGAGCACATCAGATCCGCCAAGGCCTTATGTCATCATCTCTTCCCTTCCTCAGTTTTCAGTCTTCAGAACCTAGACCTTATCTCCAATCACTGCCCACGGCTGACTGTGATGCAGAAATCATAACTCTTCCTGACCCATGGCAAGAAACCTTGTGGTTGGCATGTTGTCCAACGTTCAGTGTAGGAGAAAAAAGTATTCACAATGAGGCCCCGCCCATTCTTGAGTGCGACGAGAGCATAAACACACATTGTGACCTCAGCGTGGGTCCTGTCCTCTAGGAATTCCTCTCAGTGGCTGGATCATTAGATGTCATAATGGGTTTGACATGTCCCTAGGCCCCAATTTTTACCAGATTTCTGGTTGTACAGTCGCCCCTCCCCAGGGCTCTACTCTGGAATCCCTCATTAGGTGGGACATCTGAGGTTGAAACACAAAAGGAAACAAATCAACAACAACAAAAAAAAAAACGGACTTCTTCCATCCCCAGAATGACTCCAAACTCTTTGGATGGGGCCGGACCCCCAGAGAGTAAGACTCGTCCATTTCCCATGAAGTCATCCGGCAATTTCACGACCAAGAGTGACACGATAACCAGAGACAAATACTTGAGCAAGAGCCTCACACTCGCCCTTTTTTCATATCCCGAGAGTTCTCCTCATGGTCTGTAGATCAGTCCTGCCATACCTATGACCTGAAACATAAGCCGAGTTTGTGTTTTCAGACAACTGTCCAAACAGGTCTGGCGTACACACGCTACAGGCTCAAGCCCCTGTAGCCAAACCTGAGGACTGTACTTGCCCTTTCCAAGGGAATTGTATGTGCCCAGTCCAATGGCCACAACCCTACTAATAGGATAAATCTCCAAATTCCCTGAGGCCATCCCAATAGTTGTGGCTTCCCAGGACAAACAGAGGCAATCTGAGCCCATCTGAGCACCTACCTGCACTCAGACCCGTAGACTGATGTCCCCAGAGGTAAAAAGGAACGAACAGGCCCCTAGGCACTAATAGGATCCATTGCTTTGTTTTCCAGGCATCTCTCCTCAGAGGCCTGGATTTCAATACCAGCATATGGCTGTTTCTTGACTCACCCATCAGAACAAATCTCATCTACACATCGGAAACATGCACGTTGGAGCTGTGTCAAAGCCTCTGTTTAGGAGAACCCTTCAGGGCCCCAGTGCCACCGCTTCATTCCAAGGTCTCCATAGACACAAAAACATATTAGGACACATCCACAGGAGAGTCCATTTCAACTCAGCCTCCTCGGTTGCTCCCCCCTCATCCAGCAGATCTAACCTTTCTTGTTGCTTGGAGACATTTGGAATGGGAGGTGGGCTACCCAGCCATCCATCCTTTGAACCCTGCTCGGAATCGTTGGCCTGGAGCCAACCAACAGGTCTCAATTGTCCTGCAGAAGAATCTTTGCAGTTTGGAGCTTCTCACAACTCCCAACGTGGGAAAACCCCCATGGCCTCGTGATCCACCCCCCCTTCAAGAAGGGGCCATCAGGGACAGAAAGTCCAACCTGAGCGATCGTCTGATCCTTGCTCTGACTTCAGGTGAACGAGAACTCGATTGAGGTCTGTAGATTGTGCCTGCCATATCCTCACCCAGAAACCTTGGCCTAGTTTGGGTTCTCAGACTTCCGTCCTCAGACTACTGGCCCACAAGCCCTACTGTTTGGCAATCCAGAACTACAATGCCGCACTCTGCCTGCCCTTCAGAAGAAAAACATTGCCCTCTGGGGCTACCCAGAAACCCCAAATGAGGATCAACCTGCACGCCATTCGGCTGTACCCCAAATATATAGACTGACCTGGGCCCTATTGCACTTTCTGACCCGGCCTGAGCCTGGACCTCCTGGCCCCACCCAGACAGCTGGCCGCACACTTAGCACATCGGACCCGCCATGGCCTTAAGTCGTCATCTCTTCTCAACCTCGGTTTCCAGGCTTCAGTACCTAGACCTGATCTCCAATCACTGCCCTGGTTTGAAAATGATGCAGAAATCAGAGCTCTTTCCCCATGGCAAGAAACCTTGTGTTTGGAAGGTTGTCCAACGTTCAGTGTAGTTGGAACCAGTGTGGCCCATGAAGCCCAGCCCATGCTTGCGGGCCACATTGGTCACAAACACACATTGTGACCCTCAGCCTGAGCCCAGTCCTCAGGTAAGGCCTCTCAGTGGCTGGATGAAGAGACAGCATATTGGGCTTGCCATGCCCCTAGGCCCCAATTTTTAACCATAGTTCGGGTTGTCCCTTCACTCTTCCCCAGGGCTCTGCTTTGGAATTCCTCTTTTGGTGGGATACCTGAGTTTACAAACTTGAAAGGAGTCCTCCCATCCCACAGATTGACGAAAAACAATTGGGATCGCGCCAAATCCACAGAGAGGAAGATTCGTCCATGGCCCATGATGCCTCCCCAACATTCACGGCCATCGCTGATACAAAATCCAGAGACAAAAGCCTGAGCAAGCGCCTCAGACTCGCTCATTCTTCATATCCTGAAGAGTTCTTCTCATGGTTTGTAGATCGGGCGTGCCATACCTACGTCCCCAAACCTAAGCTGAGTTTGTGTTTTCAGACTTCTGTCCTCACAGTCCTGGGCCACACTCCCTCCAGGCTGGGGCCCCTGGAGTCACACATTAAGACTGCCCCTACCCATTCCATGGGAATTCTGCCCATTCCATTGTCAAAAATCGTATAAATTAGGAGAACCATCCAAATTCCCTGAAACCATCCCAATCGTGGGGGTCGCCCGGGACAAAAAAGGGCGGTTGATACCAGCTGAGCATCTACCTCCACTCATACCATAGATGGATGTCCCCAGAGAAGAAGATTGAACCAGACAGGACCCGAGGCCATTATCGGATCCATTGCTTTGGTTTACAGGCATGTCTCCTCCAAAGCCTAGATTCCAATACCAGCAGAGGGGATTTCCTGAGGCACGCATCAGAACAAATCTCGTCTCCACAAGGAAACATGTGCATTGGAGCTATGTCAAAAGCTTAGGAGAATACTTCAGGGTCCCGGTGCCACCGCCCCATTCCAAGGCTCTCATGGACACAAACACACATTGCGACCCATCCTCAGGAAAGTCCATTTCAACTCAGCCACCCCGGTTGCTCCCGCAGATCCATTGGATCTAAACTGTCTCGTTGCTAGGAGGCAATTGGAATCCGAGGCGGACTTCCCAGGCATCCATCCTCGAACGGTGCTCTGGTTTCATTCCATATGGGATATCCTGGAGCTGTCCAACAGGTCTCAATTGTCCTGCAGAAGGAATCCTTGAAGGGGGCATCCCACATCTCCCAACGTGGAAAACCTCCATGGCCTCGAGATTCCGCTCCCTTCATGAAGGGGCCGTCATGCACAGAAACTCCAAACTGAGCCAACGTCTGATCCTCGCCCTGACTTTAGATGCATGAGATATTGGTTCATATCTGCAGGGGGTACCTGCCGTGCCCTCACCCTAAATCCGAAGTCTAGCTTGTGTTCTCAGACTTCCGTCCTCACTTTCCTGGCCCCAAAGCCCTCAAGTTTGGCAATTATGGACCGACAATGAAGCACTCTGCCTGCCCTCTTGAAAAAATATATTGCCTAATGAGCTGCCCAGGCAGCTTAAATGAGGATATACCTACACGGCACTCGCCTCTACCCAAATTATATAGTCTAACCTGGGCACTAATGCACTGTCTGACACAACCGGAGCCCAGACCTTTTGACCAACTCCCAGACAGCTGACCGCACACTGAGCACATCAGATCCGCCAAGGCCTTATGTCATCATCTCTTCCCTTCCTCAGTTTTCAGTCTTCAGAACCTAGACCTTATCTCCAATCACTGCCCACGGCTGACTGTGATGCAGAAATCATAACTCTTCCTGACCCATGGCAAGAAACCTTGTGGTTGGCATGTTGTCCAACGTTCAGTGTAGGAGAAAAAAGTATTCACAATGAGGCCCCGCCCATTCTTGAGTGCGACGAGAGCATAAACACACATTGTGACCTCAGCGTGGGTCCTGTCCTCTAGGAATTCCTCTCAGTGGCTGGATCATTAGATGTCATAATGGGTTTGACATGTCCCTAGGCCCCAATTTTTACCAGATTTCTGGTTGTACAGTCGCCCCTCCCCAGGGCTCTACTCTGGAATCCCTCATTAGGTGGGACATCTGAGGTTGAAACACAAAAGGAAACAAATCAACAACAACAAAAAAAAACGGACTTCTTCCATCCCCAGAATGACTCCAAACTCTTTGGATGGGGCCGGACCCCCAGAGAGTAAGACTCGTCCATTTCCCATGAAGTCATCCGGCAATTTCACGACCAAGAGTGACACGATAACCAGAGACAAATACTTGAGCAAGAGCCTCACACTCGCCCTTTTTTCATATCCCGAGAGTTCTCCTCATGGTCTGTAGATCAGTCCTGCCATACCTATGACCTGAAACATAAGCCGAGTTTGTGTTTTCAGACAACTGTCCAAACAGGTCTGGCGTACACACGCTACAGGCTCAAGCCCCTGTAGCCAAACCTGAGGACTGTACTTGCCCTTTCCAAGGGAATTGTATGTGCCCAGTCCAATGGCCACAACCCTACTAATAGGATAAATCTCCAAATTCCCCGAGGCCATCCCAATAGTTGTGGCTTCCCAGGACAAACAGAGGCAATCTGAGCCCATCTGAGCACCTACCTGCACTCAGACCCGTAGACTGATGTCCCCAGAGGTAAAAAGGAACGAACAGGCCCCTAGGCACTAATAGGATCCATTGCTTTGTTTTCCAGGCATCTCTCCTCAGAGGCCTGGATTTCAATACCAGCATATGGCTGTTTCTTGACTCACCCATCAGAACAAATCTCATCTACACATCGGAAACATGCACGTTGGAGCTGTGTCAAAGCCTCTGTTTAGGAGAACCCTTCAGGGCCCCAGTGCCACCGCTTCATTCCAAGGTCTCCATAGACACAAAAACATATTAGGACACATCCACAGGAGAGTCCATTTCAACTCAGCCTCCTCGGTTGCTCCCCCCTCATCCAGCAGATCTAACCTTTCTTGTTGCTTGGAGACAATTGGAATGCGAGGTGGGCTACCCAGCCATCCATCCTTTGAACCCTGCTCGGAATCGTTGGCCTGGAGCCAACCAACAGGTCTCAATTGTCCTGCAGAAGAATCTTTGCAGTTTGGAGCTTCTCACAACTCCCAACGTGGGAAAACCCCCATGGCCTCGTGATCCACCCCCCCTTCAAGAAGGGGCCATCAGGGACAGAAAGTCCAACCTGAGCGATCGTCTGATCCTTGCTCTGACTTCAGGTGAACGAGATCTCGATTGAGGTCTGTAGATTGTGCCTGCCATATCCTCACCCAGAAACCTTGGCCTAGTTTGGGTTCTCAGACTTCCGTCCTCAGACTACTGGCCCACAAGCCCTACTGTTTGGCAATCCAGAACTACAATGCCGCACTCTGCCTGCCCTTCAGAAGAAAAACATTGCCCTCTGGGGCTACCCAGAAACCCCAAATGAGGATCAACCTGCACGCCATTCGGCTGTACCCCAAATATATAGACTGACCTGGGCCCTATTGCACTTTCTGACCCGGCCTGAGCCTGGACCTCCTGGCCCCACCCAGACAGCTGGCCGCACACTTAGCACATCGGACCCGCCATGGCCTTAAGTCGTCATCTCTTCTCAACCTCGGTTTCCAGGCTTCAGTACCTAGACCTGATCTCCAATCACTGCCCTGGTTTGAAAATGATGCAGAAATCAGAGCTCTTTCCCCATGGCAAGAAACCTTGTGTTTGGAAGGTTGTCCAACGTTCAGTGTAGTTGGAACCAGTGTGGCCCATGAAGCCCAGCCCATGCTTGCGGGCCACATTGGTCACAAACACACATTGTGACCCTCAGCCTGAGCCCAGTCCTCAGGTAAGGCCTCTCAGTGGCTGGATGAAGAGACAGCATATTGGGCTTGCCATGCCCCTAGGCCCCAATTTTTAACCATAGTTCGGGTTGTCCCTTCACTCTTCCCCAGGGCTCTGCTTTGGAATTCCTCTTTTGGTGGGATACCTGAGTTTACAAACTTGAAAGGAGTCCTCCCATCCCACAGATTGACGAAAAACAATTGGGATCGCGCCAAATCCACAGAGAGGAAGATTCGTCCATGGCCCATGATGCCTCCCCAACATTCACGGCCATCGCTGATACAAAATCCAGAGACAAAAGCCTGAGCAAGCGCCTCAGACTCGCTCATTCTTCATATCCTGAAGAGTTCTTCTCATGGTTTGTAGATCGGGCGTGCCATACCTACGTCCCCAAACCTAAGCTGAGTTTGTGTTTTCAGACTTCTGTCCTCACAGTCCTGGGCCACACTCCCTCCAGGCTGGGGCCCCTGGAGTCACACATTAAGACTGCCCCTACCCATTCCATGGGAATTCTGCCCATTCCATTGTCAAAAATCGTATAAATTAGGAGAACCATCCAAATTCCCTGAAACCATCCCAATCGTGGGGGTCGCCCGGGACAAAAAAGGGCGGTTGATACCAGCTGAGCATCTACCTCCACTCATACCATAGATGGATGTCCCCAGAGAAGAAGATTGAACCAGACAGGACCCGAGGCCATTATCGGATCCATTGCTTTGGTTTACAGGCATGTCTCCTCAAAAGCCTAGATTCCAATACCAGCAGAGGGGATTTCCTGAGGCACGCATCAGAACAAATCTCGTCTCCACAAGGAAACATGTGCATTGGAGCTATGTCAAAAGCTTAGGAGAATACTTCAGGGTCCCGGTGCCACCGCCCCATTCCAAGGCTCTCATGGACACAAACACACATTGCGACCCATCCTCAGGAAAGTCCATTTCAACTCAGCCACCCCGGTTGCTCCCGCAGATCCATTGGATCTAAACTGTCTCGTTGCTAGGAGGCAATTGGAATCCGAGGCGGACTTCCCAGGCATCCATCCTCGAACGGTGCTCTGGTTTCATTCCATATGGGATATCCTGGAGCTGTCCAACAGGTCTCAATTGTCCTGCAGAAGGAATCCTTGAAGGGGGCATCCCACATCTCCCAACGTGGAAAACCTCCATGGCCTCGAGATTCCGCTCCCTTCATGAAGGGGCCGTCATGCACAGAAACTCCAAACTGAGCCAACGTCTGATCCTCGCCCTGACTTTAGATGCATGAGATATTGGTTCATATCTGCAGGGGGTACCTGCCGTGCCCTCACCCTAAATCCGAAGTCTAGCTTGTGTTCTCAGACTTCCGTCCTCACTTTCCTGGCCCCAAAGCCCTCAAGTTTGGCAATTATGGACCGACAATGAAGCACTCTGCCTGCCCTCTTGAAAAAATATATTGCCTAATGAGCTGCCCAGGCAGCTTAAATGAGGATATACCTACACGGCACTCGCCTCTACCCAAATTATATAGTCTAACCTGGGCACTAATGCACTGTCTGACACAACCGGAGCCCAGACCTTTTGACCAACTCCCAGACAGCTGACCGCACACTGAGCACATCAGATCCGCCAAGGCCTTATGTCATCATCTCTTCCCTTCCTCAGTTTTCAGTCTTCAGAACCTAGACCTTATCTCCAATCACTGCCCACGGCTGACTGTGATGCAGAAATCATAACTCTTCCTGACCCATGGCAAGAAACCTTGTGGTTGGCATGTTGTCCAACGTTCAGTGTAGGAGAAAAAAGTATTCACAATGAGGCCCCGCCCATTCTTGAGTGCGACGAGAGCATAAACACACATTGTGACCTCAGCGTGGGTCCTGTCCTCTAGGAATTCCTCTCAGTGGCTGGATCATTAGATGTCATAATGGGTTTGACATGTCCCTAGGCCCCAATTTTTACCAGATTTCTGGTTGTACAGTCGCCCCTCCCCAGGGCTCTACTCTGGAATCCCTCATTAGGTGGGACATCTGAGGTTGAAACACAAAAGGAAACAAATCAACAACAACAAAAAAAAACGGACTTCTTCCATCCCCAGAATGACTCCAAACTCTTTGGATGGGGCCGGACCCCCAGAGAGTAAGACTCGTCCATTTCCCATGAAGTCATCCGGCAATTTCACGACCAAGAGTGACACGATAACCAGAGACAAATACTTGAGCAAGAGCCTCACACTCGCCCTTTTTTCATATCCCGAGAGTTCTCCTCATGGTCTGTAGATCAGTCCTGCCATACCTATGACCTGAAACATAAGCCGAGTTTGTGTTTTCAGACAACTGTCCAAACAGGTCTGGCGTACACACGCTACAGGCTCAAGCCCCTGTAGCCAAACCTGAGGACTGTACTTGCCCTTTCCAAGGGAATTGTATGTGCCCAGTCCAATGGCCACAACCCTACTAATAGGATAAATCTCCAAATTCCCTGAGGCCATCCCAATAGTTGTGGCTTCCCAGGACAAACAGAGGCAATCTGAGCCCATCTGAGCACCTACCTGCACTCAGACCCGTAGACTGATGTCCCCAGAGGTAAAAAGGAACGAACAGGCCCCTAGGCACTAATAGGATCCATTGCTTTGTTTTCCAGGCATCTCTCCTCAGAGGCCTGGATTTCAATACCAGCATATGGCTGTTTCTTGACTCACCCATCAGAACAAATCTCATCTACACATCGGAAACATGCACGTTGGAGCTGTGTCAAAGCCTCTGTTTAGGAGAACCCTTCAGGGCCCCAGTGCCACCGCTTCATTCCAAGGTCTCCATAGACACAAAAACATATTAGGACACATCCACAGGAGAGTCCATTTCAACTCAGCCTCCTCGGTTGCTCCCCCCTCATCCAGCAGATCTAACCTTTCTTGTTGCTTGGAGACAATTGGAATGCGAGGTGGGCTACCCAGCCATCCATCCTTTGAACCCTGCTCGGAATCGTTGGCCTGGAGCCAACCAACAGGTCTCAATTGTCCTGCAGAAGAATCTTTGCAGTTTGGAGCTTCTCACAACTCCCAACGTGGGAAAACCCCCATGGCCTCGTGATCCACCCCCCCTTCAAGAAGGGGCCATCAGGGACAGAAAGTCCAACCTGAGCGATCGTCTGATCCTTGCTCTGACTTCAGGTGAACGAGATCTCGATTGAGGTCTGTAGATTGTGCCTGCCATATCCTCACCCAGAAACCTTGGCCTAGTTTGGGTTCTCAGACTTCCGTCCTCAGACTACTGGCCCACAAGCCCTACTGTTTGGCAATCCAGAACTACAATGCCGCACTCTGCCTGCCCTTCAGAAGAAAAACATTGCCCTCTGGGGCTACCCAGAAACCCCAAATGAGGATCAACCTGCACGCCATTCGGCTGTACCCCAAATATATAGACTGACCTGGGCCCTATTGCACTTTCTGACCCGGCTGAGCCTGGACCTCCTGGCCCCACCCAGACAGCTGGCCGCACACTTAGCACATCGGACCCGCCATGGCCTTAAGTCGTCATCTCTTCTCAACCTCGGTTTCCAGGCTTCAGTACCTAGACCTGATCTCCAATCACTGCCCTGGTTTGAAAATGATGCAGAAATCAGAGCTCTTTCCCCATGGCAAGAAACCTTGTGTTTGGAAGGTTGTCCAACGTTCAGTGTAGTTGGAACCAGTGTGGCCCATGAAGCCCAGCCCATGCTTGCGGGCCACATTGGTCACAAACACACATTGTGACCCTCAGCCTGAGCCCAGTCCTCAGGTAAGGCCTCTCAGTGGCTGGATGAAGAGACAGCATATTGGGCTTGCCATGCCCCTAGGCCCCAATTTTTAACCATAGTTCGGGTTGTCCCTTCACTCTTCCCCAGGGCTCTGCTTTGGAATTCCTCTTTTGGTGGGATACCTGAGTTTACAAACCTGAAAGGAGTCCTCCCATCCCACAGATTGACGAAAAACAATTGGGATCGCGCCAAATCCACAGAGAGGAAGATTCGTCCATGGCCCATGATGCCTCCCCAACATTCACGGCCATCGCTGATACAAAATCCAGAGACAAAAGCCTGAGCAAGCGCCTCAGACTCGCTCATTCTTCATATCCTGAAGAGTTCTTCTCATGGTTTGTAGATCGGGCGTGCCATACCTACGTCCCCAAACCTAAGCTGAGTTTGTGTTTTCAGACTTCTGTCCTCACAGTCCTGGGCCACACTCCCTCCAGGCTGGGGCCCCTGGAGTCACACATTAAGACTGCCCCTACCCATTCCATGGGAATTCTGCCCATTCCATTGTCAAAAATCGTATAAATTAGGAGAACCATCCAAATTCCCTGAAACCATCCCAATCGTGGGGGTCGCCCGGGACAAAAAAGGGCGGTTGATACCAGCTGAGCATCTACCTCCACTCATACCATAGATGGATGTCCCCAGAGAAGAAGATTGAACCAGACAGGACCCGAGGCCATTATCGGATCCATTGCTTTGGTTTACAGGCATGTCTCCTCCAAAGCCTAGATTCCAATACCAGCAGAGGGGATTTCCTGAGGCACGCATCAGAACAAATCTCGTCTCCACAAGGAAACATGTGCATTGGAGCTATGTCAAAAGCTTAGGAGAATACTTCAGGGTCCCGGTGCCACCGCCCCATTCCAAGGCTCTCATGGACACAAACACACATTGCGACCCATCCTCAGGAAAGTCCATTTCAACTCAGCCACCCCGGTTGCTCCCGCAGATCCATTGGATCTAAACTGTCTCGTTGCTAGGAGGCAATTGGAATCCGAGGCGGACTTCCCAGGCATCCATCCTCGAACGGTGCTCTGGTTGCAATCCATATGGGATGTCCTGGAGCTGTCCAACAGGTCTCAATTGTCCCGCAGAAGGAATCCTTGAAGGGGGCATCCCACATCTCCCAACGTGGAAAACCTCTATGGCCTCGAGATACCGCTCCCTTCATGAAGGGGACGTCATGCACAGAAACTCCAAACTGAGCCAACGTCTGATCCTCGCCCTGACTTTAGATGCATGAGATATTGGTTCAAATCTGCAGGGGGTACCTGCCGTGCTTTCAAACTGAATCCGAAGTCTAGCTTGTGTTCTCAGACTTCTGTCCTCACTCTCCTGGCCCCGAAGCCCTCAAGTTTGGCAATTCCGGACCGACAATGAAGCACTCTGCCTGCCCCCTAGAAAAAATATATTGCCTAATGAGCTGCCCAGGCAGCTTAAATGAGGATAAACCTACACAGCACTCGCCTCTACCCAAATTATATAGTCTAACCTGGGCACTAATGCACTGTCTGACACAAACGGAGCCCAGACCTTTTGACCAACTCCCAGACAGCTGACCGCACACTGAGCACATCAGACCCGCCATGGCCTTATGTCATCATCTCTTCCCTACCTCAGTTTTCAGTCTTCAGAACCTAGACCTTATCTCCAGTCACTGCCCACGGGTGACGGTGATGCAGAAATCATAACTCTTCCTGACCCATGGCAAGAAACCTTGTGGTTGGCATGTTGTCCAACGTTCAGTGTAGGAGAAAAAAGTATTCACAATGAGGACCCGCTCATTCTTGAGTGCAACGAGAGCATAAACACACATTGTGACCTCAGCGTGGGTCCTGTCCTCTAGGAATTCCTCTCATGGGCTGGATCATTAGATGTCATAATGGGCTTGACATGTCCCTAGGCCCCAATTTTTACCAGATTTCTGGTTGTACAGTCGCCCATCCCCAGGGCTCTACTCTGGAAACCCTCATTAGGTGGGACATCTGAGGTTGAAACACAAAAGGAAACAAATCAACAACAACAAAAAAAAACGGACTTCTTCCATCCCCAGAATGACCCCAAACTCTTTGGACGGGGCCGGAACCCCAGAGAGTAAGACTCGTCCATTTCCCATGAAGTCATCCTGGCAATTTCACGACCATGAGTGACACGATATCCAGAGACAAATACTTGAGCAAGAGCCTCACACTCGCCCTTTTTTCATATCCCGAAGAGTTCTCCTCATGGTCTGTAGATTAGTCCTGCCATACCTATGACCTGAAACATAAGCCGAGTTTGTGTTTTCAGACAACTGTCCAAACAGGTCTGGCGTACACACGCTACAGGCTCAAGCCCCTGTAGCCAAACCTGAGGACTGTACTTGCCCTTTCCAAGGGAATCGTATGTGCCCAGTCCAATGGCCACAACCCTACTAATAGGATAAATCTCCAAATTCCCTGAGGCCATCCCAATAGTTGTGGCTTCCCAGGACAAACAGAGGCAATCTGAGCCCATCTGAGCACCTACCTGCACTCAGACCCGTAGACTGATGTCCCCAGAGGTAAAAAGGAACGAACAGGCCCCTACGCACTAATAGGATCCATTGCTTTGTTTTCCAGGCATCTCTCCTCAGAGGCCTGGATTTCAATACCAGCATATGGCTGTTTCTTGACTCACCCATCAGAACAAATCTCATCTACACATCGGAAACATGCACGTTGGAGCTGTGTCAAAGCCTCTGTTTAGGAGAACCCTTCCGGGCCCCAGTGCCACCGCTTCATTCCAAGGTCTCCATAGACACAAAAACATATTAGGACACATCCACAGGAGAGTCCATTTCAACTCAGCCTCCTCGGTTGCTCCCCCCTCATCCAGCAGATCTAACCTTTCTTGTTGCTTGGAGACAATTGGAATGCGAGGTGGGCTACCCAGCCATCCATCCTTTGAACCCTGCTCGGAATCGTTGGCCTGGAGCCAACCAACAGGTCTCAATTGTCCTGCAGAAGAATCTTTGCAGTTTGGAGCTTCTCACAACTCCCAACGTGGGAAAACACCCATGGCCTCGTGATCCACCCCCCCTTCAAGAAGGGGCCATCAGGGACAGAAAGTCCAACCTGAGCGATCGTCTGATCCTTGCCCTGACTTCAGGTGCACGAGATCTCGATTGAGGTCTGTAGATTGTGCCTGCCATATCCTCACCCAGAAACCTTGGCCTAGTTTGGGTTCTCAGACTTCCGTCCTCAGACTACTGGCCCACAAGCCCTCCTGTTTGGCAATCCAGAACTACAATGCCGCACTCTGCCTGCCCTTCAGAAGAAAAACATTGCCCTCTGGGGCTACCCAGAAACCCCAAATGAGGATCAACCTGCACGCCATTCGGCTGTACCCCAAATATATAGACTGACCTGGACCCTATTGCACTTTCTGACCCGACCTGAGCCTGGACCTCCTGGCCCCACCCAGACAGCTGGCCGCACACTTAGCACATCGGACCCGCCATGGCCTTAAGTCGTCATCTCTTCTCAACCTCGGTTTCCAGGCTTCAGTACCTAGACCTGATCTCCAATCACTGCCCTGGTTTGAAAATGATGCAGAAATCAGAGCTCTTTCCCCATGGCAAGAAACCTTGTGTTTGGAAGGTTGTCCAACGTTCAGTGTAGTTGGAACCAGTGTGGCCCATGAAGCCCAGCCCATGCTTGCGGGCCACATTGGTCACAAACACACATTGTGACCCTCAGCCTGAGCCCAGTCCTCAGGTAAGGCCTCTCAGTGGCTGGATGAAGAGACAGCATATTGGGCTTGCCATGCCCCTAGGCCCCAATTTTTAACCATAGTTCGGGTTGTCCCTTCACTCTTCCCCAGGGCTCTGCTTTGGAATTCCTCTTTTGATGGGATACCTGAGTTTACAAACCTGGAAGGTATCCTCCCATCCCACAGATTGACGAAAAACAATTGGGATCGCGCCAAATCCACAGAGAGGAAGATTCGTCCATGGCCCATGATGCCTCCCCAACATTCCACGGCCATCGCTGATACAAAATCCAGAGACAAAAGCCTGAGCAAGCGCCTCAGACTCGCTCATTCTTCATATCCTGAAGAGTTCTTCTCATGGTTTGTAGATCGGGCATGCCATACCTACGGCCCCAAACCTACGCTGAGTTTGTGTTTTCAGACTTCTGTCCTCAAAGTCCTGGGCCACACTCCCTCCAGGCTGGGGCCCCTGGAGTCACACATTAGGACTGCGCCTACCCATTCCATGGGAATTCTGCCCATTCCATTGTCAAAAATCGTATAAATTAGAAGAACCATCCAAATTCCCTGAAACCATCCCAATCGTGGGGGTCGCCCGGGACAAAAAAGGGCGGTTGATACCAGCTGAGCATCTACCTCCACTCATACCATAGATGGATGTCCCCAGAGAAGAAGATTGAACCAGACAGGACCCGAGGCCATTATCGGATCCATTGCTTTGGTTTACAGGCATGTCTCCTCCAAAGCCTGGATTCCAATACCAGCAGAGGGGATTTCCTGAGGCACGCATCAGAACAAATCTCAACTCCACAAGGAAACATGTGCATTGGAGCTGTGTAAAAAGATTCGGAGAATACTTAAGGGTCCCGGTGCCACCGCCCCATTCCAAGGCTCTCATGGACACAAACACACATTGCGACCCATCCTCAGGAAAGTCCATTTCAACTCAGCCACCCCGGTTGCTCCCGCAGATCCATTGGATCTAAACTGTCTCGTTGCTAGGAGGCAATTGGAATCCGAGGCGGACTTCCCAGGCATCCATCCTCGAACGGTGCTCTGGTTTCATTCCATATGGGATGTCCTGGAGCTGTCCAACAGGTCTCAATTGTCCCGCAGAAGGAATCCTTGAAGGGGGCATCCCACATCTCCCAACGTGGAAAACCTCCATGGCCTCGAGATCCCGCTCCCTTCATGAAGGGGCCGTCATGCACAGAACCTCCAAACTGAGCCAACGTCTGATCCTCGCCCTGACTTTAGATGCATGAGATATTGGTTCAAATCTGCAGGGGGTACCTGCCGTGCTTTCAAACTGAATCCGAAGTCTAGCTTGTGTTCTCAGACTTCCGTCCTCACTCTCCTGGCCCCGAAGCCCTCAAGTTTGGCAATTCCGGACCGACAATGAAGCACTCTGCCTGCCCTCTAGAAAAAATATATTGCCTAATGAGCTGCCCAGGCAGCTTAAATGAGGATAAACCTACACAGCACTCGCCTCTACCCAAATTATATAGTCTAACCTGGGCACTAATGCACTGTCTGACACAACCGGAGCCCAGACCTTTTGACCAACTCCCAGACAGCTGACCGCACACTGAGCACATCAGACCCACCATGGCCTTATGTCATCATCTCTTCCCTACCTCAGTTTTCAGTCTTCAGAACCTAGACCTTATCTCCAGTCACTGCCCACGGGTGACTGTGATGCAGAAATCATAACTCTTCCTGACCCATGGCAAGAAACCTTGTGGTTGGCATGTTGTCCAACGTTCAGTGTAGGAGAAAAAAGTATTCACAATGAGGCCCCGCCCATTCTTGAGTGCGACGAGAGCAAAACACACATTGTGACCTCAGCGTGGGTCCTGTCCTCTAGGAATTCCTCTCAGTGGCTGGATCATTAGATGTCATAATGGGCTTGACATGTCCCTAGGCCCCAATTTTTACCAGATTTCTGGTTGTCCAGTCGCCCCTCCCCAGGGCTCTACTCGGGAATCCCTCATTAGGTGGGACATCTGAGGTTGAAACACAAAAGGAAACAAATCAACAACAACAAAAAAACGGACTTCTTCCATCCCCAGAATGACCCCAAACTCTTTGGACGTGGCCGGAACCCCAGAGAGTAAGACTCGTCCATTTCCCATGAAGTCATCCGGCAATTTCACGACCATGAGTGACACGATATCCAGAGACAAAAACTTGAGCAAGAGCCTCACACTCGCCCTTTTTTCATATCCCGAAGAGTACTCCTCATGGTCTGTAGATTAGTCCTGCCATACCTATGACCTGAAACATAAGCCGAGTTTGTATTTTCAGAAAACTGTCCAAACAGGTCTGGCGTACCCACGCTACAGGCTCAAGCCCCTGTAGCCAAACCTGAGGACTGTACTTGACCTTTCCAAGGGAATTGTATGTGCCCATTCCAATGGCCACAACCCTACTAATAGGATAAATCTCCAAAGTCCCTGAGGCCATCCCAATAGTTGTGGATGCCCAGGACAAACAGGGGCAATCTGAGCCCATCTGAGCACCTACCTGCACTCAGACCCGTAGACTGATGTCCCCAGAGGTAAAAAGGAACGAACAGGCCCCTAGGCACTAATAGGATCCATTTCTTTGTTTTCCAGGCATCTCTCCTCAGAGGCCTGGATTTCAATACCAGCATATGGCTGTTTCTTGACTCACCCATCAGAACAAATCTCATCTACACATGGGAAACATGCACGGTGGAGCTGTGTCAAAACCTCTGTTTAGGAGAACCCTTCAGGGCCCCAGTGCCACCGCTTCATTCCAAGGTCTCCATAGACACAAAAACATATTAGTACACATCCACAGGAGAGTCCATTTCAACTCAGCCTCCTCGGTTGCTCCCCCCTCATCCAGCCGTGGATTGGAGGGGTGTCCTCAGGGACTGTGGACGAGTATCACTCTCTGTGGATTTGTCACAGCTCCCAAGAGTTTGGGGTCATTTTGTGGGAAGGGTGGAGTCGTGTTGTCTGGCTCATGTGTCTCTCCAAGAAAGGGATTCCTGAGAAGAGCCCCAGGTACGGGCGGGGCGACTGGAAAACTCAAACCCTGGTGAGGATTGGGTGCATAGGGGCTTGGCAAGCCCCATATGCGGGCTCTTGGTCCAGGCCCTGACAGGCCTTTCTTTGACATGGGGCTCATGCTGAGGGTCACACTGTGAATTTGTGCCCAAGCAGCACTCAAGTTTGGGCGTGGCATCAGGGGCCATGAAGGTTTCTCCCACCCTGAAGGTGTGACTCCATGCCAAGAGCAAGCTTGACAGCCATCGTTAATCAGGACTTCTGTTTTGTGCTTGTGATACCCAGCTGTGTGGAGAATTGATATAATGTCTAGGTTCAGATATCTGAAAACCAAGGTTAGGAAGTGGTGACGGCATAAGACAATGGCGTGTCCGAAGTGCTGGGTGTGCTGCCAACTGTCTCCTTGTCTGTCTGGACGTCGGGCTTCAGGCTGAGTCAGACAGAGCATGAGTGCCCAGAGCAGCCTATCCAATTCGGGTACCGTCGAGGCCTGAGCAGATTGATTCTCATCTGGGTTTTCTGGAGAGCCCCACAGGGAAACGTTTTTCTTCCGTTGGGCAGACACTGGGCTGGGTTGTGGTTCTGGAGTTCCTAGTCCGGAGGGCTTGTTTGCCATTAGTGTGAGGAAGGAAGTCTGAAAACACAAGCTAGCGTGAGGTTTGGGACCGAGGGCACGGCAGGCCCACTCTGCAGAGGCTGAATCGAGATCTCCTGCACTGAAGTCATGTCAACTATGAGACGTGCCCCAGGCTAGAATTTTTGTCCAGCATGGCCTCTTCCTGAAGGCTGAGGGTGCTTCATGAGGCCAGGGAGGTTTGCCTACGATGGGATTTGTGAACTACTCCAAACCTCAGGGTTTCCTTCTGCACGACAGTCGAGTCCTATTGGATGGTTCCAGGAGGCCCCATACGGAAAGACTCGAGAGCAGGTGTCTAAGCATGGATGCCTGGGAACGCCACCTCATATTCCCACTCTTTAGTCAGGACAAGGCAGGCTCAATCTGCGGGCTCCTGGGTCAGCTACCCAAAGGGGAGAGTGGAAATGGACTCTCTGAAGATGAGTCCTACTGTGGCTTGGTGGCCTGGGAGACCTTGGAATGTGGAGGTGGCTCAGGGACTCTGCAGGATTCTCCAACCTGAGGTATTTCACATGGCTCCAACAAGGAAGCTTCCCATGTGGAGACGAGGGGAGTTCTGTTCAGTGCCTCAGGAAAGCCCCATATCCTGTTCTTCGAACCAAAGCCTCTGAGGAGTGACACCTGGAAATCAAAGCAAGAGTTATGATTACGGCCTAAGGGCCTTTCCGGCTCAACATTCTATCTGTTGACATCTGTGTGTATGCCTTCGTGGAGGTAGCTGCTCAGCTTGTGTCCGAATGCCCCTGTGTGTCCAGGGAGGCTCCCAGTAGTGGGATGTCCTCGGGGGCCTTGATGTTTCTCATATTCTGGAGGGTTGTGGCCAAAGGAATGGACACAGTTTCCCAGGAGACAACAGGCACGGTCCTGTGGTATGGCTCCAGAGGACCCAGCCTAGAGGCTGTGTTTGCTAGGGCTGTGGAGACAGATGTCTGAAAAAGCAAACTTGGCTCAGCTATGGGCCAAGGTAATGGCAGGCCTGATCTCCAGTCCGTGAGGGGAGATCCTCTGGATATCAAAGGAGGGCAAGTGGGAGGCAGTCGCTCAGGCTTTTGTCTCTGGGTGTTGCATTCACAGTGGCCGTTCAGGGTAGGGGTTGCTTCAGGGGCTGAGGAAGAGCCTTCCACTCGGGGGATTGTCCAAGCTCCCATGTGTTTGGGTTCATTCTGTGGGAAGGGAAGAGTACTGTTTTCTGCCACAGGGGAACCCCCAGGAGTAGGAGTCTAGAGCACAGCAGAGGGTTCCCTCAACTGGAATACACACCATCTAGTTAGTCCTGGGTGCCTATGGGCAAGGCAAGCCACATATGTGGGCTCTTGGTCCAGTCAGTGAGAGGCGTTACTTGAATAAGGTACTCACGCTGAGGTTCACAATATGTGTTTGTGCCCATGGCGGCCCTCACGCATGGGTGTGGCCTCATGGGCCATGCCATTTTCTCCTACACTGAAGGTTTGACTAACTGCCAGCAGGAAGATTTCTTGCCATGGGGAAGGAGGGGTTCTGAATTGTGCATCAGGTTCCCCCCTGTGCAGGGATTGGAGATAAGGTCTAGGTTCCGATGACTGAAAACCCAGGTTGGGAATGGATGTTGGCCTAAGGCAGTGGCGGGTCCAATGTGCTGGGGGTGCAGCCAGCTGTGTCGGTGTCTGTTGGAATGTCTGAGCTCAGGCTATTTGCGACAGAGCATCAGGGTTTAAGGTAGCCTATGCAATTGGGGTGTTGCCGAGGGCCAAGCAGTTTGATCCTCATTTGGCGTTTCTGGGTAGCACCATAGACAATGTTTTTCTCCTTGGAGGCAGACAGAGTGCTTCACTGTGGCCCCAGAATTCCCAGTAGGGAGGGTTTGTGGACTTGGTGTATGAGGACGGAAGTCTGAAAAGATAAGCTAGGGTATGGATTAGAGCCAGGGGCAGAGCAGGCCCACTCTGCAGAGGCTGAATAAATATCTCCTGCATCTGAAGTCAGGCTGAGGATCAGACGTTGGCTGAGGCTGGAGTATGTGTCCATGATGGCACCTTCATGAAGCAGGGGCCTCATGAGGCCAAGGATGTTTTCCCAAGCTGAGTTTGGAGGTTGCCCCAAACCACAAGGTTTCCTTCTGCGGGACATTCGAGTCCTGTTGCATGGCTCCAGGACATAACATACGGAAGGACTGGAGAGCAGGGTCCGAAGGATGGATCCCTAAACAGCATGCCTCGCATTCCCATTGGCCATTAGCGACAAGATATGTTTGATCTGCTGCCTCTGGGGCACGCTACCCAGGAGGCTGAGTTGAAATGGCCTCTCCTGAGGATGCGTCATAATGTGCGTTTGGGTCCATGAAGACCTTGGAATGTGCTGGTTGTTCAGTGGCCCTGCGGAACTCTCCTACCTGAAGGGTTTGATACATCCCCAGTAAGAAAGCTCCCCATGTGGAGACGAGAGAGGTTTGGTTTGGTGCCTCGGAAAAGCCCCGTGTGCTGGTCTACGAAAACAGTCCTCTGAGGACGGACACATGGAAACCAAAGCTAAGGTTCAGATTAGGGCCTGGGGGCCTGTCCATTTCAACCTTCTGTCTCTGGGGACACTGTCTGTGAGTCTACGTGGAGATAGTTGCTCCGCTGGTGTCAGAGAGCCCCTCTTAGTCCAGGGTGGCCTACACTATTGATGGCCTCAGGGGCCTTGGAGCTTTTCCCTAACCTGTAGGGTTGTGGTCAATGGATTGGGCACACTGTCCTTGGAGAGGGCAGGCACAATCTTTCGCTGTGGCTCCAGAGGCCCTAGCCTGGAGGTTGTGTGGGTCCAGGCTGTGGGCACAGAAGTCTGAAAACACAAACTCAGCTTATGAGTGGCGCCTAGGGTATGGCAGGCCGTATGTAAAGCCCGAGACAGAGCTCCTGGGACTCTGAAACAAGGGCGAGTGGGAGGCGTTCCTGCAGGCTTTTGTCTCTGGATGTTGTGTCCGGGATAGCCGTGGATTGGAGGGGTGGCCTCAGGGACTGTGGACGAGTATCCCTCTCTCGGATTTGTCCCAGCTCCCAAGAGTTTGGGGTCATTTTGTGGGAAGGGTGGAGTCGTGTTGTCTGGCTCATGTGTCTCTCCAAGAAAGGGATTCCAGAGCAGAGCCCCAGGTACGGGCGGGGCGACTGGAAAACTGAAACGCTGGTGAGGATTGGGTGCATAGGGGCTTGGCAAGCCCCATATGCGGGCTCTTGGTCCAGGCCCTGACAGGCCTTTCTTTGACATGGGGCTCATGCTGAGGGTCACAATGTGAATTTGTGCCCAAGCAGCACTCAAGTTTGGGCGTGGCATCAGGGGCCATGAAGGTTTCTCCCACCCTGAAGGTGTGACTCCATGCCAAGAGCAAGCTTGACAGCCATGGGAAGGAGCAGTTCTGTTTTGCGCTTGCGATGCCCAGCTGTGTGGAGAATTGATATAATGTCTAGGTTCAGATATCTGAAAACCAAGGTTAGGAAGAGGTGACGGCTTAAGACCATGGCGTGTCCGAAGTGCTGGGTGTGCGGCCATCTGTCTCCTTGTCTGTCTGGACGTCTGGCTTCAGGCTGTGTCAGACAGAGCATGAGTGTCCAGAGTAGCCTATCCAGGTCAGGTACCGTCAAGGCCCGAGCAGGTTGATCCTCATCTGGGTTTTCTGGAGAGCCCCACAGGGAAACGTTTTTCTTCCGTTGGGCAGACACTGGGCTGGGTTGTGGTTCTGGAGTTCCTAGTCCGGAGGGCTTGTTTGCCAGGAGTGTGAGGAAGGAAGTCTGAAAACACAAGCTAGCGTGAGGTTTGGGACCGAGGGCACGGCAGGCCCACTCTGCAGAGGCTGAATCGAGATCTCCTGCACTGAGGTCATGTCAACTATGAGACGTGCCTCAGGCTAGAGTTTTTGTCCAGCATGGCCTCTTTTTGTAGGGTGTGGGTGCTTCATGAAGCCAGGGAGGTTTGCTTACGATCGGATTTGTGAACTACTCCAACCTCAAGGTTTCCTTCTGCATGACAGTCGAGTCCTATTGGATGGTGCCAGGAGGCCCCATACGGAAAGACTCGAGAGCAGGTGTCTAAGCATGAATGCCTTGGAACGCCACCTCATATTCCCACTCTTAGTCAGGACAACACAGGCTCAATCTGTGGGCTCCTGGGTGAGATACCCAGAGGGGAGAGTTGAAATGGACTCTCCTGAAGATGAGTCCTACTGTGGCTTGGTGGCCTGGGAGACCTTGGAATGTGGAGGTGGCTCAGGGACTCTGCAGGATTCTCCAACCTGAGGTGTTTGACACGGCTCCAACAAGGAAGATTCCCATGTGGAGACGAGAGGAGTTCTGTTCAGTGCCTCAGGAAAGCCCCATATCCTGATCTTCGAACCAAAGACTCTGAGGAGTGACACCTGGAAACCAAACAATAGTTGAGATTCGGTCATATGGGCCTCTCCGGCTCAACCTTCTATATCTGTTGACATCTGTGTGCATACCTTCGTGGAGGTAGCTGCTCAGCTTGTGTCCGAATGCCCCTGTGTGTCCAGGGAAGCTCCCAGTAGTGGGGTGTTCTCGGGGGCCTTGAGGTTTCTCATATTCTGGAGGTGTGTGGCCAAAGGAATGGACACAGTTTCCCAGGAGACAACAGGCACGATCCTGTGGTATTGCTCCAGAGGACCCAGCCTAGAGGCTGTGTTTGCCAGGGCTGCGGGAACAGATGTCTGAAAAAGCAAACTTGTCTCAGCTAGGGGCCAAGGTAATGGCAGGCCTGATCCCCAGTCCGTGAGGGGAGATCCTCTGGATATCAAAGGAGGGCAAGTGGGAGGCAGTCGCTCAGGCTTTTGTCTCTGGGAGTTGCGTTCACAGTGGCCGTTCAAGGTAGGGGTTGCTTCAGGGGCCGAGGAAGAGCCTTCCTCTCGGGGGATTGTCCAAGCTCCCAAGTGTTTGGGTTCCTTCTGTGGGAAGGGAAGAGTACTGTTTCCTGCCACAGGGGACCCCCCAGGAGAGGGACTCTAGAGCACAGCAGTGGGTTCCCTCAACTGGAATACACACCATCTAGTTAGTCCTGGGTGCCTATGGGCAAGGCAAGTCACATCTGCGGGCTCTTGGTCCAGTCACTGCGAGGCGTTACTTGAATAAGGTAATCACGCTAAGGGTCTCAATGTGTGTTTGTGCCCAAGGCGGCCCTCACGCATGGGTGTGGCCTCATGGGCCATGCCGTTTTCTCCTACACTGCAGGTTTGACTCACTGCCAGCAGCACGGTTTCTTGCCATGGGGAAGGAGGGGTTCTGACTTGTGCATCAGGTTCCCCCCTGTGCAGGGATTGGAGATAAGGTCTAGGTTCCGATGACTGAAAACCCAGGTTGGGAATGGATGGTGGCCTAAGGCAGTGGCGGGTCCAATGTGCTGGGAGTGCAGCCAGCTGTGTCGGTGTCCTTTGGAAGGTCTGGGCTCAGGCTATTTGCGACAGAGCATCAGTGTTTAAGGTAGCCTATGCAATTGGGGTGTTACCGAGGTCCAAACAGTTTGATCCTCATTTTGGGTTTCTGGGCAGCACCATAGACAATGTTTTTCTCCTTGGAGGCAGACAGAGTGCTTCATTGTGGCCCCAGAATTCCCAGTAGGGAGGGTTTGTGGAATTGGTGTATGAGGACGGAAGTCTGAAAACACAAGCTAGGGTGAGGATTGGAGCCAGGGGCAGAGCAGGCCCACTCTGCAGAGGCTGAATCAAAATCTCCTGCATCTGAAGTCAGGCTGAGGATCAGACGTTGGCTGAAGCTGGAGTATGTGTCCATGATGGCACCTTCATGAAGCGGGGGCCTCATGAGGCCAAGGAAGTTTTCCCACGCTGAGTTTGGAGGTTGCCCCAAACCACAAGGTTTCCTTCTGCGGGACATTCGAGTCCTGTTGCATGGCTCCAGGACATACGATACGGAAGGACTGCAGTGCAGGGTCCGAAGGATGGATCCCTGTACAGCATGCCTCGTATTCCCATTGGCCATTAGCGACAAGATATGTTTGATCTGCTGCCTCTGCGGCACGCTACCCAGGGTCTGAGTTGAAATGGCCTCTCCTGAGGATGCGTCATAATGTGCGTTTGGGTCCATGCAGACCTTGGAATGTGCTGGTTGTTCAGTGGCCCTGCGGAACTCTCCTACCTGAAGGGTTTGATACATCCCCAGTAAGAAAGCTCCCCATGTGGAGACGAGAGAGGTTTGGTTTGGTGCCTCGGAAAAGCCCCGTGTGCTGGTCTACGAAAACAGTCCTCTGAGGACGGACACATGGAAACCAAAGCTAAGGTTCAGATTAGGGCCTGGGGGCCTGTCCATTTCAACCTTCTGTCTCTGGGGACACTGTCTGAGAGTCTAAGTGGAGATTGTTGCTCCGCTGGTGTCATAGAGCCCCTCTTAGTCCAGGGTGGCCGACACTATTGATGGCCTCATGGGCCTTGGCGCTTTTCCCTAACCTGTAGGGTTGTGGTCAATGGATTGGGCACACTGTCTTTGGAGAGGGCAGGCACAATCTTTCGCTGTGGCTCCAGAGGCCCTAGCCTGGAGGATGTGTGGGTCCAGGCTGGGGGCACAGAATTCTGAAAACACAAACTCATCTTATGAGTGGCTCCTAGGTTATGGCAGGCCGTATGTACAGCCCGAGACGGAGCTCCTGGGACTCTGAAACAAGGGCGAGTGGGAGGCGTTAGTTCAGGCTTTTGTCTCTGGATGTTGTGTCCGGGATAGCCGTGGATTGGAGGGGTGGCCTCAGGGACTGTGGACGAGTATCCTTCTCTGGGGATTTGTCCCAGCTCCCAAGAGTTTGGGGTCATTTTGTGGGAAGGGTGGAGTCGTGTTGTCTGGCTCATGTGTCTCTCCAAGAAAGGGATTCCAGAGCAGAGCCCCAGGTACGGGCGGGGCGACTGGAAAACTGAAACCCTGGTGAGGATAGGGTGCATAGGGGCTTGGCAAGCCCCATATGCGGGCTCTTGGTCCAGGCCCTGACAGGTCTTTCTTTGACATGGGGCTCGTGCTGAGGGTCACAGTGTGAATTTGTGCCCAAGCAGCACTCACGTTTGTGTGTGGCATCAGAGGCCATGAAGGTTTCTCCCACCTTGAAGGTGTGACTCCATGCTAAAAGCAATCTTGACAGCCATGGGGAAGGAGGAGTTCTGTTTTGTGCTTGCGATACCCAGCTGTGTGGAGAATTGATATAATGTCTAGGTTCAGATATCTGAAAACCAAGGTTAGGAAGAGGTGACGGCATAAGACCATGGCATGTCCAAAGTGCTGGGTGTGCGGCCAGCAGTCTCCTTGTCTGTCTGGACGTCTGGCTTCAGGCTGTGTCAGACAGAGCATGAGTGCCCAGAGCAGCCTATCCAGTTCGGGTACCGTCGAGGCCCGCGCAGGTTGATCCTCATCTGGGTTTTCTGGAGAGCCCCACAGGGAAACGTTTTTCTTCCATTGGACAGACACTGGGCTGGGTTGTGGTTCTGGAGTTCCTAGTCCGAAGGGCTTGTTTGCCAGGAGTGTGAGTAAGGAAGTCTGAAAACACAAGCCTGCATGAGGTTTGGGACGAGGGCACGGCAGGCCCACTCTGCAGAGGCTGAATCTAGATCTCCTGCACTGAGTTCATGTCAACTATGAGACGTGCCTCAGGCTAGAGTTTTTGTCCAGCATGACCTCTTCCTGAAGGGTGTGGGGGCTTCATGAGGCCAGGGAGGTTTGCCTACGATGGGATTTGTGAACCAAACCTCAAGGTTTCCTTCTGCACGACAGTCGAGACCTATTGGATGGTTCCAGGTGTCCCCATACGGAAAGACTCGAGAGCCGGTGTCTAAGCATGGATGCCTGGGAACGCCACCTCATATTCCCACTCTTTAGTCAGGACAAGGCAGGCTCAATCTGCGGGCTCCTGTGTGAGCTACCCAGAAGTGAGAGTTGAAATGGACTCTCCTGAATATAAGTCCTAGAGTGGCTTGGTGGTCTGGGAGACCTTGGAATGTGGAGGTGGCTCAGGGACTCTGCAGGATTCTCCTACCTGAGGTGTTTCACACGGCTCCAACAAGGAATCTTCCCATGTGGAGACGAGAGGAGTTCTGTTCAGTGCTTCAGGAAAGCCCCATATCCTGTTCTTCGAACCAAAGCCTCTGAGGAGTGACACCTGGAAACCAAAGCAAGAGTTGAGATTAGGGCCTAAGGGCCTGTCCGGCTCAACCTTCTATCTCTGTTGACATCTGTGTGCATGCCTTCGTGGAGGTAGCTGCTCAGCTGTGTCCGAATGCCCCTGTGTGTCCAGGGAGGCTCCCAGTAGTGAGATGTCCTCGGGGGCCTTGATGTTTCTCATATTCTGGAGGTGTGTGGCCAAAGGAATGGACACAGTTTCCCAGGAGACAGCAGGCACGGTCCTGTGGTATGGCTCCAAAGGACCGAGCCTAGAGGCTGTTTTTGCCAGGGCTGTGGGGACAGATGTCTGAAAAAGCAAACTTGTCTCAGCTAGGGGCCAAGGTAATGGCAGGCCTGATCTCGAATCCGTGAGGGGAGATCCTCTGGATATCAAAGGAGGGCAATTGGGAGGCAGTCGCTCAGGCTTTTGTCTCTAGGTGTTGCGTTATCAGTGTCCGTTCAAGGTAGGGGTTGCTTCAGGGGCCGAGGATTAGCCTTCCTCTCGGGGGATAGTCCAAGCTCCCTTGTGTTTGGGTTCATTCTGTGGGAAGGGAAAAGTACTGTTTTCTGCCACAGAGGACCCCCCTGGAGAGGGAATCTAGAGCACAGCAGTGGGTTCCCTCAACTGGAATACACACCATCTAGTTAGTCCTGGGTGCCTATGGGCAAGGCAAGCCACATATGCGGACTCATGGTCCAGTCACTGAGAGGCGTTACTTGAATAAGGTACTCACGTTGAGGGTCACAATGTGTGTTTGTGCCCAAGGCAGCCCTCACACATGGGCGTGGCCTCATGGGCCATGCCGTTTTCTCCTATACTGAAGGTTTGACTCACTGCCAGCAGCAAATTTCTTGCCATGGGGAAGGAGGGGTTGTGACTTTTGCATCACATTCCCCCCTGTGCAGGGATTGGAGATAAGGTCTAGGTTCCCATGACTGAAAACCCAGGTTGGGAATGGATGGTGGCCTAAGGCAAGGGCGGGTCCAATGTGCTGGGTGTCCAGCCAGCTGTGTTGGTGTCTGTTGGAAGGTCTGGGCTCATGCGATTTGCGACAGAGCATCAGTGTTTAAGGTAGCCTATGCAATTGGGGTGTTGCCATGGGCCAAGCAGTTTGATCCTCATTCGGGGTTTCTGGGCAGCACCATAGACAATGTTTTTCTCCTGGGAGGCAGGCAGAGTGCTTCCTTGTGGCCCCAGAATTCCCAGTAGGGAGGGTTTGTGGGCCAGAAGTGTGAGGACGGAAGTCTGAAAACACAAGCTAGGGTGAGGATTGGAGCCAAGGGCAGAGCAGGTCCTCTCTGAAAAGGTTGAATCGAAATCTCCTGCATCTGAAGTCAGGCTGAGGATCAGACGTTGGCTGAGGCTGGAGTATGTGTCCATGATGGCACCTTCATGAAGCGGGGGCCTCATGAGGCCAAGGAAGTTTTCCCACGCTGAGTTTGGAGGTTGCCCCAAACAACAAGGTTTCCTTCTGCGGGACATTCGAGTCCTGTTGCATGGCTCCAGGATATACCATACGGAAGGACTGGAGAGCAGGGTTCGGAGGATGGATCCCAGTACAGCATGCCTCGCATTCCCATTGGCCATTAGCGACAAGATATGTTTGATCTGTAGCCTCTTGGGCACGCTACCCAGGGGGGCTGAGTTGAAATGGCCTCTCCTGAGGATGCGTCATAATATGCGTTTGGGTCAACATAGACCTTGGAATGTGCTGGTTGTTCAGTGGCCCTGCGGAACTCTCCTACCTGAAGGGTTTGATACATCCCCAGTAAGAAAGCTCCCCATGTGGAGACGAGAGAGGTTTTGTTTGGTGCCTCAGAAAAGCCCCGTATGCTGGTCTACGAAAAGAGTCCTCTGAGGACGGACACATGGAAACCAAAGCTAAGGTTCAGATTAGGGCCCTGGGGCATGTCCATTTCAACTTTTTGTCTCTGGGGAAACTGTCTGAGAGTCTAAGTGGAGATAGTTGCTCCGCTGGTGTCAGAAAGCCCCTCTCTGTCCAGGGTGGCCTACACTATTAATGGCCTCAGGGGCTATGGAGCTTTTGCCTAACCTGTTGGGTTGTGGTCAATGGATTGGGCACAATTTCCTTGAAGAGGGAAGGCACAATCTTTCGCTGTGGCTCCAGAGGCCCTAGCCTGGAGGTTGTGTGGGTCCAGGCTGGGGGCACAGAAATCTGAAAACACAAACTCAGCTTATGAGTGGCGCCTAGGGTATGGCAGGCCGGATGTAAAGCCCGAGAGGGAGCTCCTGGGCCTCTGAAACAAGGGCGAGTGGGAGGCGTTCCTTCAGGCTTTTGTCTCTGGATGTTGTGTCCAGGATAGCCGTGGATTCAAGGGGTGGCCTCAGGGACTGTGGACGAGTATCCCTCTCTGGGGATTTGTCCCAGCTCCCTAGAGTTTGGGGTCATTTTATGGGAAGGGTGGAGTCGTGTTGTCTGGCTCATGTGTCTCTCCAAGAAAGGGATTCCAGAGCAGAGCCCCAGGTACGGTCGGGGCGAACTACTCCAAACCACAAGGTTTCCTTCTGCATGACATTCTAGTCTTATTGGATGGTTTCCAGGAGGCCCCATACGAAAAGACTCGTGAGCAGGTGTCTAAGCATGGATGCCTGGGAACGCCGCCTCATATTCCCACTCTAAGTCAGGACGACACAGGCTCAATCTGTGGGCTCCTGGATGAGATACGCAGAGGGGAGAGTTGAAATGGACTCTCCTGAACATGAGTACTACTGTGGCTTGGTGGCCTGGGAGACCTTGGAATGTGGAGGTGGCTCAGGGACTCTGCAGGATTCTAAAACCTGAGGTGTTTGACATGGCTCCAACAAGGAAGCTTCCCATGTGGAGACGAGAGGAGTTCTGTTCAGTGCCTCAGGAAAGGGCCATATCCTGTTCTTCGAACCAAAGCCTCTGAGGAGTGACAGCTGGAAACCAAAGCAAGAGTTGAGATTAGGACCTAAGGGCCTGTCCGGCTCAACCTTCTATCTCTGTTGACATCTGTGTGCATGCCTTCGTGGAGGTACCTGCTCAGCTTGTGTCCGAATGCCCTGTTTGTCCAGGGAGGCTCCCAGTAGTGGGATGTCCTCGGGGGCCTTGAGGTTTCTCATATTCTGGAGCTGTGTGGCCAAAGGAATGGACACAGTTTCCCAGGAGACAGCAGGCACGGTCCTGTGGTATGGCTCCAGAGGACCCAGCCTAGAGGCTGTGTTTTCCAGGGCTGTGGGGACAGATGTCTGAAAAAGCAAACTTGTCTCAGCTAGGGGCCAAGGTAATGGCAGGCCTGATCTCGAGTCCGTGAGGGGAGATCCTCTGGATATCAAAGGAGGGCAAGTGGGAGGCAGTCGCTCAGGCTTTTGTCTCTGGGTGTTGCGTTCACTGTGGCCGTTCAGGGTAGGGGTTGCTTCAGGGGCCGAGGAAGAGCCTTCCTCTCAGGGGATTGTCCAAGCTCCCTTGTGTTTGGGTTCATTCTGTGGGAAGGGAAGAGTACTGTTTTCTGCTACAGCGGACCCCCCAGGAGAGGGACTCTAGAGCACAGCAGTGGGTTCCCTCATCTGGAATACACACCATCTAGTTAGTTTTGGGTGCCTATGGGCAAGGCAAGCCACATATGCGGGCTCATGATCCAGTCACTGAGAGGCGTTACTTGAATAAGGTACTCACGTTGAGGGTCACTATGTGTGTTTGTGCCCAAGGTGGCCCTCACGCATGGGCGTGGCCTCATGGGCCATGCCGTTTTCTCCTACACTGAAGGTTTGACTCACTGCCAGCAGCAAATTTCTTGCCATGGGGAAGGAGGCGTTCTGACTTGTGCATCAGGTTTCCCCCTGTGCAGGGATTGGAGATAAGGTCTAGGTTGCGATGACTGAAACCCCAGGTTGGGAATGGATGGTGGCCTAAGGCAGTGGCGGGTCCAATGTGCTGGGTGTGCAGCCAGCTGTGTCGGTATCTGTTGGAAGGTCTGGGCTCAGGCTATTTGCGACAGAGCATCAGTGTTTAAGGTAGCCTATGCAATTGGGGTGTTGCCATGGGCCTAGCAGTTTGATCCTCATTCGGGGTTTCTGGGCAGCACCATAGAAAATGTTTTTCTCCTGGGAGGCAGGCAGAGTGCTTCATTGTGGCCCCAGAATTTCCAGTAGGGAGGGTTTGTGGGCCAGGAGTCAGAGGACGGAAGTCTGAAAACACAAGCTAGGGTGAGGATTGGATTCAAGGGCAGAGCAGGCCCACTCTGCAGAGGCTGAATCAAAATCTCCTGCATCTGAAGTCAGGATGAGGATCAGACGTTGGCTGAGGCTGGAGTATGTGTCCATGATGGCACCTTCATGAAGCGGGGGCCTCATGAGGCCAAGGAAGTTTTCCCACGCTGAAGTTGGAGGATGCCCCAAACCACAAGGTTTCCTTCTGCGATAATTTCGAGTCCTGTTGCATGGCTCCAGGACATACCATACGGAAGGACTGGAGAGCAGGGTTCGAAGGATGGATCCCTGTACAGCATGCCTCGCATTCCCATTGGCCATTAGCGACAAGTTATGTTTGATCTGCTGCCTCTGGGGCACGATACCCAGGGGGCTGCGTGAAATGGCCTCTCCTGAGGATGCGTCATAATGTGCGTTTGGGTCCATGGAGACCTTGGAATGTGCTGATTTTTCAGTGGCCCTGCAGAACTCTCCTACCTGAAGGGTTTGATACATCCCCAGTAAGAAAGCTCCCCATGTGGAGACGAGAGAGGTTTGGTTTGGTGCCTCGGAAAAGCCCCTTGTGCTGGTCTACGAATACAGTCCTCTGAGGACGGACACATGGAAACCAAAGCTAAGGTTCAGATTAGGGCCTGGGGACCTGTCCATTTCAATCTTCTGTCTCTAGGGACACTGTATGAGAGTCTAAGTGGAGATAGTTGCTCCGCTGGTGTCAGAGAGCCACTCTTAGTCCAGGGTTGCCTACAGTATTGATGGCCTCAGGGGCCTTGGAGCTTTTCCTTAACCTGTTGGGTTGTGGTCAATGGATTGGGCACACTTTCCTTGGAGAGGGCAGGCACAATCTTTCGCTGTGGCTCCAGAGGCCCTAGCCTGGAGGTTGTGTGGGTCCAGGCTGTAGGCACAGAAATCTGAAAACACAAACTCAGCTTATGAGTGGCGCCTAGGTTATGGCAGGCCGGATGTACAGCCCGAGAAGGAGCTCCTGGGACTCTGAAACAAGGACGAGTGGGAGATGTTCCTTCAGGCTTTTGTGTCTGGATGTTGTGTCCGGGATAGCCGTGGATTGGAGGGGTGGCCTCAGGGACTGTGGACGAGTATCCCTCTCTGGGGATTTGTCCCAGCTCCCAAGAGTTTGGGGTCATTTTGTGGGAAGGGTGGAGTCGTGTTGTCTGGCTCATGTGTCTCTCCAAGAAAGGGATTCCAGAGCAGAGCCCCAGGTACGGGCGGGGCGACTGGAAAACTCAAAACCTGGTGAGGATTGGGTGCATATTGGCTTGGCAAGCCCCATATGCGGGCTCTTGGTCCAGGCCCAGACAGGCCTTTTTTGACATGGGGCTCATGCTGAGGGTCACAGTGTGAACTTGTGCCCAAGAAGCACTCAAGATGGGCGTGGCATCAGGGGCCATGAAGGTTTCTCCCACCCTGAAGGTGTGACTCCATGCCAAGAGCAAGCTTTACAGCCATGGGGAAGCAGGACTTCTGTTTTGTGCTTGCGATACCCAGCTGTGTGGAGAATTGATATAATGTCTAGGTTCAGATATCTGAAAACCAAGGTTAGGAAGTGGTGACAGCATAAGACCATGGCGTGTCCGAAGTGCTGGGTGTGCGGCTAGCTTTCTCCTTGTCTGTCTGGACGTCTGGCTTCAGGCTGTGTCAGACAGAGCATGAGTGCCCAGAGCAGCCTATCCAGCTCAGGTACCGTCGAGGCCCGAGCAGGTTGATCCTCATCTGGGTTTTCTGGAGAGCCCCACAGGGAAACGTTTTTCTTCCATTGGGCAGACACTGGGCTGGGTTGTGGTTCTGGAGTTCCTAGTCCAGAGGGCTTGTATGCCAGGAGTGTGAGGAAGGAAGTCTGAAAACACAAGCTAGAGTATGTTTGGGACCGAGGGCACGGCAGGCCAACTCTGCAGAGGCTGAATCGAGATCTCCTGCACTGAGGTCATGTCAACTATGAGACATGCCTCAGGCTAGAGTTTTTGTCCAGGATGGCCTCTTCCTGAAGGGTGTGGGGGCTTCATGAGGCCAGGGAGGTTTGCCTACGATGGGATTTGTGATCCAAACCTCAAGGTTTCCTTCTGCATGACAGTTGAGTCCTATTGGATGGTTCCCGGAGGCCCCATACGGAAAGACTCAAGAGCAGGTGTCTAAGCATGGATGCCTAGGAACGCCACCTCTTATTCCCACTCTTTAGTCAGGACAAGGCAGGCTCAATCTGCGGGCTCCTGGG
Source organism: Mustela nivalis (assembly GCF_964662115.1). NCBI lineage: Eukaryota > Metazoa > Chordata > Mammalia > Carnivora > Mustelidae > Mustela > Mustela nivalis. The sequence continues at coordinate 83,990 of NW_028136098.1, read as the reverse complement.
TGAGCTACCCAGAGGGGAGAGTTGAAATGTACTCTCCTGAAGATGAGTCCTACTGTGGCTTGGTGGCCTGGGAGACCTTGGAATGTGGAGGTGGCTCACGGACTCTGCAGGATTCTCCAAGCAGAGCAGTGTTTAAGGTAGCCTATGCAATTGGGGTGTTGCCATGGGCCAAGCAGTTTGATCCTCATTCGGGGTTCCTGGGAGCTTTCCATGTGGAGACGAGAGGAGTTCTGTTCAGTGCCTCAGGAAAGCCCCATATCCTGTTCTTCGAACCAAAGCCTCTGAGGAGTGACACCTGGAAACCAAAGCAAGAGTTGAGATTAGGGCCTAAATGCCTGTCCGGCTCAACCTTCTATCTTTGTTGTCATCTGTGTGCATGCCTTCGTGGAGGTTGCTGCTCAGCTTATGTCCGAAAGCCCATGTGTGTCCTGGAGGCTCCCAGTAGTGGGATATCCTCGGGGGCCTTGAGGTTTCTCATATTCTGGAGGTGTGTGGCCAAAGGAATGGACACAGTTTCCCAGGAGACAGCAGGCACGGTCCTGTGGTATGGCTCCAGAGGACCGAGCCTAGAGGCTGTCGTTGCCAGGGTTGTGGGGACAGATGTCTGAAAAAGCAAACTTGTCTCAGTTAGGGCCTAAGGTAATGGCAGGCCTTATCTCGAGTCCGTGAGGGGAGATCCTCTGGATATCAAAGGAGGGCAAGTGGGAGGCAGTCGCTCAGGCTTTTGTCTCTGGGTGTTGCGTTCACAGTGGCCGTTCAGGGTAGGGGTTGCTTCAGGGGCCGAGGAAGAGCCTTCCTCTCGGGGGATAGTCCAAGTTCCCTTGTGTTTGGGTTCATTCTGTGGGAAGGGAAAAGTACTGTTTTCTGCCACAGCGAACCCCCCATGAGAGGGACTCTAGAGCACAGCAGTGGGTTCCCTCAACTGGAATACACACCATCAAGGTTGTCCTGGGTGCCTATGGGCAAGGCAAGCCACATATGCGGGCTCATGGTCCAGTCACTGAGAGGCGTTACTTGAATAAGGTACTCACGTTGAGGGTCATTATGTGTGTTTGTGCCCAAGGCGGCCCTCACGCATGGGCGTGGCCTCAGGGGCCATGCCGTTTTCTCCTACACTGAAGGTTTGACTCACTGCCAGCAGCAAAATTCTTGCCATGGGGATGAGGGGTTCTGACTTGTGCATCAGGTTCCCCCATGTGCAGTGATTGGAGAAAAGGTCTAGGTTCCGATGACTGAAAACCCAGGTTGGGAATGGATGGTGGCCTAAGGCAGGGGCGGGTCCAATGTGCTGGGTGTGCAGCCAGCTGGGTTGGTGTCTGTTGGAAGGTCTGGGCTCAGGGTATTTGCGACAGAGCATCAGTGTTTAAGGTAGCCTATGCAATTGGGGTGTTGCCATGGGCCAAGCAGTTTGATCCTCATTCGGGGTTCCTGGGCAGCACCATAGACAATGTTTTTCTCCTAGGAGGAAGGCAGAGTGCTTCACTGAGGCAGCAGAATTCCCAGTAGGGAGGGTTTGTGGGCCAGGAGTGTGAGGACGGATGTCTGAAAACACAAGCTAGGGTGAGGATTGGAGCCAAGGGCAGAGCAGGCCCACTCTGCAGAGGCTGAATCAAAATCTTCTGCATCTGAAGTCAGGTTGAGTATCAGACGTTGGCTGAGGCTGGAGTATGTGTCCATGATGGCACCTTCATGAAGCGGGGGCCTCATGAGGCCAAGGAAGTTTTCCCACGCTGAGTTTGGAGGTTGCCCCAAACCACAAGGTTTCATTCTGCGGGACATTCGAGTCCTGTTGCATGGCTCCAGGATATACCATACGGAAGGACTGGAGAGCAGGGTTCGAAGGATGGATCCCTGTACAGCATGCCTCGCATTCCCATTGGCCATTAGCGACAAGATATGTTTGATCTGCTGCCTCAGGGGCACGCTACCCAGGGGGCAGTGTTGAAATGGCCTCTCCTGAGGATGCGTCATAATATGCGTTTGGGTCCATGGAGACCTTGGAATGTGTTGGTTGTTCAGTGGCCCTGCGGAACTCTCCTACCTGAAGGGTTTGATACATCCCCAGTAAGAAAGCTCCCCATGTGGAGACGAGAGAGGTTTGGTTGGGTGCCTCGGAAAAGCCCCGTGTGCTGGTCTACGATAACAGTCCTCTGAGGACGGACACATGGAAACCAAAGCTAAGGTTCAGATTAGGCCCTGGGGCCTGTCCATTTCAACCTTCTGTCTCTGGGGACACTCAATGAGAGTCTAAGTTAGGATAGTTGCTCCGCTGGTGTCAGAGAGCCCCTCTTTGTCCAGGGTAGCCTACACTATTGATGGCCTCAGGGGCCTTGGAGCTTTTCCCTAACCTGTTGTTTTGTGGTCAATGTATTGGGCACACTTTCCTTGGAGAGGGCAGGCACAATCTTTCGCTGTGGCTCCAGAGGCCCTAGCCTGGAGGATGTGTGGGTCCAGGCTGTGGGCACAGAAATCTGAAAACACAAACTCAGCTTATGAGTGGAGCCTAGGGTATGGCAGGCCGGATGTACAGCCTGAGAGGGAGCTCCTGGGACTCTGAAATAAGGGCGAGTGGGAGGCGTTCCTTCAGGTTTTTGTCTCTGTATGTTGTATCCGGGATAGCCGTGGATTGGAGGGGTGGCCTCAGGGACTGTGGACGAGTATCCCTCTCTGGGGATTTGTCCCAGCTCCCAAGAGTTTGGGGTCATTTTGTGGGAAGGATGTAGTCGTGTTGTCTGGCTCATGTGTCTCTCCAAGAAAGGGATTCCAGAGCAGAGCCCCAGGTACGAGCGGGTCGACTGGAAAACTCAAACCATGGTGAGGATTGGGTGCATAGGGGCTTGGCAAGCCCCATATGCGGGCTCTTGGTCCAGGCCCTGACAGGCCTTTCTTTGACATGGGGCTCATGCTGAGGGTCACAGTGTGAACTTGTGCCCAAGCAGCACTCACGTTTGGGAGTGGCATCAGGGGCCATGAAGGTATCTCCCACCTTGAAGGTGTGACTCCATGCCAAGAGCAAGCTTAACAGCCATGGGGAAGGAGGAGTTCTTTCTTGTGCTTGCGATACACAGCTGTGTGGAGAATTGATATAATGTCTAGGTTCAGATATCTGAAAACCAAGGTTAGGAAGAGGTGACGGCATAAGACCATGGCATGTCCGAAGTGCTGGGTGTGCGGCCAGCTGTCTCCTTGTCTGTCTGGATGTCTGGCTTCAGGCTGTATCAGACAGAGCATGAGTGCCCAGAGCAGCCTATCTAGTTCGGGTACCGTCGAGGCCCAAGCAGGTTGATCCTCATCTGGGTTTTCTGGAGAGCCCTACAGGGAAACGTTTTTCTTCCGTTGGACAGACACTGGGCTGGGTTGTGGTTCTGGAGTTCCTAGATCGAACTGCTTGTCTGCCAGGAGTGTGAGGAAGGAAGTCTGAAAACACAAGCTAGCGTGAGGTTTGGGACCGAGGGCACGGCAGGCCCACTCTGCAGAGGCTGAATCGAGATCTCCTGCACTGAGGTCATGTCAACTATGAGACGTGCCTCAGGCTAGAGTTTTTGTCCAGCATGGCCACTTCCTGAAGGGTGTGGGGGCTTCATGAGGCCAGGGAGGTTTGCCTACGATGGGATTTGTGAACCAAACCTCAAGGTTTCCTTCTTCACGAGAGTCGAGTCCTATTGGATGGTTCCAGGAGGCCCCATACGGAAAGACTCGAGAGCAGGTGTCTAAGCATGGATGCCTGGGAACGCCACCTCATATTCCCACTCTTTAGTCAGGACAAGGCAGGCTTAATCTGCGGGCTCCTGGGTGAGCTACCGAGAGGGGAGAGTTGAAATGGACTCTCCTGAAGTTGAGTCCTACTGTGGCTTGGTGGCCTGGGAGACCTTGGAATGTGGAGGTGGCTCACGGACTCTGCAGGATTCTCCAAGCTGAGGTGTTTCACACGGCTCCAACAAGGGAGCTTCCCATGTGGAGACGAGAGGAGTTCTGTTCAGTGCCTCAGGAAAGCCCCATATCCTGTTCTTCGAAGCAAAGCCTCTGAGGAGTGACACCTGGAAACCAAAGCAAGAGTTGAGATTAGGGCCTAAGGGACTGTCCGGCTCAACTTTCTATCTCTGTTGACATCTGTGTGCATGCCTTCGTGGAGGTTGCTGCTCAGCTTTTGTCCGAATGCCCTTGTGTGTCCGGGAGGCTCCCAGTAGTGGGATGTCCTCGGGGGCCTTGAGGTTTCTCATATTTTGGAGGTGTGTGGAAAAAGGAATGGACACAGTTTCCCAGGAGACAGCAGGCACGGTCCTGTGGTATGCCTCCAGAGGACTGTGCCTAGAGGCTGTGTTTGCCAGGGCTGTGGGGACAGATGTATGAAAAAGCAAACTTGGCTCAGCTAGGGGCCAAGGTAATGGCAGGCCTGATCTCCAGTCCGTGAGGGGAGATACTCTGGATATCAAAGGAGGGCAAGTGGGAGGCAGTCACTCAGGCTTTTGTCTCTGGGTGTTGCGTTCACAGTGGTTGTTCAGGGTAGGGGTTGCTTCAGGGACCGAGGAAGAACCTACCTCACGGGGGATAGTCCAAGCTCCCAAGTGTTTGGGTTCATTCTGTGGGAAGGGAAGAGTACTGTTTTCTGCCACAGGGGACCCCCCAGGAGAGGGACTCTAGAGCACAGCAGTGGGTTCCCTCAACTGGAATACACACCATCTAGTTAGTCCTGGGTGCCTGTGAGCAAGGCAAGCCACATATGCAGGCACTTGGTCCAGTCACTGAGAGGCGTTACTTGAATAAGGTACTCACGCTGAGGGTCACAATGTGTGTTTGTGCCCAAGGCGGCCCTCACACATGGGCGTGGCCTCATGGACCATGCCCTTTTCTCCTACACTGAAGGTTTGACTCACTGCCAGCAGCAAGGTTTCTTGCCATGGGAAATGATGGGTTCTGACTTGTGCATCAGATTCCCCCCTGTGCAGGGATTGGATATAAGGTCTAGTTTCCAAGGTTGGGAATTGATGGTGGCCTAAGGCAGTGGCGGGTCCAATGTGCTGGGTGTGCAGCCAGCTGTGTCTGTGTCTGTTGGACGGTCAGGGCTCAGGCTATTTGCGACAGAGCATCAGTGTTTAAGGTAGCATATGCAATTGGGGTGTTGCCGAAGGCCAAGAAGTTTGATCCTCATTTGGGGTTTCTGGGCAGCACCATAGACAATGTTTTTTTCCTGGGAGGCAGGCAGAGTGCTTCATTTGGCCCCAGAATTCCCAGTAGGGAGGGTTTGTGGACCAGGAGTGTGAGGACGGAAGTCTGAAAACACAAGCTAGGGTGAGGATTGGAGCCAAGGCAGGCAGGCCCACTCTGCAGAGGCTGAATCAAAATCTCCTGCATCTGAAGTCAGGCTGCGGATCAGACTTTGGCTGAGGCTGGAGTATGTGTCCATGATGGCACATTCATGAGACCAGGGAAGTTTTCCACGCTGAGTTTGGAGGTTGCCCCAAACCACAAGTTTTCCTTCTGTGGGACATTCGAGTCCTGTTGCATGGCTCCAGGACATACCATACCGAAGGATTGGAGAGCAGGGTTCGAAGGATGGATCCCTGTACAGCATGCCTCGCATTCCCAATGGCCATTAGCGACAAGATATGTTCGATCTGCCTCCTCTGGGGCACGCTACCCAGGGGGCTGTGTTGAAATGGCCTCTCCTGAGGATGCGTCATAATGTGCGTTTGGGTCCATGGAGACCTTGGAATGTGTTGGTTGTTCAGTGGCCCTGCGGAACTCTCCTACCTGAAGGGTTTGATACATCCCCAGCAAGAAAGCTCCCCATGTGGAGACGAGAGAGGTTTGGTTGGGTGCCTCGGCAAAGCCCCGTGTGCTGGTCTAGGAAAACAGTCCTCTGAGAACGGACACATGGAAACCAAAGCTAAGGTTCAGATTAGGGCCTGGGGGCCTATCCATTTCAACCTTCTGTCTCTGGGGACACTGTCTGAGAATCTAAGTGGAAATAGTTGCTCCGCTGGTGTCAGGGAGCCCCTCTTATTCCATGGTGGCCTACACTATTGATGGCCTCAGGGGCGTTGGAGCTTTTCCCTAAACTGTAGGGTTGTGGTCAATGGATTGGGCACACTTTCCTTGGAGAGGGCACGCACAATCTTTCGCTGTGGCTCCAGAGGCCCTAGCCTGGAAGTTGTGTGGGTCCAGGCTGTGGGCACAGAAGTCTGAAAACTCAAACTCAGCATATGAGTGGCGCCTAGGGTATGGCAGGCCCGATGTACAGCCCGAGAAGGAGCTCCTGGGCCTCTGAAACAAGGGCGAGTGGGAGGCGTTCCTACAGGCTTTTGTCTCTGGATGTTGTGTCTGGGATAGCCGTGGATTGGAGGGGTGTCCTCAGGAACTGTGGATGAGTATCCCTCTCTGGGGATTTGTCCCAGCTCTTAAGAGTTTGGGGTCATTTTGTGGGAAGGGTGGAGTCGTGTTGTTTGGCTCATGTGTCTCTCCAAGAAAGGGATTTCAGAGCAGAGCCCCAGGTACGGGCGGGGCGACTGGAAAACTCAAACCCTGGTGAGGATTCGGTGCATAGGGCCTTGGCAAGCCCCATTGCGGGCTCGTGGTCCAGGCCCTAACAGGCCTTTCTTTGACATGGGGCTCGTGCTGAGGGTCACAGTGTGAAGTTGTGCCCAAGCAGCACTCAAGTTTGGGCGTGGCATCAGGGGCCATGAAGGTTTCTCCCACCCTGAAGGTGTGACTCCATGCCAAGAGCAAGCTTGACAGCCATGGGGAAGGAGGTGTTCTGTTTTGTGCTTGCGATACCCAGCTGTGTGGAGAATTGATATAATGTCTAGGTTCAGATATCTGAAAACCAAGGTTAGGAAGAGGTGACGGCACAAGACCATGGCGTGTCCGAAGTGCTGGGTGTGCGGTCAGCTGTCTCCTTGTCTGTTTGGACGTCTGGCTTCAGTCTGTGTCAGACAGAGCATGCGTGCCCAGAGCAGCCTATCCAGTTCGGGTACCGTTGAGGCCTGAGCAAGTTGATCCTCATTTGGGTTTTCTGGAGAGCCCCACATGGAAACATTTTTCTTCTGTTGGGCAGACACTGGGCTGTGTTGTGGTTCTGGAGTTAATAGTCCGGAGGTCTTATTTGCCAGGAGTGTGAGGAAGGAAGTCTGAAAACACAAGCTAGCATGATGTTTGGGAACGAGGGCACTGCAGGCCCACTCTGCAGAGGCTGAATCGAGATCTCCTGCACTGAGGTCATGTCAACTATGAGACGTGCCTCAGGATAGAATTTTTTCCAGCATGGCCTCTTCCTGAAGGGTGTGGGGGCTTCATGAGGCCAGGGAGGTTTGCCTACGATGGGATTTGTGAACTACTCCAAACCTCAAGGTTTCCTTCTGCACGACAGTCGAGTCCTATTGGATGATTCCAGGAGGCCCCATACGGAAAGACTCGAGAGCAGGTGTCTAAGCATGGATGCCTGGGAACGCCACCTCATATTTCCACACTTTATTCAGGACAAGGCAGGCTCAATCTGTGGGCTCCTGGGTGAGCTACCCAGAGGCGAGAGTTGAAATGGACTCTCCTGAAGATGAGTCCTACTGTGGCTTGGTGGACTGGGAGACCTTGGAATGTCGATGTGGCTCAGGGACTCTGCAGGATATTCCAACCTGAGGTGTTTGACACGGCTCCAACAAGGAAGCTTCCCATGTGGAGACGAGAGGAGTTCTGTTCAGTGCCTCAGGAAAGCCCCATATCCTGTTCTTCGAACCAAAGGCTCTGAGGAGTGACACCTGGAAACCAAAGCAAGAGTTGAGATTAGGGCCTATGGGCCTGTCCGGCTCAACTTCTATATCTGTTGACATCTGTGTGCATGCCTTCGTGGAGGTAGCTGCTCAGCTTGTGTCCGAATGCCCCTGTGTGTCCAGGGAGGCTCCCAGTAGTGGGATGTCCTCGGGGGCCTTTAGGTTTCTCATATTCTGGAGGTGTGTGGCCAAAGGAATGGACACAGTTTCCCAGGAGACAGCAGGCACGGTCCTGTGGTATGGCTCCAGAGGACCCAGCCTAAAGGCTGTGTTTGCCTGGGCTGTGGGGACAGATGTCTGAAAAAGCAAACTTGGCTCAGCTAGGGTCCAATGTAATGGCAAGCCTGATCTCCAGTCCATGAAGGGAGATCTTCTGGATATCAAAGGAGGGCAAGTGGGAGGCAGTCGTTCAGGTTTTTTTCTCTGGGTGTTGCTTTCACAGTGGCTGGTCAGTGTAGGGGTTGCCTCAGGGGCCGAGGAAGAGCCTTCCTCTCGGGGGATTGTCCAAGCTCCCAAGTGTTTGGGTTCATTCTGTGGGAAGGGAAGAGTACTGTTTTCTGCCACAGCGGACCCCCCAGGAGAGGGACTCTAGAGCACAGCAGTGGGTTCCCTCAACTAGAATACACACCATCTAGTTAGTCCTGTGTGCCTATGGGCATGGCAAGCCACATATGCGGGCTCTTGGTCCATTCACTAGAGGCGTTACTTGAATAAGGTACCCACGCTGTGGGTCACAATGTGTGTTTGTGCCCAAGGCGGCCCTCACGCATGGGTGTGGCCTCATGGGCCATGCCGTTTTTTCCTACACTGAAGGTTTCACTCACTGCCAGCAGCAAGTTTTCTTGCCATGGGTAAGGAGGAGTTGTGATTTCTGCATCACACTCACGCCTGGGCAGTGATTGGAGATAAGGTCTCGGTTCTGAAGCCTGAAAACTGATATAGGGAAGAGATGATGACCTAAGGCCATGGCTGGTCTTATGTGCTCAGTATGCGTTCATCTTTCTGGGTGTTGGTCAGGAGGTCCAGCCTCATGTTGTGTCCGACAGTGCATTAGTGCCCAGGTTAGACTACATAATTTGGGTAAAGTTGAGTGCTGTGTAGGTTTATCCCTGCAGATCTCCTCTAATATCTCATGCATCTGAAGTCAGGGCGAGGATCAGACGTTGGCTCAGGTTGGAGTTTCTGAGCATGACGGCCGCTTCATGAAGGAAGCGGAGTCTCGAGGCCATTGAGGTTTTCCCACGTTGGGAGTTGTGGGATGCCCCCTTCAAGGATTCCTTCTGCGGGACAATTGAGACCTGTTGGACAGCTGCAGGACATCCCATATGGAAATACTCTAGAGCACCATTCGCGGATGGATGCCTGGGAAGCCCGCCTCGCATTCCAATTGTCTCCTAGCAACAAGACAGTTTAGATCTGATGGCTCTGCCGGAGCAACCGGGGTGGCTGAGTTGAAATGGACTTTCCTGAGGATGGGTCCTAATGTGTTTTTGTGTCCATGAGGGCCTTGGAATGGGGCGGTGGCTCCGGTACCATGAAGTACTCACCTAAGCTTTGGACATGGCTCCCATGCACAGGTTTCCTTGTGGAGACGAGATGAGTTCTGATGGGTGCCTCAGGAAAACCCCTATGCTCGTATTGGAATCAGGCTTTTGAGGACACATGCCTGTAACCCAAAGCAATGGATCCTATTATGGCCTAGGGTCCTGTCTGGTTCAATCTTCTTCTCTGGGGACATCCATCTATGGTATGAGTGGAGGTAGATTATCAGCTGGTGTCAGAATGCCCTTGTTTGTTCCGGGCGACCTACACTATTGGGATGGCCTCAGGGACTTTGGAGGTTTCTCCGATTTTGTACGTTTTGGACCATGGAATGGACAGCATTCCCATGGATTGGTAGGCACAGTCCTAATGTGTGGCTCCAGGAGCCCCAGTCTGGAGAGTGTTTGTCCCAGGACTTTGAGGACAGAAGTCTGAAACACAAACACAGCTTAGGTTTGGGGACCTAGGTATGGCAGGCCCGATCTACAAACCATGAGAAGAACTCTTCAGGATATGAAGAAAGTGCGAGTCTGAGGCGCTTGCTCAGGGTTCTGTCTCTGGATTTTGTATCAGCGATGGCCGTTGAATGTCGGGGAGGCCTCATAGGCCACGGACGAATCTTCCTCTCCGAGGATTTGCCACGAACCCAATCGTTTTTCGTCAATCAGTGGTATGGGAGGACTCCTTTCAGTTTTGTTACCTCAGGTGTCCCACCAAAAGAGGAATTACAAAGCAAAGCCGTGGAGAAGACTGAAGGGACAACCCGAACTATGGTTAAAAATTGGGGCCTAGGGACATGGCAAGCCCAATATGCTATGTCTTCATCCAGCCACTGAGAGGCCTTACTTGGGGACTGGGCTCATGCTGAGGGTCACAATATGTGTTTGTGACCAATGTGGCCCAAGAGCATGGGAGGGGCCTCATGGGCCACACTGGCTTCAACTACACTGAAGGTTGGAAAACATGCCAACCACAAGGTTTCTTGCCATGGGGAAGGAGTTCTGATTTCTGCATCACGTTCAACCCTGGGCAGTAATTGGAGATAAGGGCTAGATTCTGAAGCCTGATACCGAGATTGTGAAGAGATGATGACCAAAGGCCATGGCGGATCGATGTGCTCAGTGTGCGGCTTGCAGTCGGGGTGTGCCAGGAGTTCCAGGCTCAGGCTGTGTCAGAAAGGGCATTAGTGCCCTGGTCAGCCTATGTATTTGGGGTACAGCCAAGGTAGGTGCAGGTTGATCCTCACTTGGGGTTACTGGGTCACCCCAGAGGGCAAAGTTTTTCTACTGGAGTGCACGCAGAATGCTGCATTGTAGTTCTGGATTGGCAAACTGGAGGGCTCGAGGGCCAGTAGTCTGAGGAAAGAAGTCTGAGAACACAAGCTAGGCTTAGGTTTCTGGGTGAGGCCATGGCAGGCACAATCTATAGACCGGAATCGAGATCTCGTGCATCTGAAGTCAGGGTGAAGATCAGACGATCGCTCAGGTTGGAGTTTCTGTCACTGATGACCCCTACATGAGTGGTGGTGCATCACGTGCCATGGGGGTTTTCCCACGATGGGAGTTGTGAGAAGCTCCAAACTGCAGAGAGGCTTCTGCAGGACAATTGAGACCTGTTGTTTTGGCTCCAGGCCAATGATTCTGAGCAGGGTTCTAAGGATGGATGGCTGGGTAGCCCACCTCGCATTCAAATGGTCTCCTAGCAACAATACAGGTTAGATCTCCTGGATCTGTGGAGAGCAACCGAGGACGCTGAGTTGAAATGGACACCCCTGGGTATGGGTCCTAATGTGCTTTTGTGTCTTGGAGACCCTGGAATAAGCGGTGTCACTGGGGCCCTAAAGGGTTCTCCTAAACAGAGGCTTTGACACAGCTCCAACGTGCAAGTTTCCCAAGTGTAGATGAGATGTTTTCTGATGGGTGAGTCAAGAAACAGCTATATGCTGCTTTTGAAATCCAGGCCTCTGAGGAGAGATGCCTGGAAACCAAAGCAATGGATCTGATTAGTGCCTAGGGGCCTGTTATTTCCTTCATACCTCTGGGGACATCTGTCTATGGGTCTGAGTGCAGGTAGGTGCTCAGTTGGGCTCAGATTGCCCCTGTTTTTCCTGGGAAGCCACCACTATTGAGATGGATCAGGGACTTTGGAGGTTTATCCTATGAGAAGGGTTGTGGCCATTGGAATGGGCACACACAATTCCCTTGGAGAGGGCAAGTACAGTCCTCCGGTTTGGCTCCAGGGGCCTGAGCCTGTAGGTTGTGTAGGCGAGGGCTGTTTGGACAGTTGTCTGAAAACACAAACTCGGCTTATGTTTCGAGTCATAGGTATGGCAGGACTGATCTACAGACCATGAGGAGAACTCTTCGGGATTTGAAAGAAGGGCGAGTGTGAGGCTCCTGCTCAAGTTTTTGTCTCTGGATATCGTGTCACTCATGGTCGTGGAATTTCTGGGTGACTTCATGGGAAATGGACGAGACTTACTCTTTGGTGGTTTGGCCCCGTCCAAAGAGTTTGGGGTCATTCTGTGTGCTGGAAGAAGTCCATTTTTTGTTGTTGTTGTTGTTATTTTCTTTTTTAAAATCAGGTCTCCAACCAAATGATGGAATCCAGAGTAGAGCCCTGTGGAGGGGCGCTGGACAATCAGAAATCTGGTTTAAAATTGGGGCCTAGGGACATGTCAAGCCCATTATGACATCTAATGGTCCAGCCACTGAGAGCACTTACTAGAGGATAGGACTCATGCTGAGGGTCACAATGCGTGTGTATGCCCTCCTCGCACTCAAGAATGGGCGGGCCTCAGGGTGAATGCTGGTTTCTCCTACACTGAACGTTGGACAACGTTCCAACCACAAGGCTTCTTGCCATGGGTAAGGAGGAGTTCTGATTTCTGCATCACACTCACCCCTGGGCAGTGATTAGAGATAAGGTCTCGGTTCTGAAGGCTGAAAACTGAGGTAGGGAAGAGATGATGACCTAAGGCCATGGCGGGTTTTATGTGCTCAGTGTGCGGTCAGCTTTCTGGTTGTTGGTCAGGAGGTCCAGGCTCAGGTTGTGTTCGACAGTGCATTAGTACCCAGGTTAGACTATATAATTTGGGTAAAGTCGAGTGCTGTGTAGGTTTACCCTCATTTAAGGTGCCTGGGCAGCTCATGAGGCAATAATTTTTTTTCTAGAGGGCAGGCAGAGTGCTGCATTGTGGGTCCGGAATTGCCAAACTCTAGGGCTTTGGCGCAAGGAGTGTGAGGACGGAAGTCTGAGAAGACAAGCTAGACTTCGGTTTCAGGGCGAGGGCACGGCATGACCCCCTGCAGATCTGAACCAATATCTCATGCATCGGAAGTCAGGGCGAGGATCAGACGTTGGCTCAGGGTGGAGTTTCTTTGCATGACGGCCGCTTCATGAAGGGAGTGGAATCTCGAGGCCATTAAGGTTTTCCCACGTTGGGTGTTGTGGGATTTCCCCTTCAAGGATTCCTTCTGCGGGACAATTGAGACCTGTTGGACAGCTCCAGGACATCCCATATGGAATGTCTCCAGAGCACCGTTCGCGGATGGATGCCTGGGAAGCCCGCCTCGCATTCCAATAGTCTCCTAAAACAAGACAGTTTAGATCTGATGTCTCTGCCAGAGCAATCGGGGTGGCTGAGTTGAAATGGACTTTCTTGAGGATGGGTCCTAATGTGTTTTTGTGTCCATGAGGGCCTTGGAAGGGGGCGGTGGCACCGGGACCCTGAAGTACTCTCCTAAGCTTTGGACATGGCTCCCATGCACAGGTTTCCTTGTGGAGACGAGATGAGTTCTGATGGGTGCCTCAGGAAAACCCCTATGCTCGTATTGGAATCAGGCTTTTGAGGACACATGCCTGTAACCCAAAGCAATGGATCCTATTATGGCCTAGGGTCCTGTCTGGTTCAATATTCTTCTCTGTGGACATCCATCTATGGTATGAGTGGAGGTCGATTATCAGCTGGTGTCAGACAGCCCTTGTTTGTTCCGGGCGACCTACACTATTGGGATGGCCTCAGGGGCTTGGAGGTTTCTCCTAATTTGTACGATTTTGGACCATGGAATGTGCAGAATTCCCATGGATTGGTAGGTACAGTCCTAATGTGTGGCTCAAGGGGCCCAGCCTGGAGGGTGTGTGGCCCAAACTTTGAGGACAGAAGTCTGAAAACACAAACTCAGCTAGGGTTTGGGGACGTAGGTATGGCAGGCCCGATCTACAAACCATGAGAAGAACTCTTCAGGATATGAAGAAAGTACGAGTCTGGGGCACTTGCTCAGGCTTTTGTCTCTGGATTTTGAATCAGCGATGGCCGTGGAATGTCGGGGAGGCCTCATGGGCCATGGACGAATCTTCCTCTCTGAGGATTTGGCCCGATTCCCAATTGCTTTTCGTCAATCTGTGGGATGGGAGGACTCATTTCAGTTTTATTACCTCAGGTGTCCCACCAAAAGAGGAATTCCAAAGCAAAGCCGTGGGGAAGACTGAAGGGACAACCCGAACTATGGTTAAAAATTGGGGCCTAGGGGCATCGCAAGCCCAATATGCTATCTCTTCATCCAGTCACTACTAGGCCTTACTTGAGGACTGGGCTCAGCCTGGGGGTCACAATGTGTGTTTGTGACCAATGTGGCCCGCGAGCATGGGCGGGGCCTCATGTTCCACACTGGTTTCAACTAAACTGAACGTTGGACAACATGCCAACCCCAAGGTTTCTTGCCATGGGGAAGGAGTTCTGATTTATGCATTACCTTCAAGACTGGGCAGTGATTGGAGATAAGGTCTAGGTTCTAAAACCTGAAAACCGAGGTTGGGAAAAGATGACGACCTAAGGCCATGGTGGCTCGATGTGCTCAGTGTGCGGCCAGCTGTCTGGGAGGGGCCAGGGGGTACAGGCTCAGGCTGTGTCAGAAAGGGCATTAGTGCCCTGGTCAGCCTATGTATTTGGGGTACAACGAAGGTCGGTGCACGTTGATCCTCATTTGGGAATACTGGGTAGCACCAGAGGACAATGTTTTTCTTCTGGAAGGCAGGCAGAGTGCTGCATTATAGTTCTGGATTGCCAATCTGGAGGGCTTGTGGGCCAGTAGTCTGACGAAAAAGTATGAGAACACAAGCTAGGCTTAGGTTTATGGGTGAGGCCATGGCAGGCACAATCTACAGACCTGAATCGAGATCTCGTGCATCTGAAGTCAGGGCGAGGACCAGACGATCGCTCAGGTTGGAGTTTCTGTCCCTGATGGCCCCTTCATGAATGGGGGGGCATCACGAGTCCATGGGGGTTTTCTCAATGGGAGTTGTGAGAAGCTCCAAACTGCAGAGTGTCTTCTGCAGGACAATTGAGACCTGTTGTTTGGCTCGAGGCCAATGATTCTGAGCAGGGTTCTAAGGATGGATGGCTGGGTAGCCCACCTCGCATTCCAATTGTCTCCTAGCAATAAGACAGGTTAGATATGATGGCTCTGCCGGAACAACCGGGGTGGCTGAGTTGAAATGGACTTTCCTGAGGTTGTGTCCTAATGTGTTTTTGTGTCCATGAGGGCCTTGGAATGGGGCGGTGGCACCGGCACCCTGAAGTACTCTCCTAAGCTTTGGACATGTCTCCCATGCACAGGATTCCTTGTGGAGACGAGATGAGTTCTGATGGGTGCCTCAGGAAAACCCCTATGCTCGTATTGGAATCAGGCTTTTGAGGACACATGCCTGTAACCCAAAGCAATGGATCCTATTATGGCCTAGGGTCCTGTCTGGTTCAATCTTCTTCTCTGGGGACATCCATCTATGGTATGAGTGGAGGTCGATTATCAGCTGGTGTCAGACAACCCTTTTTGTTCCGGGCGACCAAAACTATTGGGATGGCCTCAGGGACTTTGGAGGTTTCTCCTAATTTGTACGATTTTGGTCCATGGAATGTGCAGAATTCCCATGGATTGGTAGGCACAGTCCTAATGTCTGGCTCCAGGTGCCCAGCCTGGAGAGTGTGTGGCCCAAGACTTTAAGGACAGAAGTCTGAAAACACAAACTCAGCTAGGGTTTGGGGACGTAGGTATGGCAGGCCGGATCGACAAACCATGAGAAGAACTCTTCAGGATATGAAGAAAGTGCGAGTCTGAGGCGCTTGCTCAGGCTTTTGTCTCTGGATTTTGTATCAGCGATGGCCGTGGAATGTCGGGGAGGCCTCAAGGGCCGTGGACGAATCTTCCTCTCTGAGGATTTGGCCCGATTCGCAATTGCTTTTCGTCAATCTGTGGGATGGGATGACTCATTTCAGTTTTGTGCTCTCAGGTGTCCTACCAAAAGAGGAATTCCAAAGCCAAGCCGTGGGGAAGACTGAAGGGACAACCCGAACTATGGTTAAAAATTGGGGCCTAGGGGCATGGCAAGCCCAATACGCTGTCACTTCATCCAGCCACTGAGTGGCCTTACTTGAGGACTGGGCTCAGCCTGAGGGTCACAATGTGTGTTTGTGACCAATGTGGCCTGCGAGCATGGGCGGGGCCTCATGGGACACACTGGTTTCAACTACACTGAACGTTGGACAACATGCCAACCACAAGGTTTATTGCCATGGGGAAGAGGTTCTGATTTCAGCATCACCTTCAACCCCGGGCAGTGATTGGAGATAAGTTCTAGGTTCTGAAAACTGAAAACCGAGGTTGGGAAGAGATGAGGACCTAAGGCCATGGCGGCTCGATGTGCTCAGTGTGCGGCCAGTTGTCTGGGAGGGTCCAGGGGGTCCAGGCTCAGGCTGTGTCAGAAAGGGCATTAGTGCCCTGGTCAGCCTATGTATTTGGGGTACATTTAAGGTCGGTTCAGGTTGATCCTCATTTGGGGTGACTGGATAGCCCCAGAGGACAATGTTTTTCTTCTGGCGGGCAGGCAGAGTGCTGCATTGTAGTTCTGGATTGCCAAACTGGAGGGCTTGTGGGCCAGTAGTCTGACGACAAAAGTCTGAGAACACAAGCTAGGCTTAGGTTTCTGGGTGAGGCCATGGCAGGCACAATCTACAGACCTGAATCGAGATCTCGTGCATCTGAAGTCAGGGCGAGGATCAGATGATCGCTCAGGTTGGAGTCTCTGTAACTGATGGCCCCTTCATGAATGTGGGGGCATCACTAGGCCATGGGGGTTTTCCCACGATGGGAGTTGTGAGAAGCTCCAAACTGCTGAGAGTCTTCTGCAGGACAATTGAGACCTGTTGTTTGGCTCCAGGCCAATGATTCTGAGCAGGGTTCTAAGGATGGATGGCTGGGTAGCCCACCTCGCATTCCAATTGTCTCCTAGCAACAAGACAGTTTAGATCTGATGGCTCTGCCGGAGCAACCGGGGTGGCTGAGTTGAAATGGACTTTCCTGAGGATGGGTCCTAATGTGTTTTCGTGTCCATGAGGGCCTTGGAATGGGGCGGTGGCACCGGCACCATGAAGTACTCTCCTAAGCTTTGGACATGGCTCCCATGCACAGGTTTCCTTGTGGAGACGAGATGAGTTCTGATGGGTGCCTCAGGAAAACCCCTATGCTCGTATTGGAATCAGGCTTTTCAGGACACATGCCTGTAACCCAAAGCAATGGATCCTATTATGGCCTAGGGTCCTGTCTGGTTCAATCTTCTTCTCTGGGGACATCCATCTATGGTATGAGTGGAGGTCGATTATCAGCTGGTGTCAGACAGCTTTTGTTTGTTCCGGGCGACCTACACTATAGGGATGGCCTCAGGGACTTTGGAGGTTTCTCCTAATTTGTACGATTTTGGACCATGGAATGGGCAGAATTCCCATGGATTGGTAGGCACAGTCCTAATGTGTGGTTCTAGTCGCCCAGCATGGAGGGTGTGTGGCCCAAGACTTTGAGGACAGAAGTCTGAAAACACAAACTCAGCTTACGTTAGGGGACGTAGGTATGGCAGGCCTGATCGACAAACCATGAGAAGAACTCTTCAGGATATGAAGAAAGTGCGAGTCTGAGGCACTTGATCAGGCTTTTGTCTCTGGATTTTGTATCAGCGCTGGCTGTGGAATGTCGGGGAGGCCTCATGGGCAATGGACGAATCTTCCTCCTTGAGGATTTGGCCCGATTCCCAATTGCTTTTCGTCATTCTGTGGGATGGGAGGTCTCCTTTCAGGTTTGTTACCTCAGGTGTCCCACCAAAAGAGGAATTCCAAATCCAAGCCGTAGGGAAGACTGAAGGGAAATCCCCAAATATGGTTAAAAGTTGGGGCCTAGGGGCATGGCAAGCCCAATATGCAATCTCTTCATCCAGCCACTGAGTGGCCTTACTTGAGGACTTGGCTCAGCCTGAGGGTCACAATGTGTGTTTGTGACCAATGTGGCCCGCGAGCATGGGCGGGGCCTCATGGGCCACACTGGTTTCAACTACACTGAACGTTGGACAACATGCCAACCACAAGGTTTCTTGCCATGGGGAAGGAGCTCTGATTTCTGTATCACCGTCAACCCTGGGCAGGGATTGGAGATAAGGTCTAGGTTCTGAAACCTGAAAACCGAGGTTGGGAAGAGATGACGACCTAAGGCCATGGCGGCTCGATGTGCTCAGTGTGCGGCCAGCAGTCTGGAAGGGCCAGGGGGTCAAGGCTCAGGCTGTGTCAGAAAGGGCATTAGTGCCCTGGTCAGCCTATGTATTTGGCGTACAGCCAAGTAAGGTGCAGGTTGATCCTCATTTGGGGTTACTGGGTAGCCCCAGAGGACAATGTTTTTCTTCTGGAGGGCCGGCAGAGTGCTGCATTGTAGTTCTGGATTGCCAAACTGGAGGGCTTGTGGGCCAGTAGTCTGACGACAAAAGTCTGAGAACACAAGCTAGGCTTAGGTTTCTGGGTGAGGCCATGGCAGGCACAATCTACAGACCTGAATCGAGATCTCGTGCATCTGAAGTCAGGGCGAGGATCAGACGATCGCTCAGGTTGGAGTTTCTGTCCCTGATGGCCCCTTCAGGAATGGGGGGGGGCATTCCGAGGCCATGGGGGTTTTCCAAGGAAGGGAGTTGTGAGAAGCTCCAAACTGCAGAGAGTCTTCTGAAGGACAATGGAGACCTGTTGTTTGGCTCCAGGCCAATGATTCTGAGCAGGGTTCTAAGGATGGATGGCTGGGTAGCCCACCTCACATTCCAATTGTCTCCAAGCAACAAGACAGGTTAGATCTCCTGGATATGTGGGGAGCAACCGAGGACGCTGAGTTGATATGGACACCCCTGGGGATGGGTCCTAATGTGCTTTTGTGTCTATGGAGACCTTGGAATGAAGCGGTGGCACTGGGGCTCTAAAGGGTTCTCCTATACAGAGGCTTTGACACAGCTCCAACGTGCAAGTTTCCCATGTGTAGATGAGATGTTTTCTGATGGGTGAGTCATGAAACAGCTATATGCTGCTTTTGAAATCCAGGCCTGTGAGGAGAGATGCCTGGAAACCAAAGCAATGGATCTGATTAGTGCCTAGGGGCCTGGCCTTTCCTTTTTACCTCTGTGGACATCTGTCTATGGGTCTGAGTGCAGGTAGGTGCTCAGTTGGGCTCAGATTGCCCCTGTTTTTCCTGGGAAGCCACCACTGTTGAGATGGATCAGGGACTTTGGAGGTTTATCCTATTAGAAGGGTTGTGGCCATTTGAATGGGCACACACAATTCCCTTGGATAGGGCAAGTACAGTCCTCAGGTTTGGCTTCAGGGGCCTGAGCCTGTAGGTTGTGTAGGCCAGGGCTGTTTGGACAGTTGTCTGAAAACACAAACGCGGCTTATGTTTTGGGTCATAGGTATGGCAGGACTGATCTACAGACCATGAGAAGAACTCTTCGGGATTTGAAACATGGGCGAGTGTGAGGCTCCTGCTCAAGTTTTTGTCTCTGGATATCGTGTCACTCATGGTCGTGGAATTTCTGGGTGACTTCATGGGAAATGGACGAGTCTTTCTCTCTGGGGTTTGGCCCCGTCCAAAGAGTTTGGGGTCATTCTGTGGGCTGGAAGAAGTCCGTTTTTTGTTGTTGTTGTTGTTGTTGTTATGTTTTTTAACCTCAGGTGTCCCACCAAATGATGGATTCCAGAGTAGAGCCCTGGGGAGGGCCGACTGGACAATCAGAAATCTGGTTAAAAATTGGAGCCTAGGGACATGTCAAGCCCATTATGACATCTAATGGTCCAGCCACTGAGAGGACTTACTAGAGGACAGGACTCATGCTGAGGGTCACAATGTATGTGTATGCCCTCATCACACTCAAGAATGGGCAGGGCCTCAGGGTGAATGCTGTTTTCTCCTACACTGAACGTTGGACAACGTGCCAACCACAAGGGTTCTTGCCATGGGTAAGGAGGAGTTCTGATTTCTGCATCACACTCACCCCTGGGCAGTGATTGGAGATAAGGTCTCGGTTCTGAAGCCTGAAAACTGAGGTAGGGAAGAGATGATGACCTAAGGCCATGGCGGGTTTTATTTGCTCAGTGTGTGGTCAGCTTTCTGGGTGTTGGTCAGGAGGTCCCGCCTCAGGTTGTGTTCGACAGTGCATGAGTGCCCAAGTTAGTCTATATAATTTGGGTAAAGTCGAGTGCTGAGTAGGTTTACCCTCATTTAAGGTGCCTGGGCAGCTCATGAGGCAATAATTTTTTTTCTAGAGGGCCGGCAGAGTGCTGCATTGTGGGTCCGGAATTGCCAAACTTGAGGGCTTTGGGGCCAGGAGCGTGAGGACGGAAGTCTGAGAAGACAAGCTAGACTTGGGTTTCAGGGCGAGGGCACTGCAGGTACCCCCTGCAGATCTGAACCAATATCTCATGCATCTGAAGTCAGGGCGAGGATCAGACGTTGGCTCAGGTTGGAGTTTCTGAGCATGACGGCCGCTTCATGAAGGGAGCGGAAACTCGAGGCCATTGAGGTTTTCCCACGTTGGGAGTTGTGGGATGCCCCCTTCAAGGATTCCTTCTGCGGGACAATTGAGACCTGTTGGACAGCTCCAGGATATCCCATATGGAATGACTCCAGAGCACCGTTCGCGGATGGATGCCTGGGAAGCCCGCCTGGCATTCCAATTGTCTCCTAGCAACAAGACAGTTTAGATCTGATGGCTCTGCCGGAGCAACCGGGGTGGCTGAGTTGAAATGGACTTTCCTGAGGATGGGTCCTAATGTGTTTTTGTGTCCATGAGGGCCTTGGAATGGGGCGGTGGCACCGGGACCCTGAAGTACTCTCCTAAGCTTTGGACATGGCTCCCATGCACAGGTTTCCTTGTGGAGACGAGATGAGTTCTGATGGGTGCCTCAGGAAAACACCTATGCTCGTATTGGAAACAAGCTTTTGATGACACATGCCTGTAACCCAAAGCAATGGATCTATTATGGCCTAGGGTCCTGTCCGCTTCAATCTTCTTTTCTGGGGACATCCATCTATGGTATGAGTGGAGGTCGATTATCAGCTGGTGTCAGACAGCCCTTGTTTGTTCAGGGCGACCTACACTATTGGGATGGCCTTAGGGACTTTGGAGGTTTCTCCTAATTTGTACGATTATGGACCATGGAATGGGCCGAAAACCCATTGATTGGTAGGCACAGTTCTAATGTGTGGCTCCAGGTGCCCAGCCTGGAGAGTGTGTGGCCCAAGACTTTGAGGACAGAAGTCTGAAAACACAAATTCAGCTTAGGTTTAGGGATGTAGGTATGGCAGGCCCTATCTACAAACCATGAGAAGAACTCTTCAGGATATGAAGAAAGTGCGAGTCTGAGGCGCTTGCTCAGGCTTTTGTCTCTGAATTTTGTATCAGCGATGGCCGTGGAATGTCGGGGAGGCCATATGGGCCATGGACGAATATTCCTCCTGAGGATTTCCCCCGATTCCCAATTTCTTTTCGTCAATCTGTGGGATGGGAGGACTCATTTCAGTTTTGTTACCTCAGGTGTCCCACCAAAAGAGGAATTCCAAAGCCAAGCCGTGGGGAAGACTGAAGGGACAACCCGAACTATGGTTAAAAATTGGGGCTTGGGGTATGGCAAGCCCAATATGCTATCTCTTCATCCAGCCACTGAGTGGCCTTACTTGAGGACTGGGCTCAGCCTGAGGGTCACAATGTGTGTTTGTGACCAATGTGGCCCGCGAGCATGGGCGGGGCCTCATAGGCCACACTGGTTGCAACTACACTGAACGTTGAACAACATGACAACCACAAGGTTTCTTGCCATGGGGAAGATATTTTGATTTCTGCATCACCTTCAACCCTGGGCAGTGATTGGAGATAAGGTCTAGGTTCTGAAACCTGAAAACCGAGGTTGGGAAGAGATGACGACCTAAGGCCATGGCGGCTCGATGTCCTCAGTGTGCAGACAGCTGTCTGGGAAGGGCCAGGGGGTCGAGGCTCAGACAGTGTCAGAAAGGGCATTAGTGCCCTGTCAGCCTATGTATTGGGGGTACAGCCAAGGTCGGTGCAGGTTGATCCTCATTTGGGGTTACTGGGTAGCCCCAGAGGACAATGTTTTTCTTCTGGAGGGCCGGCAGAGTGCTGCATTGTAGTTCTGGATTGCCAAACTGGAGGGCTTGTGGGCCAGTAGTCTGACGACAAAAGTCTGAGAACACAAGCTATGCTTAGGTTTCTGGGTGAGGCCATGGCAGGCACAATCTACAGACCTGAATCGAGATCTCGTGCATCTGAAGTCAGGGCGAGGACCAGACGATCGCTCAGGTTGGAGTTTCTGTCCCTGATGGCCTCTTCATGAATGGGGGGGCATCACAAGGCCATGGGGATTTTCCCAATGGGAGTTGTGAGAAGCTCCAAACTGCAGAGTTTCTTCTGCAGGACAATTGAGACCGGTTGTTTGGCTCCAGGCCAATGATTCTGAGCAGGGTTCTAAGGATGGATGGCTGGGTAGCCCACCTCTCATTCGAATTGTCTCCTAGCAACAAGACAGGTTAGATCTCCTGGATCTGTGGGGAGCAACCGAGGACGCTGAGTGAAATGGACACCCCTGGGGATGGGTCCTAACGTGCTTTTGTGTCTATGGAGACCTTGGAATGAAGCGGTGGCACTGGGGCCCTAAAGGGTTCTCCTAAAAAGAGGCTTTGACACAGCTCCAACGTGCAAGTTTCCCATGTGTAGATGAGATGTTTTCTGATGGGTGAGTCAAGAAACTACTAGATGCTGCTTTTGAAATCCAGGCCTCTGTGGAGAGATGCCTGGAAACCAAAGCAATGGATCTGATTAGTGCCTAGGTGCCTGTTCTTTCCTTCATACCTCTGGGAACATCTGTCTAGGGGTCTGAGTGCAGGTAGGTGCTCAGTTGGGCTCAGATTGCCCTTATTTTTCATGGGAAGCCACCACTGTTGAGATGGATCAGGGACTTTGGAGGTTTATCCTATTAGAAGGGTTGTGGCCATTGGAATGGGCACACACAATTCCCTTGGAGAGGGCAAATACAGTCCTGAGGTTCGGCTCCAGGGGCCTGAGCCTGTAGGTTGTGTAGGCCAGGGCTGTTTGGACAGTTGTCTGAAAACACAAACGCGGCTTATGTTTCGGGTCATAGGTATGGCAGGACTGATCTACAGACCATGAGGAGAACACTTCCCGATTTGAAAGAAGGGCGAGTGTGAGGCTCCTGCTCAAGTTTTTGTCTCTGGATATCGTGTCACTCATGGTCGTGGAATTTCTGGGTGACTTCATGGGAAATGGACGAGTCTTACTCTCTGGTGGTTTGGCCCCGTCCAAAGACTTTGGGGTCATTCTGTGGGCTGGAAGATGTCCGTTTTTTTTTTTGTTGTTGTTGTTGTTGTTTTCTTTTTTAACCTCAGGTTTCCCACCAAATGAGGGATTCCAGAGTAGAGCCCTGGGGATGAGCGACGGGACAATCAGAAATCTGGTTAAAAATTGGTGCCTTGGGACATGTCAAGCCCATTATGACATCTAATGGTCCAGCCACTGAGCGGACTTACTAGAGGACAGGACTCATGCTGAGGGTCACAATGCGTGTGTATGACCTCGTCGCACTCAAGGATGGGCGGGGCCTCAGGGTGAATGCTGGTTCCTCCTACACTGAACGTTGGACAACGTGCCAACCACAAGGGTTCTTGCCATGGGTAAGGAGGAGTTCTGATTTCTGCATCACACTCACCCCTGGGCAGTGATTGGAGATAAGGTCTCGGTTCTGAAGCCTGAAAACTGAGGTAGGGAAGAGATGATGACCTAAGGCCATGGCGGGTTTTATGTGCTCAGTGTGCGGTCAGCTTTCTGGGTGTTGGTAAGGAGGTCCCGGCTCAGGTTGTGTTCGACAGTGCATTAGTGCCCAGGTTAGACTATATAATTTGGGTAAAGTCGAGTGCTGTGTAGGTTTACCCTCATTTAAGGTGCCTGGGCAGCTCATGAGGCAATAATTTTTTTTTAGAGGACAGGCAGAGTGCTGCATTGTGGGTCCGGAATTGCCAAACTTGAGGGCTTCGGGGCCAGGAGTGTGAGGATGGAAGTCTGAGAAGACAAGCTAGACTTGGGTTTCAGGGCGAGGGCACGGCAGGTTCCCCCTGCAGATCTGAACCATATCTCATGCATCTGAAGTCAGGGCGAGGATCAAATGTTAGCTCAGGGTGGAGTTTCTGTGGATGACGGCCGCTTCATGAAAGGAGAGGAATCTCGAGGCCATTGAGGTTTTGCCATTTTGGGAGTTGTGGGATGCCCCCTTCAAGGATTCCTTCTGCGGGACAATTGAGACCTGATGGACAGCTCCAGGACTTCCCATATGGAATGACTCCAGAGCACCGTTCGCGGATGGATGCCTAGGAAGCACGCCTGGCTTTCCAATTGTCTCCTAGCAACAAGACAGTTTAGATCTGATGGCTCTGCGGGAGCAACCTGGGTGGCTGAGTTGAAATGGACTTTCCTGAGGATGGGTCCTAATGTGTTTTTGTGTCCATGAGGGCCTTGGAATGGGGCGGTGGCACCGGGACCCTGAAGTACTCTCCTAAGCTTTGGACATGGCTCCCATGCACAGGTTTTCTTGTGGAGACGAGATGAGTTCTGATGGGTGCCTCAGGAAAACCCCTATGCTCGTATTTGAATGAGGCTTTTTAGGAGACATGCCTGTAACCCAAAGCAATGGATCCTATTATGGCCTAGGGTCCTGTCTGGTTCAATCTTCTTCTCTGGGGACATCCATCTATGGTATGAGTGGAGGTCGATTATCAGCTGGTGTCAGACAGCCCTTGTTTGTTCCAGTCGACCTACACTATTGGGATGGCCTCAGGGACTTTGGAGGTTTCTCCTAATTTGTACGATTTTGGACCATGGAATGGGCAGAATTCCCATGGATTGGTAGGCACAGTCCTAATGTGTGGCTCCAGGGGCCCAGCCTGGAGGGTGTGTGGCCCAAGACTTTGAGGACAGAAGTCTGAAAACACAAACTCAGCTAGGGTTTGGGGACCTAGGTATGGCAGGCCCGATCTACAAACCATGAGAAGAACTCTTCAGGATATGAAGAAAGTGCGAGTCTGAGTGGCTTGCTCAGGCTTTTCTCTCTGGATTTTGAATCAGCGATGGCCGTGGAATGTCGGGGAGGCCTCATGGGCCATGGACGAATCTACCTCTCTGAGGATTTCCCCCGATTCCCAATTGCTTTTCGTCAATCTGTGGGATGAGAAGACTCATTTCAGTTTTGTTACCTCAGGTGTCCCACCAAAAGAGGAATTCCAAAGCAAAGCCGTGGGGAAGACTGAAGAAACAACTCGAACTATGGTTAAAAATTGGGGCCTAGGCGCATGGCAAGCCCAATATGCTATCTCTTCATCCAGCCACTGAGTGGCCTTACTTGAGGACTGGGCTCAGCCTGAGGGTCACAATGTGTGTTTGTGACCAATGTGGCCCGCGAGCATGGGCCTGGCCTCATGGGCCACACTGGTTTCAACTACACTGAACGTTGGACAACATGCCAACCACAAGGTTTCTTGCCATGGGGAAGGAGTTCTGATTTCTGCATCACCTTCAACCCCGGGCAGTGATTGGAGATAAGGTCTAGGTTCTGAAACCTGAAAACCGAGGTTGGGAAGAGAAGACGACCTAAGGCCATGGCGGCTCGATGTGCTCAGTGTGCGGACAGCTGTCTGGGAGGGGCCAGGGTGTCCTGGCTCAGGCTGTGTCAGAAAGGGCATTAGTGCCCTGGTCAGCCTATGTATTTGGGGTACAGCCAAGGTCGGTGCAGGTTGATCCTCATTTGGGGTTACTGGGTAGCCCCAGAGGACAATGTTTTTCTTCTGGAGGGCCGGCAGAGTGCTGCATTGTAGTTCTGGATTACCAAACTGGAGGGCTTGTGGGCCAGTAGTCTGACGACAAAAGTCTGAGAACACAAGCTAGGCTTAGGTTTCTGGGTGAGGCCATGGCAGGCACAATCTACAGACCTGAATCGAGATCTCGTGCATCTGAAGTCAGGGCGAGGATCAGACGATCGCTCAGGTTGGAGTTTCTGTCCCTGATGGCCACTTCATGAATGGGGGGGGCATCACGAGGCCATGGTTGTTTTCCCACGATGGGAGTTGCGAGAAGCTCAGAACTGCAGAGAGTCTTCTGCAGGACAATTGAGACCTGTTGTTTGGCTCCAGGCCAATGATTCTGAGCAGGGTTCTAAAAATGGATGGCTGGGTAGCCCGCCTCTCATTCCCATTGTCTCCTAGCAAGAAGACAGGTTTGATCTTCTGGATCTGTGGGGAGCAACCGAAAATGCTGAGTTGAAATGGACACCCCTGGGGATGGGTCCTAACGTGCTTTTGTGTCTATGGAGACCTTGGAAGGAAGCGGTGGCACTGAGTCCCTAAAGGGTTCTCCTAAACAGAGGCTTTGACACAGCTCCAACGTGCAAGTTTCCCATGTGTAGATGAGATGTTTTCTGATGGGTGAGTCAAGAAACAGCTATATGCTGCTTTTGAAATCAAGGCCTCTGAGGAGAGATGCCTGGAAAACAAAGCAATGGATCTGATTAGTGCCTAGGGGCCTGTTCTTTCCTTTTTACCTCTGGGGATATCTGTCTATGGGTCTGAGTGCAGGTAGGTGCTCATTTGGGCTCAGATTGCCCCCGTTTCTCCTGGGAAGCCACCACTATTGAGATGGATCAGGGACTTTGGAAGTTTATTCTATTAGAAGGGTTGTGGCCATTGGAATGGGCACACACAATTCCCTTGGAGAGGGCAAGTACAGTCCTCAGGTTTGGCTCCAGGGGCCTGAGCCTGTAGGTTGTGTAGGCCAGGGCTGTTTGGACAGTTGTCTGAAAACACAAACTCGGCTTATGTTTCGGGTCATAGGTATGGCAGGACTGATCTACAGATCATGAGGAGAACTCTTCAGGATTTGAAAGAAGGGCGAGTGTGAGGCTCCTGCTCAAGTTTTTGTCTCTGGATATCGTGTCACTCATGGTCGTGGAATTTCTGGGTGACTTCATGGGAAATGGACGAGTCTTACTCTCTGGTGGTTTGGCCCCATCCAAAGAGTTTGGGGTCATTCTGTGGGCTGGAAAGAGTCCTTTTTTTTGTTGTTGTTTTTGTTGTTGTTTACTTTTTTAACCTCAGGTGTCCCACCAAATGATGGATTCCAGAGTAGAGCCCTGGGGAGGAGCGACTGGACAATCAGAAATCTGGTAAAAAATTGGGGCCTAGGGACATGTCATGCCCAATATGACATCTAATGGTCCAGTCACTGAGAGGACTTACTAGAGGACAGGACTCATGCTGAGGGTCACAATGTATGTGTATGCCCTTGTCGCACTCAAGAATCGGCGGGGCCTCAGGGTGAATGCTGGTTTCTCCTACACTGAACGTTGGACAACGTGCCAACCACAAGGTTTCTTGCCATGGGTAAGGAGGAGTTCTGATTTCTGCATCACACTCACCCCTGGGCAGTGATTGGAGATAAGGTCTCGGTTCTGAAGCCTGAAAACTGAGGTAGGGAAGAGATGATGACCTAAGGCCATGGCGGGTTTTATGTGCTCAGTGTGCGGTCAGCTTTCTGGGTGTTGGTCAGGAGGTCCGGGCTCAGGTTGTGTTCGACAGTGCATTAGTGCCCAGGTTAGACTATATAATTTGGGTAAAGTCGAGTGCTGTGTAGGTTTACCCTCATTTAAGGTGCCTGGGCAGCTCATGAGGCAATAATTTTTTTTCTAGAGGGCCGGCATAGTGCTGCATTGTGGGTCCGGAATTGCCAAACTTCAGGGCTTCGGAACCAGGAGTGTGAGGACGGAAGTCTGAGAAGACAAGCTAGATTTGGGTTTCAGGGCTAGGGCACGGCAGGTACCCCCTGCAGATCTGAACCAATATCTCATGCATCTGAAGTCAGGGCGAGGATCAGACGTTGGCTCAGGTTGGAGTTTCTGAGCATGACGGACGCTTCATGAAGGGAGCGGAATCTCGAGGCCATTGAGGTTTTCCCACGTTGGGAGTTGTGGGATGCCCTTTTCAAGGATTCCTTCTGCGGGACAATTGAGACCTGTTGGACAGCTCCAGGACATCCCATATGGAATGACTCCAGAGCACCGTTCGCGGATGGATGCCTGGGAAGCCCGCCTCGCATTCCAATTGTCTCCTAGCAACAAGACAGTTTAGATCTGATGGCTCTGCCGGAGCAACCGGGGTGGCTGAGTTGAAATGGACTTTCCTGAGGATGGGTCCTAATGTGTTTTCGTGTCCATGAGGGCCTTGGAATGGGGCGGTGGCTCCGGCACCATGAAGTACTCTCCTAAGCTTTGGACATGGCTCCCATGCACAGGTTTCCTTGTGGAGACGAGATGAGTTCTGATGGGTGCCTCAGGAAAACCCCTATGCTCGTATTGGAATCAGGCTTTTGAGGACACATGCCTGTAACCCAAAGCAATGGATCCTATTATGGCCTAGGGTCCTGTCTGGTTCAATCTTCTTCTCTGGGGACATCCATCTATGGTATGAGTGGAGGTCGATTATCAGCTGGTGTCAGACAGCCCTTGTTTGTTCTGGGCGACCTACACTATTGGGATGGCCTCAGGGACTTTGGAGGTTTCTCCTAATTTGTACGATTTTTGATCATGGAATGGGCAGAATTACCATGGATTGGTAGGCACAGTCCTAATGTGTGGCTCCAGGGGACCAGCCTGGAGGGTGTGAGGCCCAAGACTTTTGAGGAAAGAAGTCTGAAAACACAAACTCAGCTTAGGGTTGGGGACGTAGGTATGGCAGGCCCGATCTACAAACCATGAGAAGAACTCTTCAGGATATGAAGAAAGTGCGAGTCTGAGGCGCTTGCTCAGGCTTTTGTCTCTGGATTTTGTATCAGCGATGGCCGTGGAATGTCGGGGAGGCCTCATGAGCCATGGACGAATCTTCCTCTCTAAGGATTTGGCCCGATTCCCAATTGCTTTTCGTCAATCTGTGGGATGGGAGGACTCATTTCAGTTTTGTTACCTCAGGTGTCCCAGGAAAAGAGGAATTCCAAAGCCAAGCTGTGGGGAAGACTGAAGGGACAACCCGAACTATGGTTAAAAATTGGGGCCTAGGGGCATGGCAAGCCCAATATGCTATCTCTTCATCCAGCCACTGAGTGGCCTTACTTGAGGACTGGGCTCAGCCTGAGCGTCACAATGTGTGTTTGTGACCAATGTGGCTCGCGAGCATGGGCGGGGCCTCATGGGCCACACTGGTTTCAACTACACTGAACGTTGGACAACATGCCAACCACAAGGTTTCTTGCCATGGGGAAGGAGTTCTGATTTCTGCATCACCTTTAACCCTGGGCAGTGTTTGGAGATAAAGTCTAGGTTCTGAAACCTGAAAACAGAGGTTGGGAAGAGATGACGACCTAAGGCCATGGCGGCTCGATGTGCTCAGTGTGCGGCCAGCTGTCTGGGAGGGGCCAGGGGGTCCAGGCTCAGGCTGTATCAGAAAGGGCATTAGAGCCCTGGTCAGCCTATGTATTTGGGGTACAGCCAAGGTCGGTGCAGGTTGATCCTCATTTGGGGATACTGGGTAGCACCAGAGGACAATGTTTTTCTTCTGGAGGGCCGGCAGAGTGCTGCGTTGTAGTTCTGGATTGCCAAACTGGAGGGCTTGTGGGCCAGTAGTCTGACGACAAAAGTCTGAGTACACAAGCTAGAGTTAGTTTTCTGGGTAAGGCCATGGCAGGGACAATCTACAGACCTGAATCGAGATCTCGTGCATCTGAAGTCAGGGCGAGGATCAGACGATCGCTCAGGTTGGAGTTTCTGTCCCTGATGGCCCCTTCATGAATGGGGCGGGCATCACGAGGCCATGGGTGTTTTCTCACGAGGGGAGTTGTGAGAAGCTCCAAACTGCAGAGAGTCTTCTGCAGGACAATTGAGACCTGTTGTTTGGCTCCAGGCCAATGATTCTGAGCAGGGTTCTAAGGATGGATGGCTGGGTAGCCCACCTCGCATTCCAATTGTCTCCTAGCAACAAGACAGGTTAGATCTCCTGGATCTGTGGGGAGCAACCGAGGACGCTGAGTTGAAATGGACACCCCTGGGGATGGGTCCTAACGTGCTTTTGTGTCTATGGAGACCTTGGAATGAAGCGGTGGCTCTGGGGCCCTAAACTGTTCTCCTAAAGAGAGGCTTTGACACAGCTCCAACGTGCAAGTTTCCCATGTGTAGATGAGATGTTTTCTGATGGGTGAGTCAAGAAACAGCTAGATGCTGCTTTTGAAATCCAGGCCTCTGAAGAGAGATGCCTGGAAACCAAAGCAAGGATCTGATTAATGCCTAGGGGCCTGTTCTTTCCTTTTTACCTCTGGGGACATCTGTCTATGGGTCTGAGTGCAGGTAGGTGCTCAGTTGGGTTCAGATTGCCCCTGTATTTCCTGGGAAGCCACCACTATTGAGATGGATCAGGGATTTTGGAGGTTTATCCTATTAGAAGGGTTGTGGCCATTGGAATGGGCACACACAATTCCCTTGGAGAGGGCAAGTACAGTCCTCAGGTTTTGCTCCAGGGGCCTGAGCCTGTAGGTTGTGTAGGCCAGGGCTGTTTGGACAGTTGTCTGAAAACACAAACTCGGCTTATGTTTCGGGTCATAGGTATGGCATGACTGATCTACAGACCATGAGGAGAACACTTCAGGATTTGAAAGAAGGGCGAGTGTGAGGCTCCTACTCAAGTTTTTGTCTCTGGATATCGTGTCACTCATGGTCGTGGAATTTCTGGGTGACTTCATGGGAAATGGCCGAGTCTTACTCTCTGGTGGTTTGGCCCCATCCAAAGAGTTTGGGGTCATTCTGTGGGCTGGAAGAAGTCCTTTTTTTGAGGTTGTTGTAGTTTTCTTTTTTAACCTCAGGTGTCCCACCAAATGAGGGATTCCAGAGTAGAGCATGGGGAGGGGCAACTGGACAATAAGTAATCTGGTTAAAAATTGGGGCCTAGGGACATGTCAAGCCCATTATGACATCTAATGGTCCAGCCACTGAGAGGACTTACTAGAGGACAGGACTTATGCTGAGGGTCACAATGCGTGTGTATGCCCTCGTAACACTCAAGAATGGGTGGGGCCTCAGGGTGAATGCTGGTTTCTCCTAAACTGAACATTGAACAACGTGCCAACCACAAGGGTTCTTGCCATGGGTAAAGAGGAGTTCTGATTTCTGCATCAAACTCACCCCTGGGCAGTGATTGGAGATAAGGTCTCGGTTCTGAAGCCTGAAAACTAAGGTAGGGAAGAGATGATGACCTAAGGCCATGGCGGGTTTTATGTGCTCAGTGTGCGGTCAGCTTTCTGGGTGTTGGTCAGGAGGTCCGGGCTCAGGTTGTGTTCAACAGTGCATTAGTGCCCAGGTTAGACTATATAATTTGGGTAAAGTCGAGTGCTGTGTAGGTTTACCCTCATTTAAGGTGCCTGGGCAGCTCATGAGGCAATAATTTTTTTTCTAGAGGGCAGGCAGAGTGCTGCATTGTGGGTCCGGAATTGCCCAACTTGAGGGCTTCGGGGCCAGGAGTGTGAGGACGGAAGACTGAGAAGACAAGCTAGACTTGGGTTTCGGGGGGTCATGGCAGGTACCCCCTGCAGATCTGAACCAATATCTCATCCATGTGAAGTCAGGGCGAGGATCAGACGTTGGCTCAGGTTGGAGTTTCTGAGCATGACGGCCGCTTCATGAAGGGAGCAGAATCTCGAGGCCATATAGGTTTTCCCACGTTGGGAGTTTTGGGATGCCCCCTTCAAGGATTCCTTCTGCGGGACAATTGAGACCTGTTGGACAGCTCCAGGACATCCCATATGGAATGACTCCAGAGCACGGTTCGCGGATGGATGCCTGGGAAGCCCGCCTCGCATTCCAATTTTCTCCTAGCATCAAGACAGTTTAGATCTGATGGCTCTGCCTGAGCAACCGGGGTGGCTGTCTTGAAATGGACTTTCCTGAGGATGGGTCCTAATGTGTTTTTGTGTCCATGAGGGCCTTGGAATGGGGCGTTGGCACCGGGACCCTGAAGTACTCTCCTAAGCTTTGGACATGGCTCCCATGCAAAGGTTTCCTAGTGGAGACGAGATGAGTTCTGATGGGTGCCTCAGGAAAACCCCTCTGCTCGTATTGGAATCAGGCTTTTCAGGACACATGCCTGTAACCCAAAGCAATGGATCCTATTATGGCCTAGGGTCCTGTCTGGTTCAAACTTCTTCTCTGGGGACATCCATCTATGGTATAAGTGGAGGTCGATTATCAGCTGCTGTCAGACAGCCCTTGTTTGTTCCGGGCGACCAAATCTATTGGGATGGCCTCAGGGACTTTGGAGGTTTCTCCTAATTTGTACGATTTTGGACCATGGAATGGGCAGAATTCCCATGGATTGGTAGGCACAGTCCTAATGTGTGGCTCCAGGCGCCCAGCCTGGAGGGTGTGAGGCCCAAGACTTTGAGGACAGAAGTCTGAAAACACAAACTCAGCTTAGGTTTGGGGACGTAGGTATGGCAGGCCCGATCTACAAACCATGAGAAGAACTCTTCAGGATATGAAGAAAGTGCGAGTCTGAGGCGCTTGCTCAGGCTTTTGTCTCTGGATTTTGTATCAGCGATGGCCGTGGAATGTCGGGGAGGCCTCATGGGCCATGGACGAATCTTCCTCTCTGAGGATTTGGCCCGATTCCCAATTGCTTTTCGTCAATCTGTGGGATGGGAGGACTCATTTCAGTTTTGATACCTCAGGTGTCCCACCAAAAGAGGAAATCCAAAGCCAAGCCATGGGGAAGAATGAAGGGACAACCCGAACTATGGTTAAAAATTGGGGCCTAGGGGCATGGCAAGCCCAATATGCTATCTCTTCATCCAGCCACTCAGTGACCTTACTTGAGGACTGGGCTCAGCCTGAACGTCACAATGTGTGTTTGTGACCAATGTGGCCCGCCAGCATGGGCGGGGCCTCATTGGCCACACTGGTTTCAACTACACTGAACGTTGGACAACATGCCAACCACAAGGTTTATTGCCATGGGGAAGGAGTTCTGATTTCTGCATCACCTTCAACCCTGGGCAGTGATTGGAGATAAGGTCTAGGTTCTGAAACCTGAAAACCGAGGTTGGGAAGAGATGACGACCTAAGGCCATGGCGGCTCGATGTGCTCAGTGTGCGGCCAGCTGTCTGGGAGGGTCCAGGGGGTCCAGGCTCAGGCTGTGTCATAAAGGGCATTAGTGCCCTGGTCAGCCTAAGTATTTGGGGTACAGCCAAGGTCGGTGCAGGTTGATCCTCATTTGGGGTTACTGGGTAGCCCAAGAGGACAATGTTTTTCTTCTGGAGGGCCGGCAGAGTGCTGCATTGTAGTTCTGGATTGCCAAACTGGAGGGCTTGTGGGCCAGTAGTCTGACGACAAAAGTCTGAGAACACAAGCTAGGCTTAGGTTTCTGGGTGAGGCCATGGCAGGCACAATCTACAGACCTGAATCGAGATCTCGTGCATCTGAAGTCAGGGCGAGGATCAGACGATCGCTCAGGTTGGAGTTTCTGTCCCTGATGGCCCCTTCAGGAATGGGGGGGGGCATTCCGAGGCCATGGTGGTTTTCCAAGGAAGGGAGTTGTGAGAAGCTCCAAACTGCAGAGAGTCTTCTGAAGGACAATGGAGACCTGTTGTTTGGCTCCAGGCCAATGATTCTGAGCAGGGTTCTAAGGATGGATGGCTGGGTAGCCCACCTCACATTCCAATTGTCTCCAAGCAACAAGACAGGTTAGATCTCCTGGATATGTGGGGAGCAACCGAGGACGCTGAGTTGATATGGACACCCCTGGGGATGGGTCCTAATGTGCTTTTGTGTCTATGGAGACCTTGGAATGAAGCGGTGGCACTGGGGCTCTAAAGGGTTCTCCTATACAGAGGCTTTGACACAGCTCCAACGTGCAAGTTTCCCATGTGTAGATGAGATGTTTTCTGATGGGTGAGTCATGAAACAGCTATATGCTGCTTTTGAAATCCAGGCCTGTGAGGAGAGATGCCTGGAAACCAAAGCAATGGATCTGATTAGTGCCTAGGGGCCTGGCCTTTCCTTTTTACCTCTGGGGACATCTGTCTATGGGTCTGAGTGCAGGTAGGTGCACAGTTGGGCTCAGATTGCCCCTGTTTTTCCTGGGAAGCCACCACTGTTGAGATGGATCAGGGACTTTGGAGGTTTATCCTATTAGAAGGGTTGTGGCCATTTGAATGGGCACACACAATTCCCTTGGATAGGGCAAGTACAGTCCTCAGGTTTGGCTTCAGGGGCCTGAGCCTGTAGGTTGTGTAGGCCAGGGCTGTTTGGACAGTTGTCTGAAAACACAAACGCGGCTTATGTTTTGGGTCATAGGTATGGCAGGACTGATCTACAGACCATGAGAAGAACTCT
Source organism: Mustela nivalis (assembly GCF_964662115.1). Classification (NCBI taxonomy): domain Eukaryota; kingdom Metazoa; phylum Chordata; class Mammalia; order Carnivora; family Mustelidae; genus Mustela; species Mustela nivalis. The sequence goes on along the minus strand of NW_028136098.1, from coordinate 49,897 downwards.
TCGGGATTTGAAACATGGGCGAGTGTGAGGCTCCTGCTCAAGTTTTTGTCTCTGGATATCGTGTCACTCATGGTCGTGGAATTTCTGGGTGACTTCATGGGAAATGGACGAGTCTTACTCTCTGGGGTTTGGCCCCGTCCAAAGAGTTTGCGGTCATTCTGTGGGCTGGAAGAAGTCCGTTTTTTTTTTTTGTTGTTGTTGTTGTTATGTTTTTTAACCTCAGGTGTCCCACCAAATGATGGATTCCAGAGTAGAGCCCTGGGGAGGGCCGACTGGACAATCAGAAATCTGGTTAAAAATTGGGGCCTAGGGACATGTCAAGCCCATTATGACATCTAATGGTCCAGCCACTGAGAGGACTTACTAGAGGACAGGACTCATGCTGAGGGTCACAATGTATGTGTATGCCCTCATCACACTCAAGAATGGGCAGGGCCTCAGGGTGAATGCTGTTTTCTCCTACACTGAACGTTGGACAACGTGCCAACCACAAGGGTTCTTGCCATGGGTAAGGAGGAGTTCTGATTTCTGCATCACACTCACCCCTGGGCAGTGATTGGAGATAAGGTCTCGGTTCTGAAGCCTGAAAACTGAGGTAGGGAAGAGATGATGACCTAAGGCCATGGCGGGTTTTATGTGCTCAGTGTGTGGTCAGCTTTCTGGGTGTTGGTCAGGAGGTCCCGCCTCAGGTTGTGTTCGACAGTGCATGAGTGCCCAAGTTAGTCTATAGAATTTGGGTAAAGTCGAGTGCTGAGTAGGTTTACCCTCATTTAAGGTGCCTGGGCAGCTCATGAGGCAATAATTTTTTTTCTAGAGGGCCAGCAGAGTGCTGCATTGTGGGTCCGGAATTGCCAAACTTGAGGGCTTTGGGGCCAGGAGCGTGAGGACGGAAGTCTGAGAAGACAAGCTAGACTAGGGTTTCAGGGCGAGGGCACTGCAGGTACCCCCTGCAGATCTGAACCAATATCTCATGCATCTGAAGTCAGGGCGAGGATCAGACGTTGGCTCAGGTTGGAGTTTCTGAGCATGACGGCCGCTTCATGAAGGGAGCGGAAACTCGAGGCCATTGAGGTTTTCCCACGTTGGGAGTTGTGGGATGCCCCCTTCAAGGATTCCTTCTGCGGGACAATTGAGACCTGTTGGACAGCTCCAGGATATCCCATATGGAATGACTCCAGAGCACCGTTCGCGGATGGATGCCTGGGAAGCCCGCCTGGCATTCCAATTGTCTCCTAGCAACAAGACAGTTTAGATCTGATGGCTCTGCCGGAGCAACCGGGGTGGCTGAGTTGAAATGGACTTTCCTGAGGATGGGTCCTAATGTGTTTTTGTGTCCATGAGGGCCTTGGAATGGGGCGGTGGCACCGGGACCCTGAAGTACTCTCCTAAGCTTTGGACATGGCTCCCATGCACAGGTTTCCTTGTGGAGACGAGATGAGTTCTGATGGGTGCCTCAGGAAAACACCTATGCTCGTATTGGAAACAAGCTTTTGATGACACATGCCTGTAACCCAAAGCAATGGATCTATTATGGCCTAGGGTCCTGTCCGCTTCAATCTTCTTCTCTGGGGACATCCATCTATGGTATGAGTGGAGGTCGATTATCAGCTGGTGTCAGACAGCCCTTGTTTGTTCAGGGCGACCTACACTATTGGGATGGCCTTAGGGACTTTGGAGGTTTCTCCTAATTTGTACGATTATGGACCATGGAATGGGCCGAAAACCCATTGATTGGTAGGCACAGTTCTAATGTGTGGCTCCAGGTGCCCAGCCTGGAGAGTGTGTGGCCCAAGACTTTGAGGACAGAAGTCTGAAAACACAAATTCAGCTTAGGTTTAGGGATGTAGGTATGGCAGGCCCTATCTACAAACCATGAGAAGAACTCTTCAGGATATGAAGAAAGTGCGAGTCTGAGGCGCTTGCTCAGGCTTTTGTCTCTGAATTTTGTATCAGCGATGGCCGTGGAATGTCGGGGAGGCCACATGGGCCATGGACGAATATTCCTCCTGAGGATTTCCCCCGATTCCCAATTTCTTTTCGTCAATCTGTGGGATGGGAGGACTCATTTCAGTTTTGTTACCTCAGGTGTCCCACCAAAAGAGGAATTCCAAAGCCAAGCCGTGGGGAAGACTGAAGGGACAACCCGAACTATGGTTAAAAATTGGGGCTTGGGGCATGGCAAGCCCAATATGCTATCTCTTCATCCAGCCACTGAGTGGCCTTACTTGAGGACTGGGCTCAGCCTGAGGGTCACAATGTGTGTTTGTGACCAATGTGGCCCGCGAGCATGGGCGGGGCCTCATGGGCCACACTGGTTGCAACTACACTGAACGTTGAACAACATGACAACCACAAGGTTTCTTGCCATGGGGAAGATGTTTTGATTTCTGCATCACCTTCAACCCTGGGCAGTGATTGGAGATAAGGTCTAGGTTCTGAAACCTGAAAACCGAGGTTGGGAAGAGATGACGACCTAAGGCCATGGCGGCTCGATGTCCTCAGTGTGCAGACAGCTGTCTGGGAAGGGCCAGGGGGTCGAGGCTCAGACAGTGTCAGAGAGGGCATTAGTGCCCTGTCAGCCTATGTATTGGGGGTACAGCCAAGGTCGGTGCAGGTTGATCCTCATTTGGGGTTACTGGGTAGCCCCAGAGGACAATGTTTTTCTTCTGGAGGGCCGGCAGAGTGCTGCATTGTAGTTCTGGATTGCCAAACTGGAGGGCTTGTGGGCCAGTAGTCTGACGACAAAAGTCTGAGAACACAAGCTATGCTTAGGTTTCTGGGTGAGGCCATGGCAGGCACAATCTACAGACCTGAATCGAGATCTCGTGCATCTGAAGTCAGGGCGAGGACCAGACGATCGCTCAGGTTGGAGTTTCTGTCCCTGATGGCCCCTTCATGAATGGGGGGGCATCACAAGGCCATGGGGATTTTCCCAATGGGAGTTGTGAGAAGCTCCAAACTGCAGAGTGTCTTCTGCAGGACAATTGAGACCGGTTGTTTGGCTCCAGGCCAATGATTCTGAGCAGGGGTCTAAGGATGGATGGCTGGGTAGCCCACCTCTCATTCGAATTGTCTCCTAGCAACAAGACAGGTTAGATCTCCTGGATCTGTGGGGAGCAACCGAGGACGCTGAGTGAAATGGACACCCCTGGGGATGGGTCCTAACGTGCTTTTGTGTCTATGGAGACCTTGGAATGAAGCGGTGGCACTGGGGCCCTAAAGGGTTCTCCTAAAAAGAGGCTTTGACACAGCTCCAACGTGCAAGTTTCCCATTTGTAGATGAGATGTTTTCTGATGGGTGAGACAAGAAACTAATAGATGCTGCTTTTGAAATCCAGGTCTCTGTGGAGAGATGCCTGGAAACCAAAGCAATGGATCTGATTAATGCCTAGGGGCCTGTTCTTTCCTTCATACCTCTGGGAACATCTGTCTAGGGGTCTGAGTGCAGGTAGGTGCTCAGTTGGGCTCAGATTGCCCTTATTTTTCATGGGAAGCCACCACTGTTGAGATGGATCAGGGACTTTGGAGGTTTATCCTATTAGAAGGGTTGTGGCCATTGGAATGGGCACACACAATTCCCTTGGAGAGGGCAAATACAGTCCTGAGGTTCGGCTCCAGGGGCCTGAGCCTGTAGGTTGTGTAGGCCAGGGCTGTTTGGACAGTTGTCTGAAAACACAAACTCGGCTTATGTTTCGGGTCATAGGTATGGCAGGACTGATCTACAGACCATGAGGAGAACACTTCCCGATTTGAAAGAAGGGCGAGTGTGAGGCTCCTGCTCAAGTTTTTGTCTCTGGATATCGTGTCACTCATGGTCGTGGAATTTCTGGGTGACTTCATGGGAAATGGACGAGTCTTACTCTCTGGTGGTTTGGCCCCGTCCAAAGACTTTGGGGTCATTCTGTGGGCTGGAAGATGTCCGTTTTTTTTTTTGTTGTTGTTGTTGTTGTTTTCTTTTTTAACCTCAGGTTTCCCACCAAATGAGGGATTCCAGAGTAGAGCCCTGGGGATGGGCGACTGGACAATCAGAAATCTGGTTAAAAATTGGTGCCTTGGGACATGTCAAGCCCATTATGACATCTAATGGTCCAGCCACTGAGCGGACTTACTAGAGGACAGGACTCATGCTGAGGGTCACAATGCGTGTGTATGACCTCGTCGCACTCAAGGATGGGCGGGGCCTCAGGGTGAATGCTGGTTCCTCCTACACTGAACGTTGGACAACGTGCCAACCACAAGGGTTCTTGCCATGGGTAAGGAGGAGTTCTGATTTCTGCATCACACTCACCCCTGGGCAGTGATTGGAGATAAGGTCTCGGTTCTGAAGCCTGAAAACTGAGGTAGGGAAGAGATGATGACCTAAGGCCATGGCGTGTTTTATGTGCTCAGTGTGCGGTCAGCTTTCCGGGTGTTGGTAAGGAGGTCCCGGCTCAGGTTGTGTTCGACAGTGCATTAGTGCCCAGGTTAGACTATATAATTTGGGTAAAGTCGAGTGCTGTGTAGGTTTACCCTCATTTAAGGTGCCTGGGCAGCTCATGAGGCAATAATTTTTTTTTAGAGGGCAGGCAGAGTGGTGCATTGTGGGTCCGGAATTGCCAAACTTGAGGGCTTCGGGGCCAGGAGTGTGAGGATGGAAGTCTGAGAAGACAAGCTAGACTTGGGTTTCAGGGCGAGGGCACGGCAGGTTCCCCCTGAAGATCTGAACCATATCTCATGCATCTGAAGTCAGGGCGAGGATCAAATGTTAGCTCAGGGTGGAGTTTCTGTGGATGACGGCCGCTTCATGAAAGGAGAGGAATCTCGAGGCCATTGAGGTTTTGCCATTTTGGGAGTTGTGGGATGCCCCCTTCAAGGATTCCTTCTGCGGGACAATTGAGACCTGATGGACAGCTCCAGGACTTCCCATATGGAATGACTCCAGAGCACCGTTCGCGGATGGATGCCTAGGAAGCACGCCTGGCTTTCCAATTGTCTCCTAGCAACAAGACAGTTTAGATCTGATGGCTCTGCCGGAGCAACCGGGGTGGCTGAGTTGAAATGGACTTTCCTGAGGATGGGTCCTAATGTGTTTTTGTGTCCATGAGGGCCTTGGAATGGGGCGGTGGCACCGGGACCCTGAAGTACTCTCCTAAGCTTTGGACATGGCTCCCATGCACAGGTTTTCTTGTGGAGACGAGATGAGTTCTGATGGGTGCCTCAGGAAAACCCCTATGCTCGTATTTGAATGAGGCTTTTTAGGAGACATGCCTGTAACCCAAAGCAATGGATCCTATTATGGCCTAGGGTCCTGTCTGGTTCAATCTTCTTCTCTGGGGACATCCATCTATGGTATGAGTGGAGGTCGATTATCAGCTGGTGTCAGACAGCCCTTGTTTGTTCCAGTCGACCTACACTATTGGGATGGCGTCAGGGACTTTGGAGGTTTCTCCTAATTTGTACGATTTTGGACCATGGAATGGGCAGAATTCCCATGGATTGGTAGACACAGTCCTAATGTGTGGCTCCAGGGGCCCAGCCTGGAGGGTGTGTGGCCCAAGACTTTGAGGACAGAAGTCTGAAAACACAAACTCAGCTAGGGTTTGGGGACATAGGTATGGCAGGCCCGATCTACAAACCATGAGAAGAACTCTTCAGGATATGAAGAAAGTGCGAGTCTGAGTGGCTTGCTCAGGCTTTTGTCTCTGGATTTTGAATCAGCGATGGCCGTGGAATGTCGGGGAGGCCTCATGGGCCATGGACGAATCTACCTCTCTGAGGATTTGCCCCGATTCCCAATTGCTTTTGGTCAATCTGTGGGATGAGAAGACTCATTTCAGTTTTGTTACCTCAGGTGTCCCACCAAAAGAGGAATTCCAAAGCAAAGCCGTGGGGAAGACTGAAGAAACAACTCGAACTATGGTTAAAAATTGGGGCCTAGGCGCATGGCAAGCCCAATATGCTATCTCTTCATCCAGCCACTGAGTGGCCTTACTTGAGGACTGGGTCAGCCTGAGGGTCACAATGTGTGTTTGTGACCAATGTGGCCCGCGAGCATGGGCCTGGCCTCATGGGCCACACTGGTTTCAACTACACTGAACGTTGGACAACATGCCAACCACAAGGTTTCTTGCCATGGGGAAGGAGTTCTGATTTCTGCATCACCTTCAACCCCGGGCAGTGATTGGAGATAAGGTCTAGGTTCTGAAACCTGAAAACCGAGGTTGGGAAGAGAAGACGACCTAAGGCCATGGCGGCTCGATGTGCTCAGTGTGCGGACAGCTGTCTGGGAGGGGCCAGGGTGTCCTGGCTCAGGCTGTGTCAGAAAGGGCATTAGTGCCCTGGTCAGCCTATGTATTTGGGGTACAGCCAAGGTCGGTGCAGGTTGATCCTCATTTGGGGTTACTGGGTAGCCCCAGAGGACAATGTTTTTCTTCTGGAGGGCCGGCAGAGTGCTGCATTGTAGTTCTGGATTACCAAACTGGAGGGCTTGTGGGCCAGTAGTCTGACGACAAAAGTCTGAGAACACAAGCTAGGCTTAGGTTTCTGGGTGAGGCCATGGCAGGCACAATCTACAGACCTGAATCGAGATCTCGTGCATCTGAAGTCAGGGCGAGGATCAGACGATCGCTCAGGTTGGAGTTTCTGTCCCTGATGGCCACTTCATGAATGGGGGGGGCATCACGAGGCCATGGTTGTTTTCCCACGATGGGAGTTGCGAGAAGCTCAGAACTGCAGAGAGTCTTCTGCAGGACAATTGAGACCTGTTGTTTGGCTCCAGGCCAATGATTCTGAGCAGGGTTCTAAAAATGGATGGCTGGATAGCCCACCTCTCATTCCCATTGTCTCCTAGCAAGAAGACAGGTTTGATCTTCTGGATCTGTGGGGAGCAACCGAAAATGCTGAGTTGAAATGGACACCCCTGGGGATGGGTCCTAACGTGCTTTTGTGTCTATGGAGACCTTGGAAGGAAGCGGTGGCACTGAGTCCCTAAAGGGTTCTCCTAAACAGAGGCTTTGACACAGCTCCAACGTGCAAGTTTCCCATGTGTAGATGAGATGTTTTCTGATGGGTGAGTCAAGAAACAGCTATATGCTGCTTTTGAAATCAAGGCCTCTGAGGAGAGATGCCTGGAAAACAAAGCAATGGATCTGATTAGTGCCTAGGGGCCTGTTCTTTCCTTTTTACCTCTGGGGATATCTGTCTATGGGTCTGAGTGCAGGTAGGTGCTCATTTGGGCTCAGATTGCCCCCGTTTCTCCTGGGAAGCCACCACTATTGAGATGGATCAGGGACTTTGGAAGTTTATTCTATTAGAAGGGTTGTGGCCATTGGAATGGGCACACACAATTCCCTTGGAGAGGGCAAGTACAGTCCTCAGGTTTGGCTCCAGGGGCCTGAGCCTGTAGGTTGTGTAGGCCAGGGCTGTTTGGACAGTTGTCTGAAAACACAAACTCGGCTTATGTTTCGGGTCATAGGTATGGCAGGACTGATCTACAGATCATGAGGAGAACTCTTCAGGATTTGAAAGAAGGGCGAGTGTGAGGCTCCTGCTCAAGTTTTTGTCTCTGGATATCGTGTCACTCATGGTCGTGGAATTTCTGGGTGACTTCATGGGAAATGGACGAGTCTTACTCTCTGGTGGTTTGGCCCCATCCAAAGAGTTTGGGGTCATTCTGTGGGCTGGAAAGAGTCCTTTTTTTTGTTGTTTTTTTTGTTGTTGTTTACTTTTTTAACCTCAGGTGTCCCACCAAATGATGGATTCCAGAGTAGAGCCCTGGGGAGGAGCGACTGGACAATCAGAAATCTGGTAAAAAATTGGGGCCTAGGGACATGTCATGCCCAATATGACATCTAATGGTCCAGTCACTGAGAGGACTTACTAGAGGACAGGACTCATGCTGAGGGTCACAATGCGTGTGTATGCCCTTGTCGCACTCAAGAATCGGCGGGGCCTCAGGGTGAATGCTGGTTTCTCCTACACTGAACGTTGGACAACGTGCCAACCACAAGGTTTCTTGCCATGGGTAAGGAGGAGTTCTGATTTCTGCATCACACTCACCCCTGGGCAGTGATTGGAGATAAGGTCTCGGTTCTGAAGCCTGAAAACTGAGGTAGGGAATTGATGATGACCTAAGGCCATGGCGGGTTTTATGTGCTCAGTGTGCGGTCAGCTTTCTGGGTGTTGGTCAGGAGGTCCGGGCTCAGGTTGTGTTCGACAGTGCATTAGTGCCCAGGTTAGACTATATAATTTGGGTAAAGTCGAGTGCTGTGTAGGTTTACCCTCATTTAAGGTGCCTGGGCAGCTCATGAGGCAATAATTTTTTTTCTAGAGGGCAGGCAGAGTGCTGCATTGTGGGTCCGGAATTGCCCAACTTGAGGGCTTCGGGGCCAGGAGTGTGAGGACGGAAGACTGAGAAGACAAGCTAGACTTGGGTTTCGGGGGGTCATGGCAGGTACCCCCTGCAGATCTGAACCAATATCTCATCCATGTGAAGTCAGGGCGAGGATCAGACGTTGGCTCAGGTTGGAGTTTCTGAGCATGACGGCCGCTTCATGAAGGGAGCAGAATCTCGAGGCCATATAGGTTTTCCCACGTTGGGAGTTTTGGGATGCCCCCTTCAAGGATTCCTTCTGCGGGACAATTGAGACCTGTTGGACAGCTCCAGGACATCCCATATGGAATGACTCCAGAGCACGGTTCGCGGATGGATGCCTGGGAAGCCCGCCTCGCATTCCAATTTTCTCCTAGCATCAAGACAGTTTAGATCTGATGGCTCTGCCTGAGCAACCGGGGTGGCTGTCTTGAAATGGACTTTCCTGAGGATGGGTCCTAATGTGTTTTTGTGTCCATGAGGGCCTTGGAATGGGGCGTTGGCACCGGGACCCTGAAGTACTCTCCTAAGCTTTGGACATGGCTCCCATGCAAAGGTTTCCTAGTGGAGACGAGATGAGTTCTGATGGGTGCCTCAGGAAAACCCCTCTGCTCGTATTGGAATCAGGCTTTTCAGGACACATGCCTGTAACCCAAAGCAATGGATCCTATTATGGCCTAGGGTCCTGTCTGGTTCAAACTTCTTCTCTGGGGACATCCATCTATGGTATAAGTGGAGGTCGATTATCAGCTGCTGTCAGACAGCCCTTGTTTGTTCCGGGCGACCAAATCTATTGGGATGGCCTCAGGGACTTTGGAGGTTTCTCCTAATTTGTACGATTTTGGACCATGGAATGGGCAGAATTCCCATGGATTGGTAGGCACAGTCCTAATGTGTGGCTCCAGGCGCCCAGCCTGGAGGGTGTGTGGCCCAAGACTTTGAGGACAGAAGTCTGAAAACACAAACTCAGCTTAGGTTTGGGGACGTAGGTATGGCAGGCCCGATCTACAAACCATGAGAAGAACTCTTCAGGATATGAAGAAAGTGCGAGTCTGAGGCGCTTGCTCAGGCTTTTGTCTCTGGATTTTGTATCAGCGATGGCCGTGGAATGTCGGGGAGGCCTCATGGGCCATGGACGAATCTTCCTCTCTGAGGATTTGGCCCGATTCCCAATTGCTTTTCGTCAATCTGTGGGATGGGAGGACTCATTTCAGTTTTGATACCTCAGGTGTCCCACCAAAAGAGGAATTCCAAAGCCAAGCCATGGGGAAGAATGAAGGGACAACCCGAACTATGGTTAAAAATTGGGGCCTAGGGGCATGGCAAGCCCAATATGCTATCTCTTCATCCAGCCACTCAGTGACCTTACTTGAGGACTGGGCTCAGCCTGAACGTCACAATGTGTGTTTGTGACCAATGTGGCCCGCCAGCATGGGCGGGGCCTCATTGGCCACACTGGTTTCAACTACACTGAACGTTGGACAACATGCCAACCACAAGGTTTATTGCCATGGGGAAGGAGTTCTGATTTCTGCATCACCTTCAACCCTGGGCAGTGATTGGAGATAAGGTCTAGGTTCTGAAACCTGAAAACCGAGGTTGGGAAGAGATGACGACCTAAGGCCATGGCGGCTCGATGTGCTCAGTGTGCGGCCAGCTGTCTGGGAGGGTCCAGGGGGTCCAGGCTCAGGCTGTGTCATAAAGGGCATTAGTGCCCTGGTCAGCCTAAGTATTTGGGGTACAGCCAAGGTCGGTGCAGGTTGATATTCATTTGGGGTTACTGGGTAGCCCAAGAGGACAATGTTTTTCTTCTGGAGGGCAGGCAGAGTGCTGCACTGTAGTTCTGGATTGCCAAACTGGAGGGCTTGTGGGCCAGTAGTCTGACGACAAAAGTCTGAGAACACAAGCTAGGCTTAGGTTTCTGGGTGAGGCCATGGCAGGCACAATCTACAGACCTGAATCGAGATCTCGTGCATCTGAAGTCAGGGCGAGGATCAGACGATCGCTCAGGTTGGAGTTTCTGTCCCTGATGGCCCCTTCATGAATGGGGGGGGGCATCACTAGGCCATGGGTGTTTTCTCACGAGGGGAGTTGTGAGAAGCTCCAAACTGCAGAGAGTCTTCTGCAGGACAATTGAGACCTGTTGTTTGGCTCCAGACCAATGATTCTGAGCAGGGTTCTAAGGATGGATGGCTGGGTAGCCCACCTCGCATTCCAATTGTCTTTTAGCAACAAGACAGGTTAGATCTCCTGGATCTGTGGGGAGCAACCGAGGACGCTGAGTTGAAATGGACACCCCTGGGGATGGGTCCTAACGTGCTTTTGTGTCTATGGAGACCTTGGAATGAAGCTGTGGCTCTGGGGCCCTAAACTGTTCTCCTAAAGAGAGGCTTTGACACAGCTCCAACGTGCAAGTTTCCCATGTGTAGATGAGATGTTTTCTGATGGGTGAGTCAAGAAACAGCTAGATGGTGCTTTTGAAATCCAGGCCTCTGAAGAGAGATGCCTGGAAACCAAAGCAATGGATCTGATTAGGGCCCAGGGGCCTGTTCTTTCCTTTTTACCTCTGGGGACGTCTGTCTATGGGTCTGAGTGCAGGTAGGTGCTCAGTTGGTCTCAGATTGCCCCTGTATTTCCTGGGAAGCCACCACTGTTGAGATGGATCAGGGACTTTGGAGGTTTATCCTATTAGAAGGGCTGTGGCCATTGGAATGGGCACACACAATTCCCTTGGAGAGGCCAAGTACAGTCCTCAGGTTTGGCTCCAGGGGCCTGAGCCTGTAGGTTGTGTAGGCCAGGGCTGTTTGGACAGTTGTCTGAAAACACAAACTCGGCTTATGTTTCGGGTCATAGGTATGGCATGACTGATCTACAGACCATGAGGAGAACAATTCGGGATTTGAAAGAAGGGCGAGTGTGAGGCTCCTACTCAAGTTTTTGTCTCTGGATATCGTGTCACTCATGGTCGTGGAATTTCTGGGTGACTTCATGGGAAATGGCCGAGTCTTACTCTCTGGTGGTTTGGCCCCATCCAAAGAGTTTGGGGTCATTCTGTGGGCTGGAAGAAGTCCTTTTTTTGAGGTTTTTGTTGTTTTCTTTTTTAACCTCAGGTGTCCCACCAAATGCGGGATTCCAGAGTAGAGCCCTGGGGAGGGGCAACTGGACAATAAGTAATCTGGTTAAAAATTGGGGCCTAGGGACATGTCAAGCCCATTATGACATCTAATGGTCCAGCCACTGAGAGGACTTACTAGAGGACAGGACCTATGCTGAGGGTCAAATGCGTGTATATGCCCTCGTAACACTCAAGAATGGGTGGGGCCTCAGGGTGAATGCTGGTTTCTCCTAAACTGAACATTGAACAACGTGCCAACCACAAGGGTTCTTGCCATGGGTAAAGAGGAGTTCTGATTTCTGCATCAAACTCACCCCTGGGCAGTGATTGGAGATAAGGTCTCGGTTCTGAAGCCTGAAAACTGAGGTAGGGAAGAGATGATGACCTAAGGCCATGGCGGGTTTTATGTGCTCAGTGTGCGGTCAGCTTTCTGGGTGTTGGTCAGGAGGTCCGGGCTCAGGTTGTGTTCGACAGTGCATTAGTGCCCAGGTTAGACTATATAATTTGGGTAAAGTCGAGTGCTGTGTAGGTTTACCCTCATTTAAGGTGCCTGGGCAGCTCATGAGGCAATAATTTTTTTTCTAGAGGGCAGGCAGAGTGCTGCATTGTGGGTCCGGAATTGCCCAACTTGAGAGCTTCGGGGCCAGGAGTGTGAGGACGGAAGACTGAGAAGACAAGCTAGACTTGGGTTTCGGGGGGTCATGGAAGGTACCCCCTGCAGATCTGAACCAATATCTCATCCATGTGAAGTCAGGGCGAGGATCAGACGTTGGCTCAGGTTGGAGTTTCTGAGCATGACGGCCGCTTCATGAAGGGAGCAGAATCTTGAGGCCATATAGGTTTTCCCACGTTGGGAGTTTTGGGATGCCCCCTTCAAGGATTCCTTCTGCGGGACAATTGAGACCTTTTGGACAGCTCCAGGACATCCCATATGGAATGACTCCAGAGCACGGTTCGCGGATGGATGCCTGGGAAGCCCGCCTCGCATTCCAATTGTCTCCTAGCAACAAGACAGTTTAGATCTGATGGCTCTGCCTGAGCAACCGGGGTGGCTGAGTTGAAATGGACTTTCCTGAGGGGGCTCCTAATGTGTTTTTGTGTCCATGAGGGCCTTGGAATGGGGCGTTGGCACCGGGACCCTGAAGTACTCTCCTAAGCTTTGGACATGGCTCCCATGCAAAGGTTTCCTAGTGGAGACGAGATGAGTTCTGATGGGTGCCTCAGGAAAACCCCTATGCTCGTATTGGAATCAGGCTTTTCAGGACACATGCCTGTAACCCAAAGCAATGGATCCTATTATGGCCTAGGGTCCTGTCTGGTTCAAACTTCTTCTCTGGGGACATCCATCTATGGTATAAGTGGAGGTCGATTATCAGCTGCTGACAGACAGCCCTTGTTTGTTCCGGGCGACCAAATCTATAGGGATGGCCTCAGGGACTTTGGAGGTTTCTCCTAATTTGTACGATTTTGGACCATGGAATGGGCAGAATTCCCATGGATTGGTAGGCACAGTCCTAATGTGTGGCTCCAGGCGCCCAGCCTGGAGGGTGTGAGGCCCAAGACTTTGAGGACAGAAGTCTGAAAACACAAACTCAGCTTAGGTTTGGGGATGTAGGTATGGCAGGCCCGATCTACAAACCATGAGAAGAACTCTTCAGGATACGAAGAAAGTGCGAGTCTGAGGCGCTTGCTCAGGCTTTTGTCTCTGGATTTTGTATCAGTGATGGCCGTGGAATGTCGGGGAGGCCTCATGGGCCATGGACGAATCTTCCTCTCTGAGGATTTGGCCCGATTCCCAATTGCTTTTCGTCAATCTGTGGGATGGGAGGACTCATTTCAGTTTTGATACCTCAGGTGTCCCACCAAAAGAGGAATTCCAAAGCCAAACCGTGGGGAAGACTGAAGGGACAACCCGAACTATGGTTAAAAATTGGGGCCTAGGGGCATGGCAAGCCCAATAAGCTATCTCTTCATTTAGCCACTGAGTGGCCTTACTTGAGGACTGGGCTTAGCCTGAGCGTCACAATGTGTGTTTGTGACCAATGTGGCCCGCCAGCATGGGCAGGGCCTCATGGGCCACACTGGTTTCAACTACACTGAACGTTGGACAACATGCCAACCACAAGGTTTTTTGCCATGGGGAAGGAGTTCTGATTTCTGCATCACCTTCAACCCTGGGCAGTAATTGGAGATAAGGTCTAGGTTCTGAAACCTGAAAACCGAGGTTGGGAAGAGATGACGACCTAAGGCCATGGCAGCTCGATGTGCTCAGTGTGCGGCCAGCTGTCTGGGAGGGTCCAGGGGATCCAGGCTCAGGCTGTGTCAGAAAGGGCATTAGTGCCCTGGTCAGCCTATGTGTTTGGGGTACAGCCAAGGTCGGTGCAGGTTGATCCTCATTGGGGTTACTGGGTAGCCCTAGAGGACAATGTTTTTCTTCTGGAGGGCCGGCAGAGTGCTGCATTGTAGTTCTGGATTGCCAAACTGGAGGGCTTGTGGGCCAGTAGTCTGACGACAAAAGTCTGAGAACACAAGCTAGGCTTAGGTTTCTGGGTGAGGCCATGGCAGGCACAATCTACAGACCCGAATCGATATCTCGTGCATCTGAAGTCAGGGCGAGGATCAGACGATCGCTCAGGTTGGAGTTTCTGTCCCTGATGGCCCCTTCATGAATGGGGTGGGCATCACGGGGCCATGGGTGTTTTCCCACGATGGGAGTTGTGAGAAGCTCCAAACTGCAGAGAGTCTTCTGCAGGACAATTGAGACCTGTTGTTTGGCTCCAGGCCAATGATTCTGAGCAGGGTTCTAAGGATGGATGGGTGGGTAGCCCACCTCGCATTCCAATTTTCTCCTAGCAACAAAACAGGTTAGATCTCCTGGATCTGTGGGGAGCAACCGAGGACGCTGAGTTGAAATGGACACCCCTGGGGATGGGTCCTAATGTGCTTTTGTGTCTATGGAGACCTTGGAATAAAGCGGTGGCACTGGGGCCCTAAAGGGTTCTCCTAAACAGAGGCTTTGACACAGCCCCAACGTGCAATTTTTCCATGTGTAGATGAGATGTTTTCTGATGGGTGAGTCAAGAAACAGCTAGATGCTGCTTTTGAAATCCAGGCCTCTGAGGAGAGATGCCTGGAAACCAAAGCAATGGATCTGATTCGTGCCTAGGGGCCTTTTCTTTCCTTCATACCTCTGGGGACATCTGTCTATGGGTCTGAGTGCAGGTAGGTGCTCAGTTGGGCTCAGATTACCCCTGTTTTTCCTGGGAAGCCACCACTATTGAGATGGATCAGGGACTTTGGAGGTTTATCCTATTAGAAGGGTTGTGGCCTTTGGAATGGGCACACACAATTCCCTCTGTCAGGACAAGTACAGTCCTCAGGTTTGGCTCCAGGGGCCTGAGCCTGTATGTTGTGTAGGCCAGGGCTGTTTGGACAGTTGTCTGAAAACACGCACCCTCCATGCTAGGACCCCTGGAACCACACCTCAGCATTGTTCCTGCCCTCTCAAAGGTAATTCTTCATATTCCATTGGCCACAACCATATAAATCAGGAGAAATCTCCAATGTCCCTGGGACCATCCCAATATTGTAGGCTGCTCGGAACAAACAGGGGTGATCTGACACTAGCTGAGCAACTAGCTCCACACAGACTCGGAGACAGATGTCCCCAGAGAAGAACATTGAACTGGACAGGCCTCTAGGCCCTAATCAGATCCATTGCTTTGGTTTCCAGGCATCTCTTCTCAGAGGCCTGGTTTCCAATACCAGCCTATGGGGTTTCCATAGGCCCCTTCAGAGCAAGTCTTGTCTGCACATTGGAAACTTGCTCGAGGAACTATGTCAGAACCTCAGAGGCCTGGTTTTCAATACCACCATATGGGGGTTTCCTGAGGCATCAGTCAGAACAAATGTCTTCTCCACATGGGAAACGTGCTCTTTCAAGCTGTGTCAAAACCTCCGGCTAGGAAAATCCTTCAGGGCCCCGGTGCCACCACCTCATTCCAAGGTCTCCATGGACACAATCCCACATTAGGACCCATCTGCAGGAGAGTCTATTTCAACTCAGTGCCCTTGGGTGCTCCCCTAGAGCCAGCAGATCGAACCTATCTTGTCACTAGGAGACAATTGGAATGTGAGGCGGGCTGGCTAGGCATCCATCTGTAGAAAACTACTCTGAAGTAATTCCATATGGGACGTCCTGGAGCCATCCAACAGGTCACAGCTGTCCTGCAGAAGGAATCCTTGCGCTTTGGAGCACCTCACAACTCCCATCATGGGAAAAGCTCTGTGGACTCGTGGTGCACCGTCCCCTTCATGAAAGAGCCATCTTGGACAGAAACTCCAACCTGAGCCAACGTCTAATCCTCGCCCTGACTTCAGATGCACGAAATCTTGATTCAACTCTGCAGAGTGTGCCTGCCGAAACCCCGCCCCGAAGCAAAACCTAGCTATTGTTCTCAGACTTCGTCCTCACACTCTGAGCCCACCAGCCCTCCAGTTAGGGATTTCTGGAGAGACACAATGCAGCACTCTGACTGCCCTCCAGAAGAGAAACGTCCTATGGGGCTAACCAGAAACACCAAATGAGGATCAACCTGCATGCCACTTGACTCTACCCCAATTATACAGTTTCGCTTTGGCGTTAATGCCCTGTCTTGCACAGCCTGAGGTCTGAATTTTCAACCGACACCCAGACAGCTGGCTGTACACTGAGCACATCAGACCCGCCATGGCTTTAGGTCATCATCTCTTCCCAACCTTGGTTTTCAGGCTTTAGAACCTAGACCTTATATATACTCACTACCCAGGGGTGAACGTGATGCAGAAATGAAACTCCTTCTTCCTCAAGGCAAGAAACCTTGTGGTTGGCATGTTTTCCAACGTTCAGTGTAGGAGAATCCAGTGTAGCCCATGAGTCCCCGCCCATGATTGAGAACCGCAATGGGCACAAACACATTGGGACCCTCAGTGTGAGCCCTGTCCTCAAGTAAAGCCTCTCAGGGTCTGGACCAAGAACCCGCATTGCCATCCCTAGTCCCCAAATATTAATGAGAGGTTGAGAGTTCTAGTCACCCCTATTCAGGTCTCTGCTCTGGAACCCCTGAGGAAAAAAAATATTGAAGGGTCTCCTCCATCCCCTGAATGAGCCCCAAAACTTGGGATCTGACCAAATCTTAAAAGAGAAAGAATCATCCATGGCCAAAGAGGCCATCCCGTCATTCCATGGCCACCATTGACACAAAATCTAGAGACAAAAGCCTGGAAATATGCCTCACACTTGCCCTTTGTTCATAGCCTGATAAATTCTCCTCACGGTCTATAGATCAGGCATGTCATACCTACGTCCCCAAATCTAAGCTGAGTTTGGGTTTTCAGATTTCTGTCCCCACTGTCCTGGCCCACACACCCTCCAGGCTGGGGCCCCTGAAGCCATGCCTCAGGACTGTGCCTGCCTTCTCCAAGCATATTCTGCCCATTCCATTGGCCACAACCCTAAAGATTAGGAGAACACTCCAACGTCCCTGAGGCCATCCCAATAGTGTTGGCCACTCAGCGCAAACAGGGTGATCTGTCCCAAGATGAGCAACTACCTCAACTCAGACCCATAGACAGATAACCCCAGAGAAGAAGATTGAACCAGACAGGCACCTAGGACCTAATCAGATCCATTGCTTTTGATTCCAGGCATCTCTCCTCAGAGGCCTGGTTTCCAATACCAGCATATGTGTTCTTCAGGAGGTACCAGTCTGAACAAATCTCATTTCCACATGGGAAACATGCATTTTGGAGCTGTGTCACAACCTCCAGTTAAGGGAAACCTTCAGGCCCCAGCAGCCAACACCCCATTCCAAGGTCTCCATGGACACAAACCCGCATTATGACCCATCCGCAGGCGAGTCCATTTCAACACATCCCCTTTGGTTGCTCCCCAAAAGAAGCAGATCGAACCTGCCTTGTCACTAGGAGACAATAGGAATGTGAGGCGGGCACTCCAGGAATCCATCCTTAGAACCCTGCACTGCCGTGGTTCCGCATGGGACGTCCTGGAGCAATCTGACCGGTCTCGACTGTCCCGTAGAAGGAATCCTTGCCGATTGGAGCAACTTACAATGCCAATCGTGGGAAAGTCTCCATAGCCCCATGATGCCCCCCACCATCATGAAGGGGCCATCCTGAACAGAAACTTCAACCTGAGCCTACGTCTGATCCTCGCCCTGACTTCAGATGCATGAGATTTAGATTTAGCTCTACAGAGTGTGCCTGCCATGATCTTGACCCAAAACCTAAGCCTAGCTTGTGTTCTCTCACTTCCTTCCTCACAATTCTGGCCCACAAGCCCTCCAGTGTGAGAATTCCGTCGCCACAATGCAGCACTCTTCCTTCCCTCCAGAAGAAAAACGTTGCCCCTGGGGCTACCCAGAAACGCCAAATGAGGATCAATCTGCATGCCACTCAACTTTACTCCAATTATACAGTCTAAGCTTGGCACTAATGCCCTGTCTGACACAGCCTGAGCCTGGACCTCCTGGATGACACCCAGAAAGGTGGTGTCACACCTAAGGACTGTGCCAGTGCTCTCCAAGGGAACTCTGCCCGTTTCATTTGCCACAACCTTACAGATTAGGAGAAACCTCCAATTCCCAAGACCAGCCCAATAGTGTTGGCCTCCCCCAACAAACATGGGTGATCTGACACAAGCTGAGCAGTGACCTCCATTCTGAATCTTAGACAGAGACACTCAGAGGAGAATATTGAAAAGGACAGGCCACTAGACCGTAATCAGATCCATTGCTTTGGATTCCAGGCATTGTTCCCCAGATGCTTGGTTTCCAATACCAGGTTGTGGGGGTTTCAGAACAAATCTCGTCTCTACATGGGAAACTTGCTCTTTGGAGCTGCATCAAAACCTCAGGTTAGGAGAATTCTTCAGGGCAACAGAGCCACTGCCCCATTCCAAGGGATCCATGGACACAAATCCACATCATGACTGATCCTCATGAGAGTCCATTTCAATTCAGCCCCCTCGGTTGTTCCCCCAGTGACAGCAGATCGAATCCTCCTTTTCACTAGGACACAACTGGAATGCAAGTTGGACTGCCCAGGCATCCATCATTAGAACTGTGCTTTGGAGCATTTCTTATGGGACGTCCTTGATCCATCCAAAAGGTCGTGACTGTCCCGCTGACGGAATCCTTGTGGTTTGGAGCATCACACACTCACAAAGTTGGAAATCTTCCATGGTTTCCTGATGCCCCCCCACCTTCATGAAGGGGACATCATGTACAGAAACTCCAACCTAAGCCAACATGTGATCCTCGCCCTGACTTCAGATGCACGAGATCTCATTTCAGGTCTGTAGAGTGTGCCTGCCATGTCACCGCTGCGAATTCAAAGCTGAACTTGTGTTCTCAGACTTCTGTCCTAAAACACCTGGCCCACAAGCCCTGAAGTTGGCCATTCTGGAGCCAGAATGCAGCACTCTGCCTGCCCTCCAGAAGAAAATCTTTGCCCTATGGGGCCAACCAGAAACCCCAAATGAGGACCAACCTTCACATCACTCGACTGTACCCCAATTATACAGTCTAGCCTGGGGACTAATGCCCTGCCTGACACAGCCTGAGCCCAGACCTCATGATGGACACAGACATCTGGCCGCACACTAAGTGCATCGGACCCACCATGGCCTTAGGTCGTCATCTCTTACCAACCTCGGTTTTCAGGCTTCAGAATCTAGGCCTTATCTCTACTCACTGCCATGCCGTGTACGTGATGCAGAAATCAGAACTCGTCCTTCCCCATGACCAGAAACCCTGTGGTTGGCATGTTGTCCAACGTGCAGTGTAGGAGAAACCAGCATGGCCCATGAGGCCTCAGACATGCTTGAGGTCTGCGATGGGCACAAACACACATTAGGACCCTAAGCATGAACCCTGGCCTCAAGTAAAGCCTCTCCGGTGCTGGACCAAGAGCCCACATATGGAGATTACCATGCCCCTACTCCCCAAACCTTAACCAGTGCTTGAGAAGTCTAGTCACCCCTACTCAGATCTCTTCTCTAGAATCCCTCCTTGGTGGGACACATGAGGTTAAAAAAAAAATAGAGAAAGGACTCCTACCGTCCAAAGAATGACCGCAAACACTTGGAATTGGGCCAAATTCACAGAGAGAAATACTCGTCCATGGCTGATGAGGCCATCCTCACATTCCACGGCCACCGTTGACACAAAATCAGGAGACAAAAGCCTGAAAAAGCGCCACACACTCGCCCTTTGTTCAAAGCCTGAAAAATTCTCACGGTCTGTAGATCGGGCCTGCCATACCTATGTCCCCAAACCTAAGCCAACATTGTGTTTTCAGACTTCTGTCTCCATTGTCCTGGCCCACACACCCTCAAGGCTTGGCCCCATGGAGCCACACCTCAGGACTGTGCCTGCCCTCTCCATGGGAATTCTGCTCATTCCTTTGGCACAACCTGACAGATTAGGAGAAACATTCGAAGTCCCCGAGGCCACCCCAATATTGTAGGATGTCCGGGACCAACAGGGACCATCTGCCACAAGCTGAGCCACTACCTCCAATCAGACCTGTAGATAGATATCCATAGAAAAGAAGATTGAAGAGGACAGGCACCTAGGCCCTAAACGAATTCATTGCTTTTGTTTTCATGTATCTCTCCTCAGAGGCCTGGATTCAAATACCAGCACATGGGGGTTTCTGGAGCTACCAATCAGAACAAA
The DNA here is from genome assembly GCF_964662115.1 of Mustela nivalis. NCBI lineage: Eukaryota > Metazoa > Chordata > Mammalia > Carnivora > Mustelidae > Mustela > Mustela nivalis. Next base: position 29,694 of record NW_028136098.1, on the reverse strand, counting down.
TCGCATGCCACATGGGAATCATGCTATATGGAACTGTGTCAAAACCTCCAGTTAGGAGAAAATTTCACGTCACTGGAGCCACCGCCCCATTCCAATGTCTCAATGGACACAATCCCACATTATGACCCATCCTCAGTAGAGTCCATTTCAACACAAACCTGGCGGTTGCTCACCCAGTGCCAGCAGATCAAACCTGCTTTGTCACTAGGAGACAATTGGAATGCGAGTTCGTTGCCCAGGTATCCATGTTAGAACTCTGCTCTGGAGAAATTCCTAATGGGGTGTCCTTGATCCATTCAACAGGTCTCAACTGTCCTGCAGAAGGAATCCTTGTGGTTTGCAGCATCACACACTCGCACCGTGGGAAAACCTCCATGGCCTCGTGATGCCTCCACCTTCAGGAAGAGGACATCATGGACAGAAACTCCCGTCTGATCCTCGTCCTGACCTCAGATGCATGAGATCTCAATTCAGCTCTGCAGAGTGTGCCTGCCTTGCCCTCGCCCCAAAACCTAAGCCAACTCGCGTTCTCAGACTTCCATCCTCACACTCCTGGCCCACAAGCCTTCCACTTTGGGAATTCTGGAGACAAAATGCAGCACTCTGCCTGCCCTCCAGAAGAGACTTTGCCCTAGGGGTCTACCCAGAAACATCAAATGAGGATCAACCTGCAATTCTCTAGACTGTACCCCAATTATACAGTCTAGCCTGGGCACTAATGCCCTGTCTGACACAGCCTGACCCCAGACCTCGTGACCGACACCCAGACACCTGGCCTCACACTGAACACATCGAACATGCCATGGCCTTAGGTCATCATCTCTTCCCAACCTTGGTCTTCAGGCTTCAGAACCTAGACATTATCTCCACTCACAACTAAGTGATGTACGTGATGCAGAAATCAGAACTTCACCTTCCCCATGACCAGAAACGTTGTGGTTGGCATTTGGTCCAACGAACAGTATATGAGAACCCAGCATGGCCAATGAGGCCTCAGACATGCTTGAGGGCTGCGATGGGCACAAACACACATTAGGACCCTAAGCATGAACCCTGGCCTCAAGTAAAGCCTCTCCGGGGCTGGACCAAGAGCCTGCATATGGGACTTGCCATGCCCCTACTCCCCCAATCCTAGCCAGAGCTTGAGAAGTCTAGTCAACCTTATTCAGAGCTCTTGTCTGGAATCCCTCTTTGGTGGAACACATAAGGTAAAAAACAAACAAACAAACAAACAAACAAACAAAAAAAAACCAAGATAAAGAAAAAAAATGTAAGGACTCCTACCATCCAAAGAATGACCCCAAACACTTGGAATCTGGCCAAATCCACAGAGAGAAATACTCGTCCATGGTCGATGAGGCCAGCCTGACATTCCACGGCCACCATTGACACAAAATCAGGAGACAAAAACCTGAAAAAGCGCCACACACTTGCCCTTTGTTCAGAGCCCCCAAAATTCTCAAGGTCTGTAGATCGGGCCTGCCATACCTATGTCCCCAAACCTAAGCCGAGTTTGTGTTTTCAGACTTCTGTCTCCATTGTCCTCACCCACACACCCTAAAGGCTGGGCCCCATGGAGCCACACCTCAGGACTGTGCCTGCCCTCTCCAAGGGAATTCTGCTCATTCATTTGGCACAACCTGACAGATTAGGAGAATCATCCAAAATCTCTGAGGCCATCCCAATAGTGTAGGATGTCCTGGACATACAGGGACCCTCTGGCACAAGCTGAGCCACTACCTCCAATCAGAACCTTAGACAGATATCCATAGAAAAGAATATTGAACAAGACAGGCACCTAGGCCCTAATTGGATCCATTTCTTTTGTTTTCAGGCATCTCTCCTCAGAGGCCTGGATTCCAATACCAGCATAAGGGGGTTTCCAGAGCTACCTATCAGAAAAAATCTCGTCTCCACATGGGAATCTTGCTCTATGGAGTTGTGTCATAACCTCCAGTTAGGAGAAAACTTCAGGTCACTGGAGCCACTGCCCCATTTGAATATCTCCATGGACACAATCCCAAATTATGACCCATCCTCACGAGAGTCCATTTCAACTAAACCCCCTCGGTTGCTACCCCAGAGCCAGCAGATTGAACCTGCCTTGTCGCTAGGAGACAATTGAAATGCGAGTTGGGCTCTTCAGGCATCCATCCTTAGAACCCTGCTCTTGCGTCGTTCCTTATGGGACATCCTTGAGCCATCCAACAGGTCTCGACTGTCCCACAGGAGTCCTTGTGCATGGACCACCTAACAACTCATATCATGGAAAGCTTCCAAGGTCACATGATGCCCCCAATCTTCATGAAGGCAGATCATGGAAAGAAACTCCAACCTGAGCCAACAGCTGATCTTCGCCTTGACTTCAGATGCACGAGATCTTGATTCAGCTCTTCAGAGTGTACCTGCTGTGCCCTCACCCCAAAACCTAAGCGTAGCTAGTGTTCTCCGACTTCCGTCCTCACTCTCCTGGACCACACGCCCTCTATTTTGGGATTTCCGATGACACAGTGCTGCACTCTGCCTGCCCTCTAGAAGAAAAATATTGCCCTATGGGTCTACCCAGAAACCTCAAATGAGGATAAACCTGCACGTCACTCAACTGTACACCAATTATATAGTCTAGCCTGTGCACTAATGCCCTGTCTGACAGAACCTGAGGCCTGAATTCCCAACCGACACCCAGACAGCTTGCAGTACACTGAGAACATCTGAACCGCCATGGCCTTAGGTCGCCATCTCTTTCCAACTTCGGTTTTCAGGCTACAGAATCCTAGACCTTATCTCTACTCACTTCCCATGGGTGAACGTGATGCAGAAATCAGAACTCCTCCTTCCCTCTCGCCAGAATCTTGTGGTTGGCATCTTGTCCAACGTTCAGTGTAGGACCCCTGTAGGGCCTACAGGGGTAGTAGTAGGGCCCCTGAGGGTAGTGTAGGGTCCCTGAGGCCCTGCCTATGCTTAAGAGCTGCGGTGGGCTCAAACACACATTGGGACCCTCAGTTTGAGCCCTGTCCTCAAGTAAAGCCTCTCAGTGGCTGGACCATGAGCCCGCATATGGGGCCTGCCATGCCCCAAGTCACCCAATCTTAACCAGAGGTAGAGACATCTAGTCACCCCTACTCAGGGCTCTGCTCTGGAATCCCTCTTTGGTGGGACATTTGAGGTAAATAAACACAGAAAGGACTCCTCCCACTCACAGAATGACCCCAATCACTTGGGATTGGGCCATCCCAAGTGATTGGGGTCCAGAGAGAAAGACTCGTCCATGGCCCATGAGGCCAGCCCGACATTCCACGGCCACTATTGACACAAAATCCAGAGACATAAGCTTCAGCAAGCGTTCACACTCACCCTTAGGTCATAGCCCAAAAAATTCTCCTCATAGTCTGTAGATTGGGCCTGCCATACCTACGTCCCCAAACCTAAGCCGAGTTTGTGTTTTCAGACTTCTATCCTGACATCCCTGTCCCACACACCCTCCAGACTGAGGCCCCTGGAGCCACACCTCAGGACTGTGCCTGCCCTCTCCAAGGAAATTCTTCCCATTCCATTGGCCACAACCCTACAGATAAGGAGAAACCTCCAAGTCCCAGAGGCCATTCCAATAGTGTAGGCCACCCAGGACAAAGAGGGGCGATCTCTCACAAGCTGAGCAACGACGTCAACTCACCCGTAGACAGATAACCCAAGAGAAGAAGATTAAACTGGACTGGCCCCTAGAATGTAATTGGTTCCATTGCTTTTTTTTCTAAGCATCTCTCCTCAGAGGCCTGTTTTCCAATACCAGCATATGGGGGATTCCAGAGATACCAATCAGAACAAATCTTGTCTTCACATGGGAAACTTATCCTTTGGATCTCTGTAAAAGCCTCCAGTTAGGAGAAACCTTCAGGTAGCCGGAGCAACCGCCCTATTCCAAGGTCTCCATGGACACATACCCGCATTATGACCATTCGGCAGGAGAGTACATTTCAACTCAGCCCCGTCGATTACTCCCCCAGAGGATTGAACGTGATGCAAGAATCAGAACTTCTCCTTCGCCTTGGCAAGAAACCTTGTGGTTGGCATGTTGTCCAACGTTCATTGTAGGAGAAAGCAGCATGGACTATGAGGTCCCACCTATCCCTGAGGGCCACAATTTGCACAAACACATATTGTGACCCTCAGCGTGAGCCCTATCCTCATGTGAAGCCTCTTAGTGACTGGAACAACAGCCCACATATGGGGCTTGCCAAGCCCCTAGTGCCCCAATCTCAACCAGAGTTCGAGATGTCTAGTCACCCGACTCAGGGCTCTGCTCTGGAATCCCTCTTTGGTGGGACACCTGAGGTAAAAAAAAAAATACAGAAAGGACTCTTCCCATCCACAGAATGATCCCAACCCCTTGGGATAAGGACAAATCACCAGAGAAAGAATTGTCTTTGGCCCTTGAGGACACCCCGACATTCCACGGCCACCTTTGACACAAAATCCAGAGACAAAAGCCTGAGCAAGCGCCACATACTCGCCCTTTGTTCATAGCCCGGAAAATTCTCACGGTCTGTAGATCGAGCCTTCATACATACATCCCCAAACCTCAGCTGCGTTTGTGTTTTCAGACTTCTGTCCCCACAGGCCTGGCCCACACACCATCCAAGCTGGGGCCCCTGGAGACACACCTCAGGACTGTGGCTTCCCTCTCCAGGGGAATTCTGCCATTTCCATTGGCCACAACCCTATAGATTAGGAGAAACCTCCAATCTCCCCGAGGCCATCCGAATAGTTTTGGCTTCCCAGGACAAACAGGGATGATCTTTCACAAGTTAGGAAACTACCTCCACTCAGACCCAGAGACAGATATCCCCATAGAATAAGATTGAACTGGACAGGCACTTAGGCTCTAATCAGATCCATTGCTTTTGTTTCCAGGCATCTCTCCTCAAAGGCCTGGTTTCCAATACCAGCATAGGGGGATTACTGAGGCACTCATCAGAAAAATCTCGTCTCCACATAGGAAATGTACTCTTTGGAGCTCTATAAAAACCTCCGTTTAGGAGAATCTTTCAGGGCCCCGGATCAAGCGCCCCATTCCAAGGTCTCCATGGACTTAAACCAACATTATGATCTATCCTCGGGAGCGTCCATGTCAACTGAACCCCCTTGGTTTCTCCCCCAGGGCCTGCAGATCAAACCTGCCTTGTTGCTAGGAGACAACTAGAATGGGAGGTGGGCTGCCTAGGCATCAATCCTCAGAACCCTACTCTGGAGTCATTCCATATGGGACATCCTAGAGCCATCCAACAGGTCTCAAGTGTCCCACAGAAGGAATCTTTGCAGTCTGGAGCATCTCACAACTCCCATTGTGGGAAAATCTACATGGCCTCTTGAGACGCTCCACTTTTAAAGTGGCCATCATGGACAGAAACTCCAACCTGAGCAAACGTCTGATATTCGCCCTGACTTCAGGTGCATGAGATCATGATTCAGCTGTGCAGAGTGTGCCTTCTGTGCCCTCACCCCAAAAACTAAGCCTAGCTTGTGTTCTCAGACTACAGTCCTCACACCCCTGGCCCAAAAGCCCTACTGTTTGGCAATACTGGGGCCACAATGCAGCACTCTGCCTGCCCTCCAGGAAAAAAAACGTTGCCTTATGGAACTACCTAGAAACCTGAATGAGGATCAATTGAATGCCACTCGACTGCACCCCAAATATACAGTCTACCCTGTCTAATGCCTTGTCTGACACAGCATGAGCCCACACCTCCAGACCTACGCTCAACCGCTGGCCGCACACTGAGCTCATTGGACCCAACAGGTCCTTAGGTCTTCATCTCTTCCCAACCTCGGTTTTCGGGTTTCAGAACCTAGACCTAAACTCCAATCACTGTCGAGGGGTGAACGTGTTGCAGAAGTCACAACTCTTCCTACGCCATGGCCAGAAACCTTGTGGTTGGCATATTCTCCAACGTTCAGTGTCGAAGAATCCAGCGTGGCCCATGAGGCCCTTCCCATGCTTGAGGGCCTTGTTGGCAAAAATAGGAATTGTGACCCTCAGCATGAGCCCTGTCCTCAAGGAAGGCCTCTCAGTGTCTGAATCAAGAGCCCACATATTGGACTTGCCATGCCCCTAGGCCCCCAAACTAAAACAGAGGTGGGGTTGTCCAGTTGTCCCTCCCGAGGACTCTGCTCTGGAATCCCTCTTTTATTGGGACACATGAGGTACAAAAAATAAACTAAAATAAAATAAAAAACAGAAAGGACTCCTCCCATCCCACAGAACGTACCCAAACTCTTGGGATTGGGTCAAATCCTCAGAGAAGGAAAGCTGTCCACAACCCATGAGGCCACGCCAGCATTTCACCCACATTGTTGACACAAATCCAGAGACAAAATCTGAGCAAGCACCTCAAACTCACACTTTTTCATATCCTGAAGTGTTATCAAGGTCTGTAGATTGGGCGTGCCAAAACTATGTCCCCAATCCTAAGCAGAGTTTGTGTTTTCAGATTTTTGTCCCCACAGGCCTGGCCCACACACCCTCAAGGCTGGGCCCCTAGAGCCAAACTCAGAACTTTGCCTGCCCTCTCCAGGGGATTTCTGCCAATTCCATTGACCACAACACTATAGATTAGGAGAAACTCCAAAGTCCCGAGGCCATTCCAATATTATAGGCCGCCCAGGACAAACATTGGCGATCTGACACAATCTGAGCAACTACCTCACCTCAGATACTTAGACACGTATCCCCAGCAAAGAGATTAAACCGGACAGGCACCTAGGCTCTAATCATATCCATTGTTTTGTTTCCAGTCATCTCTCCTCAGAGGCCTGGTTTCCAATACCAGCATATGGGAGATTCCTTAGGCACTCATCAAAACAATTCTCTTCTCTACATAGGAAACATACTCTTTAGAGCTCCATCAAAACCTCCGGTTATGAACATCCCTCAAGGACCCGGAACAAGACCCCATTCCAAGGTCTCCATGGACACAAATGCACATTATGACCCATCCTCAACTCACCCATTTCAACACACCCGATTCGGTTGCTCCCCTAGATCAGGCTGATTGAACTTGCCTTGGCTCTATGAGGTACCTGGAGTGGGAGGCAGGCTGCCCAGGCATCCATCCTTAGAACCCTGCTCTGGATAACTTCCTTATGGGATGTCCTGGAGCCATCCAACAGGTCTCGACTGTCCCACAGAAGGAATCATTGTGGTTTGGAGCATCTCACAATTCCCATCGTGGGAAAACCTCCATGTCCTCATGACACCCTCCCCTTCATGAAGGGGCCGTCATGGACAGAAACTCCGACCTAGCCAACGTCTGATCCTAGCTCTGTCTTCAGGTATACGGGATCTCGAATCATCTCTGCAGAGGGTGCCTGCCATCCCCTCACCCCGAAATATAAGTCTGGCTTGTGTTCTCAGAATTTTTTCCTCACACTCCTGGCCCACATGCCTTCCAGTTTGGGAATTCTGGAGCCACTATGTGGCACTGTGTCTTCCCTCCAGAAGAAAAACGTTGCCCTCTGGGGCTACCCAGTAACCACAAATGAGTACCATCCTGCACGAAACTCGACTGCACCCCAATGATACAGTCTAGCCTGGGCATTAATTCCCGGTCTGCCACAGCCTGAGCCTGCACCTCCCAACCCACACTCAACAGCAGTCCGAACACTGAGCACATCACACACACCATGGCCTTAGGTCTTCATCTCTTCACAACCTCAGTTTTCAGGCTTCAGAACCTAGACCTTAAGTCCAATCACAGTCCAAGAGTGAAAGTGTTGCAGAAATTAGAACTCCTTCTTCCCCATGGCCAGAAAACTTTTGGTTGCCATATTGTGCAACGTTCAGTGTAGGAGAAACCAGCATGGTACATTAGGCCACGCCCTGACTTGAGGGGCTCCTTGGGCACAAAAACACATTGTGAAACTCAGTGTGAGACCTATCCTCAAGGAAGGCCTCTCAGTGTCTGGACCAAGAGCCCAAATATGGGGCTTGCCATGTTCTTAGGTCCCAATGTTAACCAGAAGTCTGGTTGTCCAGTCGCCCCTCCCCAGGACTCTGCTCTGGAATCCCTCTTTTGGTGGTCCACCTGAGGTAAAAAAACAAAAACAAAACAAAAACAAAAAAAAACAGAAAGACCTCCTCCCTTCCGACAGAATGAACCCAAACTCTTGGGATCGGGTCAAATCCCCAGAAAGGGAGCCTCATCGATGGCCCATGAGGACACCCCGACATTCCATGGCAATCGGTGACACATTTCCAGAAAAAAAAAAAAAAGCTTGAGCAAGCACCTCACATTCGCCCTTTGTTCATATCCCGAAGAGTTCTCATCACGGTCTATAGATGGGGCCGGCCATACCTACATCCTCCAACCTAAGTGGAGTTTGTGTTTTCAGACTTTTGTCCAAATAGCCCTGGACCACACACGCTCCACACTTGGGTCCCTGGAGCCACACCTCAGGACTGTGCTTCCCTTTCAAGGGAATTCTTCCCATTCCATTGGCCACAACCTTGCAAATTAGGAAAAACCTCCAAAGTCACCGAGGCCATCCCAATAGTGTAGGCCGCCCAGGACAAACAGGGGTGATCTCAAACCAGCTGAGCAACTACCTCCACTCAGACAACAGATGTCCCCAGAGAAGAATATTGAACCGGACAGGCCCCTAGGCCCTAATCATATCCATTGCTTTGGTTTCCAGGCATCTTTCCTCAGAAGCCTCGTTTCCAATACCAGCATATGGTGGTTTCCTGAGGCACCAATAAGAACAAATCTCGTCTCCCCATGGAAAACTTGCTCATTGGAGCTTTGTCATAACCTCTGGTTAGGAGAATCCTTCAGGGTCCTGGTGCCTATGCCACATACCAAGGTCTCCATGGACTCAAACCAACATTAAGACCATCCTCAGGAAAGTCCATTTCAACTCAGCCCCCTCTGTTGCTACCCCAAGCCAGCAGATCAAACGTTTCTTGTTGCTAGGAGACAATTGGAATGTGAGGCTGCTGCCCAGGCATCCATACATAGAACCCTGTTCTGGGAAAATACCTTATAAGACGTCCTGGAGCCATCCAACAAATCTTAATTGTCCCACAGAAGGAATCCTTGTGGTTTGGAGCATCTCACACTCCAATAGCGGCAAAACCCCTATGGACACATAATCCCCCTCTTCTTGAAGGGGCCAACATGGACAGAAACTCAAACCTGAGCCAAAGTCTGATCCTCGACTTACTTCAGACGCATGAGATCTCAATTCAGCTCTGCAGAGTGTGCCTGCCATGTCCTTGCCCCGAAACCTAAGCCTAGCTTGTGTTCTCAGCTTCCATCCTCACTCTCCTGGCCCACAAGCCCTCCAGTTTGGGAATTCCGAAGCCACAATGCAGCACTCTGCCAGCCCTCCAGAAGAAAAACTTTGCCCTATGCTGCTAATAAAAGACCCCAAATGATTTTCTAATGCATGTCACTCGATGGTAGAGAAATTATACAGCCTACCCTGTATACTAATGCCCTGTCTGGCACAGCCTGAGACAAGAAATCCCAAATGACACCCAGACAGCTGGCCCCAACCTGGACACATAAGACCCGCTATTGCTGTAGGTCGTCATCTTTTCCCAACCTCAGTTTTCAGGCTTCAGAACCTAGACGTTAAATTCAATCACAGTCCAAGAGTGAAAGTGTTGCAGAAATTAGAACTCCATCCTCCCCATGGCCAGAAAACTTGTGGTTCCCATACTGTGCAAAGTTCAGTGTAGGAGACACCAGCATGGTACATTAGGCCACGCCCTTACTTGAGGGGCTCCTTGGGCACAAAAACACATTGTGAAACTCAGTGTGAGACCTATCCTCAAGGAAGGCCTCTCAGTGTCTGGACCAAGAGCCCAAATATGGGGCTTGCCATGTTCTTAGGTCCCAATGTTAACCAGAGGTCTGGTTGTCCAGTCCTCCCTCCCCAGGACTCTGCTCTGGAATCCCTCTTTTGGTGGTCCACCTGAGGTAAAAAAAAAAAAAAAAAAAAAAAAAAAAAAAAAAAAAAAAACAGAAAGACCTCCTCCCTTCCGACAGAATGAACCCAAACTCTTGGGATCGGGTCAAATCCCCAGAAAGGGAGCCTCATCGATGGCCCATGAGGACACCCTGACATTCCATGGCAATCGGTGACACATTTCCAGAAAAAAAAAAAAAAAGCTTGAGTAAGCACCTCACATTCGCCCTTTGTTCATATCCTGAAGAGATCTCCTCACGGTCTATAGATGGGGCCGGCCATACCTACATCCTCCAACCTAAGTGGAGTTTGTGTTTTCAGACTTTTGTCCAAATAGCCCTGGACCACACACGCTCCACACTTGGGTCCCTGGAGCCACACCTCAGGACTGTGCTTCCCTTTCAAGGGAATTCATCCCATTCCATTGGCCACAACCTTGCAAATTAGGAAAAACCTCCAAAGTCACCGAGGCCATCCCAATAGTGTAGGCCGCCCAGGACAAACAGGGGTGATCTCAAACCAGCTGAGCAACTACCTCCACTCAGACAACAGATGTCCCCAGAGAAGAATATTGAACCGGACAGGCCCCTAGGCCGTAATCAGATCCATTGCTTTGGTTTCCAGGCATCTCTCCTCAGAGGCCTCGTTTCCAATACCAGCATATGGTGGTTTCCTGAGGCACCAATAAGAACAAATCTCGTCTCCCCATGGAAAACTTGCTCATTGGAGCTTTGTCATAACCTCTGGTTAGGAGAATCCTTCAGGGCCCTGGTGCCTATGCCCCATACAAAGGTCTCCATGGACTCAAACCAACATTAAGACCATCCTCAGGAAAGTCCATTTCAACTCACCCCCTCTGTTGCTACCCCAAGCCAGCAGGTCAAACGTTTCTTGTTGCTAGGAGACAATTGGGATGTGAGGCTGCTGCCCAGGCATTCATACGTAGAACCCTGTTCTGGAAAAATACCTTATAAGACGTCCTGGAGCCATGCAACAAATCTTAATTGTCCCACAGAAGGAATCCTTGCTGTTTGGAGCATCTCACAACTCCAATAGTGGCAAAAACCCATGGCCTCATAATCCCCCCTTTTCTTGAAGTGGCCAACATGGACAGAAACTCAAACCTGAGCCAAAGTCTGATCCTCGACTGACTTCAGACGCATGAGATCTCAATTCAGCTCTGCAGAGTGTGCCTGCCATGTCCTTGTCCCGAAACCTAAGCCTAGCTTGTGTTTTCAGCTTCCGTCCTCACTCTCCTGGCCCACAAGCCCTCCAGTTTGGGAATTCCGAAGACACAATGCAGCACTCTGCCTGCCCTCCAGAGGAAAAACTTTGCCCTATGCTGCTAATAAGAAACCCCAAATGATTTTCTAATGCATGTCACTCAATGGTAAAGCAATTATACAGTCTACCCTTTAAACTAATGCCCTGTCTGGCACAACCTGAGACAAGACATCCCAAACGACACCCAGAGAGCTGTCCCCAACCTGGACACATAGGACCCGCTATGGCTGTAGGTCTTCATCTCTTCCCAACCTCGGTTTTCAGGCTTCAGAACCTAGACCTTATCTCCAATCACTGCCCAGGGGTGAACGTGATGCAGAAATTAGAATTCCTCCTTCCCCATGGCCAGAAACCTTGTGGTTGGCATGTTGTCCAACGTTCAATGTGGGAAAACCTGCATTGTCCGAAAGGCCATGCCAGTGCTTGAGTGCCGCCTAGGGCACAGACATGCATTGTGACCTGCAGTGTGAGTCCCGTATTAAAGTAACGCCTCTCAGTGGCTGGACCAAGATCCTGCATATGGGGCTTGTCATATCCATAGGCCCCCAGGCTTAACCAGAGGGGGAGTATTCCAGTTGTCAGTACCCACTGCTATGCTCTAGAATCCCTCTACTGGGGGGACACATGAAGCACAAAACAGGACACTTCCCTTCCCACAGAATGACCCCAAACTCTTGGGGGCTGGACAAACTACCAGAGAGGGAGACTTCTACGACCCATGAGACAACTCCTACATTAAACGGCCATTGTGGACAAAACATCCAGAGACAAAAGCCTGAGCGACTGCCTCCCTCTCACCCTTCTTTCATATCCAGAGGAGCTCCCCTCATGGACTGTAGATCAGGCCTGCCGTAACCTCGGCCCCAAACCTGAGCTGAGTTAGGGTTTTTGGATGTCTGTCTGCACAGCCATGGCCCACACAGCCTCCAGGCTGGGGTCTCTGGAGCCACACCACAGAACTGTGCCTGCTCTCTCCTAAGAAACTGCCCATTCCATTGGCCACAACTCTACAAAATAGTAGAAACCTCAAGGTCCCCAAGGACATCCCACTACCTCAAGCCGCACTGGACAAATAGGGGCATTATGACACAAGTTGAGCAACTACTACCTCCATGCAGACACACAGACAGATATCCGCAGAGACAGAAGATTGAACCAGACAGGCCCCTAGGCCCTATTATGAACTCTTGCTTTGGTATCCAGGTATCACTCCTCAGAGGCCTCGGTTTGAAGACCAGCATACGGGGCTTTCCTGAGGCACCAGACAGAAGACCTCTCATCTCCACATGGGAAGATTCCTTGTTGGAGTTGTGTCAAGCACTTCGGGTTGGAGAATCCTGCAAAGTCCCTTAGCTACTGCCACATTCCAAGGTCTCCATGGCCACCAACCCACATTATGACTCATCCTCAGCAGAGTCCATTTAAAATCAGCCTTCTGGGTAGCCCACCAAGAGCCCGCAGATTGAGCGTGCCTTGCCTCGACCAGGCAATGGGAAGGTGAGTTGGCGTTTCTCGGCATCCATGCTTAGGCCCCTGCTCTCGAGTCTTTCTGTATGGGGCATCCTGGAACCATCAAATAGTACTCTACTGTTTTGAAGAAGGAAACTTTGAAGTTTGGAGCAGCTCACAACTCCCAGCGTAGGGAAACCTCCCTGGCCTCATGACGCCCCCACCCCCTTCAGGAAGGGGCCGTCATGGACACACACTCCAGCTTGAGGCAACATCTGATACTCGCCCTGACCTCACCTGCAGGAGATCTCGATTCAGCCTCTGCAGAGTGGGCCTGCCATGCTCTTGGCCCCAAAACTCGTGCTAGCTTGTGTTTTCAGACGTCCTTCCTCACAATCCTGGCCACACCCCTCCAGTTTGGTAATTCTGGAGACACAATGCAGCACTCTGCCTGCCCTCCAGAAGAAAAATGTTGCCCTATAGGGCTAACCAGAAACGCCAAATGAGTAACAACTTGCATGCCACTCGACCATACCCCAATTATACAGTCTAGCCTGTTCACTAAAGCCCTGTCTGACATAGCCTGAGGGCAGACCTCCAGGCCAACACCCAGACAGCTGGCCGTACACAGAGCATATCACACCCACAATGGCTTTAGGCCATCATCTCTACCCAACCTCAGTTTTCACCTTCCGAACCTAGACCCTATCTCCACTCACTGCTCAGGAGGGAACGTGATGCAAGTATCAGAAATTCTCCTTCGCCTTGGCAAGAAACCTAGTGGTTGGCATGTTGTCCAATGTTCATTGTAGGAGAAAGCAGCATGGACTATGAGGCCCCACCTATCCCTGAGGGCCACAATTTACACAAACGCACATTGTGACCCTCAGCGTGAGCCCTATCCTCATGTAAAGCCTCTTAGTGACTGGAACAACAGCCCACATATGGGGCTTGCCAAGCCCCTAGTCCCCCAATCTCAACCAGATTTTGAGATGTCTAGTCACCCCTACTCAGGGCTCTACTCTGGAATCCCTCTTTGGTGGGACACCTGAGGTAAAAAAAAAAAAAATAAAATATATATATATATATATATATATATATATATATATATATATATACAGAAATGACTCTTCCAATCCACAGAATGATCCCAACCACTTGGGATCAAGCCATCACCAGAGAAAGAATTGTCCATGGCCCTTGAGGACATCCCAAAATTCCACGGCCACCGTTGACCCAAAATCCAGAGACAAAACCCTGAGCAAGCGCCACATACTCGCCCTTTGTTCATAGCCCGGAAAATTCTCACGGTCTGTAGATCGACCCTTCATACATACATCCCCAAACCTAAGCTGAGTTTGTGTTTTCAGACTTCTGTCCCCACAGGCCTGGCCCACACACCACCCAAGCTGGGGCCCCTGGAGCCACACCTCAGGACTGTGGCTTCCCTCTCCAGGGGAATTCTGCCATTTCCATTGGCCACAACCCAATAGATTAGGAGAATCCGCCAAACTCCCCGAGGCCATCCGAATAGTGTTGGCTGCCCAGGACACACAGGGATGATCTTTCACAAGTTAGGAAACTACCTCCACTCAGACCCAGGGACAGATATCCCCATAGAATAAGATTGAACTGGACAGGCACTTAGGCCCTAATCAGATCCATTGCTTTTGATTCAGGTCATCTCTCCTCAGAGGCCTGGTTTCCAATACCAGCATATGGGAAATTCCTTAGGCACTCATCAAAACAATTCTCTTCTCTACACAGGAAACATACTCTTTAGAGCTCCATCAAAACCTCCGGTTATGAACATCCCTCAAGGCCCCGGTTCAAGCACCCCATTCCAAGGTCTACATGGACACAAATGCACATTATCACCCATCCTCAACTCACCCATTTCAACACACCCGCCTCGGTTGCTCCCCTAGATCCAGCAGATCGAACTTGCCTTGGCTCTATGAGACACCCGGAATGGGAGGCAGGCTGCCCAGGCATCCATCCTTAGAACCCTGCTCTGGATAACTTCCTTATGGGATGTCCTGGAGCCATCCAACAGGTCTCGACTGTCCCACAGAAGGAATCATTGTGGTTTGGAGCATCTCACAATTCCCATCGTGGGAAAACCACCATGTCCTCGTGACACCCTCCCCTTCATGAAGGGGCCGTCATGGACAGAAACTCCGACCTAAGAAAACGTCTGATCCTAGCTCTGTCTTCAGGTATACGGGATCTCGAATCATCTCTGCAGAGGGTGCCTGCTGTCCCCTCACCCCGAAATATAAGTCTGGCTTGTGTTCTCACAATTTTTACTCACACTCCTGGCCCACAAGCCTTCCAGTTTGGGAATTCTGGAGACACTATGTGGCACTGTGTTTTCCCTCCAGAAGAAAAACGTTGCCCTCTGTGGCTACCCAGTAACCACAAATGAGTACTATCCTGCACGAAACTCGACTGCACCCCAATGATACAGTCTAGCCTGGGCACTAATTCCCTGTCTGCCACAGCCTGAGCCTGCACCTCCCAACCCACACTCAACAGCTGGCCGAAAACTGAGCACATCAGACACACCATGGCCTTAGGCCTTCATCTCTTCCCAACCTCAATTTTCAGGCTTCAGAACCTAGACCTTAAATCCAATCACAGTCCAGGAGTGAAAGTGTTGCAGAAATTAGAACTCCATCTTCCCCATTGCCAGAAAACTTGTGGTGCCATACTGTGCAATGTTCAGTGTAGGAGAAACCAGCATGGTACATTAGGCCACGCCCTGACTTGAGGGGATCCTTGGGCACAAAAACACATTGTGAAACTCAGTGTAAGACCTATCCTCAAGGAAGGCCTCTCAGTGTCTGGACCAAGAGCCCACATATGGGGCTTGCCATGTTCTTAGGTCCCAATGTTAACCAGAGGTCTGGTTGTCCAGTTGCCCCCACCCACGACTCTGCTCTGGAATCCCTCTTTTGGTGGTCCACCTGAGGTAAAAAAAATAAAAATAAAAATAAACAAAAAAAATAAACAAAAAAAAAACAGAAAGGCCTCCTCCCTTCCCACAGAATGACCCCAAACTCTTGGGAGCGGGTCAAATCCCCAAAAAGGGAGCCTCATCGAATGCCCATGAGGACACCCCGACATTCCATGGAAATCGGTGACACATTTCCAGAAAAAAAAAAAAACCATGAGCATGCACATCACATTCGCCCTTTGTTCATATCCCGAAGAGGTCTCCTCACGGTCTATAGATCGGGCCGGCCATACCTACATCCTCCAACCTAAGTGGAGTTTGTGTTTTCAGACTTTTGTCCAAATAGCCCTAGACCACACACGCTCCACACTTGGGTCCCTGAAGCCACACCTCAGGACTGTGCTTCCCTTTAAAGGGAATTCTTCCCATTCCATTGTCCACAAACTTGCAAATTAGGAAAAACCTCCAAGGTCACCAAGGCCATCCCAATAGTGTAGGCCGCCCAGGACAAACAGGGGTGATCTCAAACCAGCTGAGCAACTACCTCCACTCAGACAACAGATGTCCCCAGAGAAGAAAATTGAACCGGACAGGCCCTTAGGCCCTAATCAGATCCATTGCTTTGGTTTCCAGGCATCGCTCCTCAGCTGCCTCGTTTCCAATACCAGCATATGGTGGTTTCCTGAGGCACCAATAAGAACAAATCTCGTCTCCCCATGGAAACTTGCTCATTGGAGCTTTGTCATAACCTCTGGTTAGGAGAATCCTTCAGGGCCCTGGTGCCACTGCCCCATACCAAGGTCTCCATGGACTCAAACCAACATTAAGACCATCCTCAGGAAAGTCCATTTCAACTCAGCCCCCTCTGTTGCTACCCCAAGCCAGCAGATCAAACGTTTCTTGTTGCTAGGAGACAATTGGAATGTGAGGCTGGCTGCCCAGGCATCCATACTTAGAACCCTGTTCTGGAAAAATACCTTATAAGACGTCCTGGAGCCATCCAACAAATCTTAATTGTCCCACAGAAGGAATCCTTGCGGTTTGGAGCATCTCACAACTCCAATAGTGGGAAAACCCCCATGGCCACATAATGCCCCCCCCTTCCTGATGGGGCCAACATGGACAGAAACTCAAACCTGAGCCAAAGTCTGAACCTCGACCTGACTTCAGACGCATGAGATCTCAATTCAGCTCTGCAGAGTGTGCCTGCCATGTCCTTGCCCCGAAACCTAAGCCTAGCTTGTGTTCTCAGACTACCGTCCTCACTCTCCTGGCACACAAGCCCTCCAGTTTGGGAATTCCGAAGCCACAATGCAGCACTCTGCCTGCCCTTCAGAAGAAAAACATTGCCCTATGTTGCTAATAAGAAACCCCAAATGATTTTCTAATGCATGCCACTCGATTGTAAAGCAATTATAGAGCCCACCCTGTATACTAATGCCCTGTCTGGCACAGCCTGAGACAAGACATCCCAAACGACACCCAGACAGCTGGCCCCAACCTGGACACATAGGACCCGCTATGGCTGTAGGTCTTCATCTCTTCCCAACCTTGGTTTTCAGGCTTCAGAACCTAGACCTTATCTCCAAACACTGCCCAGGCATGAACGTGATGTAGAAATTAGAATTCCTCCTTCCCCATGGCCAGAAACCTTGTGGTTGGCATGTTGTCCAACGTTCAATGTGGGAAAACCTGCATTGTCCAAAAGGCCACGCCAGTGCTTGAGGGCCGCCTAGGGCACAGACATGCATTATGACCTGCAGCGTGAGTCCCGTATTAAAGTAACGCCTCTCAGTGGCTGGACCAAGATCCTGCATATGGGGCTTGTCATATCCATAGGCCCCCAGGCTTAACCAGAGGGCGAGTATTCCAGTTGTCAGTACCCACTGCTATGCTCTAGAATCCCTCTACTGGGGGAACACATGAAGCAGAAAACAGAACACTTCCCTTCCCACAGTATGACCCCAAACTCTTGGGGGCTGGACAAACTACCAGAGAGGGAGACTTCTACGACCCATGAGGCAACTCCTACATTAAACGGCCATTGTGGTCAAAACATCCAGAGATAAAAGCCTGAGCGACTGCCTCCCTCTCACCCTTCTTTCATATCCAGAGGAGCTCCCCTCATGGACTGTAGATCAGGCCTGCCGTAACCTCGGCCCCAACCCTGAGCTGAGTTAGGGTTTTTGGATGTCTGTCTGCACAGCCATGGCCCACACAGCCTCCAGGCTGCGGTCTCTGGAGCCACACCACAGAACTGTGCCTGCTCTCTCCTAAGAAACTGCCCATTCCATTGGCCACAACTCTACAAAATAGTAGAAACCTCAAGGTCCCCAAGGACATCCCACTACCTCAAGCCGCACTGGACAAATAGGGGCATTATGACACAAGCTGAGCAACTACTACCTCCATGCAGACACACAGACAGATATCCGCAGAGACAGAAGATTGAACCAGACAGGCCCCTAGGCCCTATTATGAACTCTTGCTTTGGTGTCCAGGTATCACTCCTCAGAGGCCTGGGTTCGAAGACCATCATACGGGGCTTTCCTGAGGCACTAGACAGAAACCTCTCATCTCCACATGGGAAGCTTCCTTGTTGGAGTTGTGTCAAGCCCTTCGGGTTGGAGAATCCTGCAGAGTCCCTTAGCTACTGCCACATTCCAATGTCTCCATGGCCACAAAACCACATTATGAATCATCCTCAGGAGAGTCCTTTTAAACTCAGCCTTCTGGGTAGCTCACCCAAGAGCCAGCAGATTGAGCGTGCCTTGTCTCGACCAGGCAATGGGAAGGTGAGTTGGCGTTTCTCGGCATCCATGCTTACGGCCCTGCTCTAGAGTCTTTCTGTATGGGGCATCCTGGAACCATCCAATAGTACTCGACTGTCCTGAAGAAGGAAACTTTGAAGTTTGGAGCAGCTCACAACTCCCAGCGTAGGGAAACCTCCCTGGCCTCATGACGCCCCCACCCCCTTCAGGAAGGGGCCGTCATGGACACACACTCCAGCTTGAGGCAACATCTGATACTCGCCCTGACCTCACCTGCAGGAGATCTCGATTCAGCCTCTGCAGAGTGGGCCTGCCATGCTCTTGGCCCCAAAACTCGTGCTAGCTTGTGTTTTCAGACTTCCTTCCTCACAATCCTGGCCACACCCCTCCAGTTTGGCAATTCTGGAGACACAATGCAGCACTCTGCCTGCCCTCCAGAAGAAAAATGTTGCCCTACAGGGCTAACCAGAAACGCCAAATGAGTAACAACCTGCATGCCACTCGACCATACCCCAATTATACAGTCTAGTCTGTGCACTAAAGCCCTGTCTGACACAGCCTGAGGGCAGACCTTCAGTCCAACACCCAGACAGCTGGCCGTACACAGAGCATATCACACCCACAATGGCTTTAGGCCATCATCTCTACCCAACCTCAGTTTTCACCTTCAGAACCTAGACCTTATCTCCACTCACTGCTCAGGAGTGAACGTGATGCAAGAATCAGAACTTCTCCTTTACCTTGGCAAGAAACCTAGTGGTTGGCATGTTGTCCAATGTTCACTGTAGGTGAAAGCAGCATGGACTATGAGGCCCCACCTATCCCTGAGGGCCAAATTTGCACAAACACACATTGTGACCCTCAGCGTGAGCCCTATCCTCATGTAAAGCCTCTTAGTGACTGGAACAACAGCCCACATATGGGGCTTGCCAAGCCCCTAGTCCCCCAATCTCAACCAGAGTTCGAGATGTCTAGTCACCCCTACTCAGGGTTCTACTCTGGAATCCCTCTTTGGTGGGACACCTGAGGTAAAAAAAAAAAAATACAGAAAGGACTCTTCCCATCCACAGAATGATCCCAACCACTTGGGATTAGGCCAAATCATCAGAGAAAGAATTGTCCATGGCCCTTGAGGACACCCCGACATTCCGCGGCCACTGTTGACACAAAATCCAGAGACAAAAGCCTGAGCAAGCGCCACATACTCGCCCTTTGTTCATAGCCCGGAAAATTCTCACGGTCTGTAGATCGAGCCTTCATACATACATCCCCAAACCTAAGCTGAGTTTGTGTTTTCAGACTTCTGTCCCCACAGTCCTGGCCCACACACCATCCAAGTTGGGGCCCCTGGAGCCACACCTCAGGACTGTGGCTTCCCTCTCCAGGGGAATTCTGCCATTTCCATTGGCCACAACCCTATAGATTAGGAATATCCTCCAATCTCCCCGAGGCCATCCGAATAGTGTTGGCTGCCCAGGACAAACAGGGATGATCTTTCAAAAGTTAGGAAACTACCTCCACTCAGACCCAGAGACAGATATCCCCATAGAATAAGATTGAACTGGACAGGCACTTAGGCCCTAATCAGATCCATTGCTTTTGATTCCAGTCATCTCTCCTCAGAGGCCTGGTTTCCAATACCAGCATATGGGAGATTCCTTAGGCACTCATCAAAACAATTCTCTTCTCTACATAGGAAACATACTCTTTAGAGCTCCATCAAAACCTCCGGTTATGAACATCCCTCAAGGCCCCGGATCAAGCACCCCATTCCAAGGTCTACATGGACACAAATGCACATTATGACCCATCCTCAACTCACCCATTTCAACACACCCGCCTCGGTTGCTCCCCTAGATCCAGCAGATCGAACTTGCCTTGGCTCTATGAGACACCTGGA
This sequence comes from Mustela nivalis, assembly GCF_964662115.1. NCBI lineage: Eukaryota > Metazoa > Chordata > Mammalia > Carnivora > Mustelidae > Mustela > Mustela nivalis. The sequence continues at coordinate 9,362 of NW_028136098.1, read as the reverse complement.
ATGGGAGGCAGGCTGCCCAGGCATCCATCCTTAGAACCCTGCTCTGGATAACTTCCTTATGGGATGTCCTGGAGCCATCCAACAGGTCTTGACTGTCCCACAGAAGGAATCATTGCGGTTTGGAGCATCTCACAATTCCCATCATGGGAAAACCTCCATGTCCTCGTGACACCCTCCCCTTCATGAAGGGGCCGTCATGGACAGAAACTCCGACCTAAGCCAACTTCTGATCCTAGCTCTGTCTTCAGGTATACGGGATCTCGAATCATCTCTGCAGAGGGTGCCTGCCGTACCCTCACCCCGAAATCTAAGTCTGGCTTGTGTTCTCAGAATTTTTTCCTCACACTCCTGGCCCACAAGCCTTCCAGTTTGGGAATTCTGGAGACACTATGTGGCACTGTGTCTTCCCTCCAGAAGAAAAACGTTGCCCTTTGGGGCTACCCAGTAACCACAAATGAGTACCATCCTGCACGAAACTCGACTGCACCCCAATGATACAGTCTAGCCTGGGAATTAATTCCCTGTCTGCCACAGCCTGAGCCTGCACCTCCCAACCCACACTCAACAGCTGGCCGAACACTGAGCACATCAGACACACCATGGCCTTAGGTCTTCATCTCTTCCCAACCTCAGTTTTCAGGCTTCAGAACCTAGACCTTAAATCCACTCACAGTCCAGGAGTGAAAGTGTTGCAGAAAATAGAACTCCTTCTTCCCCATGGCCAGAAAACTTTTGGTTGCCATATTGTGCAACGTTCAGTGTAGGAGAAACCAGCATGGTACATTAGGCCACGCCCTGACTTGAGGGGCTCCTTGGGCACAAAAACACATTGTGAAACTCAGTGTGAGACCTATCCTCAAGGAAGGCCTCTCAGTGTCTGGACCAAGAGCCCACATATGGGGCTTGCCATGTTCTTAGGTCCCAATGTTAACCAGAGGTCTGGTTGTGCAGTTGCCCCCACCCACGACTCTGCTCTGGAATCCCTCTTTTGGTGGTCCACCTGAGTTAAAAAAAAAAAACAAAAAACAAAAAAAATAAACAAAAAAAAACCAGAAAGGCCTCCTCCCTTCCGACAGAATGACCCCAAACTCTTAGAATCGGGTCAAATCCCCAGAAAGGAAGCCTCATCGATGGCCCATGAGGACACCCCGACATTCCATGGCAATCGGTGACACATTTCCAGAAAAAAAAAAAAAAAAGCATGAGCAAGCACCTCACATTCGCCCTTTGTTCGTTCATATCCCGAAGAGTTCTCCTCACGGGCTATAGATCGGGCCCTCCATACCTACATCCCCCAAACTAAGTGGAGTTTGTGTTTTCAGACTTTTATCCAAATAGCCCTGGACCACACACGCTCCACACTTGGGTCCCTGGAGCCACACCTCAGGACTGTGCTTCCCTTTCAAGGGAATCCTTCCCATTCCATTGGCCACAACCTTGCAAATTAGGAAAAACCTCCAAAGTCTCCCGTCAATCCCAATAGTGTAGGCCGCCCAGGACAAACAGGGGTGATCTCAAACCAGCTGAGCAACTACCTCCACTCAGACAACAGATGTCCCCAGAGAAGAATATTGAACCGGACTGGCCCCAAGGCCCTAATCAGATCCATTGCTTTGGTTTCCAGGCATCTCTCCTCAGAGGCCTCGTTTCCAATACCAGCATATGGTGGTTTCCTGAGGCACCAATAAGAACAAATCTCGTCTCCCCATGGAAAACTTGCTCATTGGAGCTTTGTCATAACCTCTGGTTTGGAGAATCCTTCAGGGCCCTGGTGCCACTGCCCCATACCAAGCACTCCATGGACTCAAACCAACATAAAGACCATCCTCAGGAAAGTCCATTTCAACTCAGCCCCCTCTGTTGCTACCCAAGCCAGCAGATCAAACGTTTCTTGTTGCTAGGAGACAATTGGAATGTGAGACTGGCTGCCCAGGCATCCATACTTAGATCCCTGTTCTGGAAAAATACCTTATAAGACGTCCTGGAGCCATCCAACAAATCTTAATTGTCCCACAGAAGGAATCCTTGCGGTTTGGAGCATCTCACAACTCCAATAGTGGGAAAACCCCCATGGGCTCATAATGTCCCCCCTTCATGAAGGGGCCAACATGGACAGAAACTCAAACCTGAGCCCAAGTCTGATCCTCGACCTGACTTCAGACGCATGAGATGTCAATTCAGCTCTGCAGAGTGTGCCTGCCATGTCCATGCCCTGAAACCTAAGCCTAGCTTGTGTTCTCAGACTTCCGTCCTCACTCTCCTGGCCCACAAGCCCTCCATTTTGGGAATTCCGAAGCCACAATGCAGCACTCTGCCTGCCCTCCAGAAGAAAAACTTTGCCCTATGCTGCTAATAAGAAACCCCAAATGATTTTCTAATGCATGCCACTCGATTGTAAAGCAATTATACAGCCGACCCTGTATACTAATGCCCTGTCTGGCACAGCCTGAGACAAGACATCCCAAACGACACCCAGACAGCTGGCCCCAACCTGGACACATAGGACCCGCTATGGCTGTAGGTCGTCATCTCTTCCTAACCTCGGTTTTCAGGCTTCAGAACCTAGACCTTATCTCCAATCACTGCCCAGGGGTGAACGTGATGCAGAAATTAGAATTCCTCCTTCCCCATGGCCAGAAACCTTGTGGTTGGCATGTTGTCCAACGTTCAATGTGGGAAAACCTGCATTGTCCGAAAGGCCACGCCAGTGCTTGAGGGCCGCCTAGGGCACAGACATGCATTGTGACCTGCAGCGTGAGTCCCGTATTAAAGTAACGCCTCTCAGTGGCTGGACCAAGATCCTGCATATGGGGCTTGTCATATCCATAGGCCCCCAGGCTTAACCAGAGGGCGAGTATTCCAGTTGTCAGTACCCACTGCTATGCTCTAGAATCCCTCTACTGGGGGGACACATGAAGCAGAAAACAGGACACTTCCCTTCCCACAGTATGACCCCAAACTCTTGGGGTCTGGACAAACTACCAGAGAGGGAGACTTCTACGACCCATGAGGCAACTCCTACATTAAACGACCATTGTGGACAAAACATCCAGAGACAAAAGCCTGAGTGACTGCCTCCCTCTCACCCTTCTTTCATATCCAGAGGAGCTCCCCTCATGGACTGTAGATCAGGCCTGCCGTAACCTCGGCCCCAAACCTGAGCTGAGTTAGGGTTTTTGGATGTCTGTCTGCACAGCCATGGCCCACACAGCCTCCAGGCTGGGGTCTCTGGAGCCACACCACCGAACTGTGCCTGCTCTCTCCTAAGAAACTGCCCATTCCATTGGCCACAACTCTACAAAATAGTAGAAACCTCAAGGTCCCCAAGGACATCCCACTACCGCAAGCTGCACTGGACAAATAGAGGCATTATGACACAAGCTGAGCAACTACTACCTCCATGCAGACACACAGACAGATATCCGCAGAGAGAGAAGATTGAACCAGACAGGCCCCTAGGCTCTATTATGAACTCTTGCTTTGGTGTCCAGGTATCACTCCTCAGAGGCCTGGGTTCGAATACCAGCATAGCCATCATGGACAAAAACTCTAGCTTGAGCACGTCTCATAGTAGACATGCCCGCAATGCAGGAGATCTTGATTCAGCCTCTGCAGAGTGGCCTGCCGTGCCCTCGGTCCCAAACCTCACGCTAGCTTGTGTTTTCAGACTTCCTTCCTCACACTCCTGGCAAGCAATCCCTCCAGAGTAGGAATTGCAGAACCACAAGCCAGCCCAGTGACTGTCCACCGCTAGAAAACGTTTCCTTGTGGGGCTCTCCATAAAACCCAGATGAGGATCAACCTGCTCTTGCCTCGACGGCACTCAGATTTGATAGGCTGCTCTGGGCACTAATGCTCTGCCTTTCACAGCCTGATGCCAGACGTCCAGACAGGCAAGGAGACAGCTGGCCACACACCTAGCACTTCTGACACGCCATGGTCTTATGCCGTTATCTCTTCCTAACCTTGGTTTTCAGATATCTAAACCCAGATATTATATCAATTCCCCACACAGTTGGGCATCTGAAGCACAAATCAGAACTCCTTCTTCCCCATGGCTGTAAGGCTTGCTCTTGGCATGGAGTCACACCTTCAGGGTGGGAGAAACCTCATGGCCCCTGATGCCACGCCCAAACTTGAGTGCTGCTTGGGCACAAATTCACACTGTGACCCTCAGCATGAGCCCCATGTCAAAGAAAGGCCTGTCAGGGCCTTGACCAAGAGCCCGCATATGGGGCGTGCCAAGCCCCTATACACCCAATCCTCACCAGTGTTTGAGTTTTGCAGTCTCCCCCCCGTACCTGGGGCTCTGCTCTGGAATCACTTTCTTGGAGAGACACATGAGCCAGACAACAGGACTCCACCCTTCCCACAAAATGACCCCAAACTCCTGTTAGCTGGGACAAATCCCCAGAGAGGAATACTCGTCCACAGTTCCTGAGGCCACCCCCTACAATCCACGGCTATCCTGGAGGCATCCAGAGACAAAAGCCTGAAGGAATCTCGCCCTTGATTCACAAGCCAAGGAGCTCACTCTCTATCTGTACATCCGGCCTGCCATACCCTCGGCGCCACTCATAAGCTGAGTTTGTGTTTTCAGACTTCTGTGCCCACAGCCTGAACCCACACACCCTCCAGGCTAGGGCATCTGGAGCCACAGCGAAAGATTGTGCCTGCCCTCTCCAAGGAAAGTGTGCCCAATCCATTGACCACAACCCTACAGGTTAGGGAAAAGCTCCAAGGCCCCTGAGGCCATCCTGATAGTGTAGGCTGCCCTGGACTAAAAGGGGCACTCTGACACCAGCTGAGCCATTATCACCACTTAGACTCTCAGACAGTGTCCCCAGAGACAGAAGATTGAAATGGACAGGCCCCCAGGCCCTAATCTGAACCTTAGCTTTAATTTTCATGTGTCTGTCCTCAGAGGACTGGTTTCGTATACCAGCATATTAGGTTTTTCTGAGGCTCCAAACCAAACATTTCTCGTCTCCACATGGAGTGCTTTCTTACTGGATCTGTATCAAACCCTTCTGGTCGGAGAATTCCGCAGGGCCACAGTACAACCATCACATTCCAAGGTCTCCATGGACAAAAACACACATTATGACGCATCCTCAGGAGAGGCCATTTCAACTCAGCCCGCTGGTTAGCTTGCCGCAGAGCCAGCAGATCAAACATATCTTGTCGTTAATGGCCAATGGGAATGCGAGGCATGCTGTTCAGGGATCCATCCTTTGAACCCTCCTCTTCAGTCCTTCCGTATGGTATGTACTGGAGCCATCCAACAGGACTCGACTGTCTTGCAGAAGGAAACCTTGTGGTTTGTGGCAACCTACAAACTCAGCGTGGGAAAACTACGTTGGCCTCATGAGGCACCTGATTCATGAAGGTGCCATCAAGGGCACAATCCAACCTCAGCCAACGTCTGAACCTCAGCCTGACTTCAGATGCATGAGATTTCCTTTCAGCCTTTGCAGAGTGGGCCTGCTCCCAACCTCACCCTATCTTTTGTTTTCAGACTCTACCCTAGCACTCCTGGCCCAAAAGCCCTCATGATTGGGAATTCTGGTTCCAGAACGAAGCACTCTGCCTGCCCCCCAAAGAAAAACATTGTCTATGGCATTGCTCAGAAACCCCAAATGAAAATCAACCTGCTCAGCCCTCGGCAACACCCCAATTGCATAGGCTACCCTAAACACTATGCTCTGTCTTACATAGCCTGAGCCCAGACCTTGTGAGAGACATTGAGACAGTTGGCTTCACACCCAGCACATCGAGCCTGCCATGGGTTAGGCCATTTCATCCCTTCCCATTGACCTGGGTGTCTTCCTGGAGGTATATTCTGAGGCTGTGTCAGACTATGCATTATTTCTGGAGCTTCCTATGGAATTGGGGTGGTATTAGGGGCCTTGCAATTTTCTCTTAATCTGGTGGGTTGGGAAACTGAGACAGGCTGACATTCCTTGGGAGAGCTGGCCCAGTGCTGTTGTGTGTTCCTGGAGGCCCCATCCTGGAGGGCATATGGGTCAGGACTCTGGGTCCAAAGCCTTCAGACACAAACTCGGGTAAGAGTTAAGCTCGAGGTGATGGCAGACCCAATCTGCAGACCCTGAGCGAAGCATCTCCAGATATGAAATTCGGACGGCTGTGAGGCAGGAGCACAGTCTTTTCTGTCTGACTTGTTTGTCTATGATGGCCACGAAATGGAGGGGTGGCCTCATGGGTCCATGTGAGATTCCACCTCTCTGGGAATTCTGCTCGGCACCCAAGAGTTTGGTGTATTTCCGGGGGATGGGAGGAGCGCAGTTTTCTGAGTCAGGGATCCCGTCCAAACAGCCATTCCAGAGATGGGTCCTGGGTTCTGGAGCCTGGATCACCGCAACAAGGCTTAGGATTTGGGCCTAGGGTCCTGCTCTATGTTTTCCTGGTACAGCTCCCGAGTGTTCTTGTTGGAAATGGGTCTCATTCTGAGGGTTACAATGCCTGTTTTTGCCCAGATGCCCATGCTGAGTGGGTGTGACCTCATGGGCTATGCACTTGGCTCCCACTCTGAGGGTTGGACTGCCATCTCAACATTCAGTTTTCCTGCCATGGGGAAGGAGGTGTACTTTTTTATGCTTCAGGTTCCCCCATGGGCAGGAATTTGAGCTAAGTTCTGGGACAGGTGCCTGAATACCCAGTTCGCTTTGAGATGAGGTCCTCGGGCCAAGGCAGGACCCACCTGCAGAAAATGAGGCCTGCTTTCTGGGTGGCTGTCAGGAGCTCGGGCTCGAGCTGTGTCAGACAGAACATTCGTGGAGAGTTCAGCCTATGATATTGGGGTGCTTTTGAGAGCTGTGCAACTGGATCCTCATGGGAGATTTTTGCACAGACCCTTTCTTCACTTCTTCTATCTGGTGAGCAGGCAGATGGCTGCATTACGGCTCCAGAATATCCACGATGGAGGGTTTGCAGGCGAGGAGTGTGAGGACAGAATTATGAAAACATAAGCTACGGTTACGCTCAGTGCCGAGCACATGTCTATTCCAATGTACAGCAGTTGTTTCGAGATCTTCAGCACCTGGGCGAGGGGAAGATGTCTGCTCACGCTGGAGTTTGTATCCATGATGGCCAACAAATGGTGGGGAGGCCTCAAGAATTCTTGGAGGTTTTTCCAAGCTGGAGCTTGTGAGCTGCTCCAAATATCAAGGTGTCCTACTAAGGGACAGCAGAAGTCTTCTTACAGGGCTCCAGGGTCCCCCATATGGAAGATTCAATAGCAATGCTCTCTGAATGGAGGCCTGGGAAGCCAATCTCGTGTTACCATTGCAGCTGAGGAACAGGGTAAGCTTGAACCAATGACACTGATTCCAAGTTCCAAGTGATTTGCGTTGATGGAAGTTCTCAGTCTAACAGGTCCCAATGCTGCTTGGTGTCCAGGGAGACCTTAGAATGTGGTGGCGGCTCTCTGACCATTGAGGATTCTCTATCCTTAGGATTAGACCCAGTACCCAGGAGCCAGGTTTCCTTCTTGGGACAGGAGGTGTGCTCTTGTATGGCTCACGGACCACAGGGTGGACCATATGCTTGAATTTCCAGAACAGACCTCTAGGGAGAGAGACCTCAAAACATAAGCTAGGGTTCTGATGAGGTTTTAGGGCCATGGAAGTTTCAATCTTCGGACTAAGGGCCATTGGCCTGCATGTCATCCTGGAGGTAGGTGCTGAGGCTGTGTCAGGCTGTGCACTTTTTCCAGAGTGGCCTATGATATTGGGGTGCAGTCAGGGGCCTTGCAGTTTTCTCCTAATCTGGACATTTTGGGAAACTGTGATGGGCAGGGTTTCCTCAGGAGAGCAGGGCCAGTGATGTCATGTGTTTCTCGAGGCCCCATCCTGGAGGTCATGTGTGTCAGGACTTTGGGACCAAAGACTTTAGACACAACCTCGGATAAGAGATAGGAGTGAGGTGATGGCAGTCCGAATCTGAAGACCCTGAGGGAAGCTCCTCGGGATTTGAAATTCAGGTGGCTGGGAGGGAGGAGCACAGGCTTTTCTGTCTGGATATTGTGTCTAGGATGGCCACTAAATGGAGGGGTGACCTCATGTGTCCATGGGATATTCTTCCACTCTGGTGATTCTGCTTCGCACCCCAGTGTTTGATTTCTTTCTGGGGAAGAGGAAAAGACTGTATTCCATCTCTGGGATCCTGTCCAAACAGGGATTCCAGATATGGTTTCTGGGTCCAGACGCTGGGAAAACTTAACCAAAGCTTCGATTTGGGTTTCTGGTCCAGATCCCAAGGGGGATCTTTGGAAAGGGGTCTCATTCTGAGGGTCACAATGCCTGTTTGTGCCCAGCTGCCCATCCTGTGTAGGCGTGGTCTCATGGACCATGCACCTGGTTCCCACTCAGGGTTGTACAGCCATCTCAACATTCAGTTTTCTGGCCATGGGGAAGGAGGAGCACTCTTTTGTGCTTCCGAGTCCCCTATGGGCAGGAATTTGAGCTAAGTCTGGGACAGGTACCTGAATATCCAGGTTGCTTCAAGATGATGGCCTCGGGCCAAGGTTGGACCCACCTGGAGGATATGGGGCCCACTATCTGGGTGGCTGACAGGAGGTCGGGGATCAGGCGATGTCAGACAAACAATTTATGCAGAGGTCGGTCTATTATATTGGGGTGCCATTGAGGGCCGTGCAGGAGGATCCTCATGTGGGTTTCTGCGAAGACCCATAGGGCACTTCTTCTTTCTGGTGGGCAGGCAGAAAGCTGCACTGTGGCTTCAGAATTCCCAATATGGAGGGCTTGTAGGCGAGGAGTGTGAAGACAGAAGTCTGAAAACACAAGCCACGGATAAGCTCAGTGCCGACCACAGGACCATTCCATTGTGCAGTGGTTGTTTCGAGATTTCCAGCACCTGAGTATGGGCGAGGGTCAGATGTCTGCTCACGCTGGGTTTGCATCCATGATGGTCAACGAATTGTGGGGTGGCCTCAAGAATTCTTGGAGATTTTCCCAAGCAGGACCTTGTGAGCTGCTCCAAACAGCAAGGTGTCCTACTGTGGGACAGGGGAAGTCCGCTTACAAGGCTCCAGGGTCCCCCATATAGAAAGATTCGACAGCAGAGGTCTCTGAATGGGGGCCAGGGAAGTCTTCCTTGCATGACCATTGCAGCTGAGGAACATTGCAGGCTTGATCTGCTGGTTTTTGTTCAAATTTCCAAGTGATCTAAGTTGACGGATGTTCTCAGTCTAATGAGTCACAATGCTGCTTGGTGTCCAGGGAGACCTTAGAATGTGGTGGTGAGGGTGCCTGGGTGGCTCAATGGGCTAAGCCGCTGCCTTCGGCTCAGGTCATGATCTCAGGGTCCTGGGATTGAGTCCC